>NC_079218.1:52898038-53214983 GCF_029633865.1 Lampris incognitus | reverse complement strand
ATATTGCACTTGTCTGAAAACGCACAGAACCTTGAAATAGAAGTTTTCTCACCAAAAAACACATGGGTGAAAACCCTATTTTAAGGCTCTGAGTGTTTGCAGACATGTACAACAGATATGTTTAAACTCTAACATCTTTGATGAAATCATGTTTCTCTCGAGGAGAAAACGCGTTTAAAGCCATAAAAAGATTTCACTGTGTTTTGGCATTGGACCAAGCTACCAACAAGCTAAACAATGATCAGAACTGGAGAAATTACACATTGACATTGGGTGAAATCATGTAACTCTTAAGGATGTGTTGCAGACTTGTTGAATAGATTCATTTTTCTTGTTTTGTTTGTTTTTGATGAACTTGTGCTTTTCTTGTCGAGAAAAGGCGTTTAACGCGATAAAAAGGTTTAGTGCGTTATGAATACGGGCTAGATTACCAAAAGTAAAAATGTGAACTAAATATGGCCGGGAGTCGTTTTTATTGTTTAAAACACGATTTCTCGACCAGAATATGCTTTTTCAAAAAAGCCGTTTTCCCATGGCGAGAGACTCATTTTCTGTGAGAAAATACATTAACAGGAGGGATTTCATCAGAAACACTAAAAATACATATTGTACTTGTCTGAAAACGCACAGAACCTTGAAATAGAAGGTTTCTCACCAAAAAACACATTGGTGAAAACCCTATTTTAAGGCTCTGAGTGTTTGCACACATGTACAACAGGCATGTTTAAACTATAACGTTTTTAATGAAATCATGTTTCTCTCGAGGAGAAAACGCGTTTAAAGCCATAAAAAGATTTCACTGTGTTTTGGCATTGGACCAAGCTACCAAAAAGCTAATCAAGCCATTTTCCTATGTCCAGAGACTCATTTTCTGTGAGAAAATACATTTGAAAGGAGAGATTTCATCAGAAATGCTAAAAATACATATTGTACTTGTCTGAAAACGCACAGAACCTTGAAATAGAAGGTTTCTCACCAAAAAACACATTGGTGAAAACCCTATTTTAAGGCTCTGAGTGTTTGCAGACATGTACAACAGGCATGTTTAAACTATAACGTTTTTAGCTCTCGAGGAGAAAACGCATTTAAAGCCATAAAAAGATTTCACTGTGTTTTGGCATTGGACCAAGCTACCAACAAGCTAATCAAGCCATTTTTCTATGTCCAGAGACTCGTTTTCTGTGAGAAAATACATTTGAAAGGAGAGATTTCATCAGAAATGCTAAAAATACATATTGTACTTGTCTGAAAACGCACAGAACCTTGAAATAGAAGTTTTCTCACCAAAAAACACATGGGTGAAAACCCTATTTTAAGGCTCTGAGTGTTTGCAGACATGTACAACAGATATGTTTAAACTCTAACATCTTTGATGAAATCATGTTTCTCTCGAGGAGAAAACGCGTTTAAAGCCATAAAAAGATTTCACTGTGTTTTGGCATTGGACCAAGCTACCAACAAGCTAAACAATGATCAGAACTGGAGAAATTACACATTGACATTGTGTGAAATCATGTAACTCTTAAGGATGTGTTGCAGACTTGTTGAATAGATTCATTTTTCTTGTTTTGTTTGTTTTTGATGAACTTGTGCTTTTCTTGTCGAGAAAAGGCGTTTAACGCGATAAAAAGGTTTAGTGCGTTATGAATACGGGCTAGGTTACCAAAAGTAAAAATGTGAACTAAATATGGCCGGGAGTCGTTTTTATTGTTTAAAACACGATTTCTCGACCAGAATATGCTTTTTCAAAAAAGCCGTTTTCCCATGGCGAGAGACTCATTTTCTGTGAGAAAATACATTAACAGGAGGGATTTCATCAGAAACACTAAAAATACATATTGTACTTGTCTGAAAACGCACAGAACCTTGAAATAGAAGGTTTCTCACCAAAAAACACATTGGTGAAAACCCTATTTTAAGGCTCTGAGTGTTTGCACACATGTACAACAGGCATGTTTAAACTATAACGTTTTTAGTGAAATCATGTTTCTCTCGAGGAGAAAATGCGTTTAAAGCCATAAAAAGATTTCACTGTGTTTTGGCATTGGAACAAGCTACCAAAAAGCTAATCAAGCCATTTTCCTATGTCCAGAGACTCATTTTCTGTGAGAAAATACATTTGAAAGGAGAGATTTCATCAGAAATGCTAAAAATACATATTGTACTTGTCTAAAAACGCACAGAACCTTGAAATAGAAGTTTTCTCACCAAAAAACACATGGGTGAAAACCCTATTTTAAGGCTCTGAGTGTTTGCAGACATGTACAACAGATATGTTTAAACTCTAACATCTTTGATGAAATCATGTTTCTCTCGAGGAGAAAACGCGTTTAAAGCCATAAAAAGATTTCACTGTGTTTTGGCATTGGACCAAGCTACCAACAAGCTAAACAATGATCAGAACTGGAGAAATTACACATTGACATTGGGTGAAATCATGTAACTCTTAAGGATGTGTTGCAGACTTGTTGAATAGATTCATTTTTCTTGTTTTGTTTGTTTTTGATGAAATTGTGCATTTCTTGTCGAGAAAAGGCGTTTAACGCGATAAAACGGTGTAGTGCGTTATGAATACGGGCTACGTTACCAAAAGTAAAAATGTGAACTAAATAAGGCCGGGAGTCGTTTTTATTGATTAAAACACGATTTCTCGACCAGAATATGCTTTTTCAAAAAGCCATTTTCCCATGGCGAGAGACTCATTTTCTGTGAGAAAATGCATTAAAAGGAGGGATTTCATCAGAAATGCTAAAAATACATATTGTACTTGTCTGAAAACGCACAGAACCTTGAAATAGAAGGTTTCTCACCAAAAAACACATTGGTGAAAACCCTATTTTAAGGCTCTGAGTGTTTGCACAGATGTACAACAGGCATGTTTAAACTATAACGTTTTTAGTGAAATCATGTTTCTCTCGAGGAGAAAACGCGTTTAAAGCCATAAAAAGATTTCACTGTGTTTTGGCATTGGACCAAGCTACCAACAAGCTAAACAATGATCAGAACTGGAGAAATTACACATTGACATTGGGTGAAATCATGTAACTCTTAAGGATGTGTTGCAGACTTGTTGAATAGATTCATTTTTCTTGTTTTGTTTGTTTTTGATGAAATTGTGCTTTTCTTGTCGAGAAAAGGCGTTTAACGCGATAAAAAGGTTTAGTGCGTTATGAATACGGGCTAGGTTACCAAAAGTAAAAATGTGAACTAAATAAGGCCGGGAGTCGTTTTTATTGTTTAAAACACGATTTCTCGACCAGAATATGCTTTTTCAAAAAAGCCATGTTCCCATGGCGAGAGACTCATTTTCTGTGAGAAAATGCATTAAAAGGAGGGATTTCATCAGAAACACTAAAAATACATATTGTACTTGTCTGAAAACGCACAGGACCTTGAAATAGAAGGTTTCTCACCAAAAAACACATTGGTGAAAACCCTATTTTAAGGCTCTGAGTGTTTGCACACATGTACAACAGGCATGTTTAAACTATAACGTTTTTAATGAAATCATGTTTCTCTCGAGGAGAAAACGCGTTTAAAGCCATAAAAAGATTTCACTGTGTTTTGGCATTGGACCAAGCTACCAACAAGCTAAACAATGATCAGAACTGGAGAAATTACACATTGACATTGGGTGAAATCATGTAACTCTTAAGGATGTGTTGCAGACTTGTTGAATAGATTCATTTTTCTTGTTTTGTTTGTTTTTGATGAAATTGTGCATTTCTTGTTGAGAAAAGGCGTTTAACGCGATAAAACGGTGTAGTGCGTTATGAATACGGGCTAGGTTACCAAAAGTAAAAATGTGAACTAAATAAGGCCGGGAGTCGTTTTTATTGATTAAAACACGATTTCTCGACCACAATATGCTTTTTCAAAAAAGCCATTTTCCCATGGCGAGAGACTCATTTTCTGTGAGAAAGTACATTAAAAGGAGGGATTTCATCAGAAACACTAAAAATACATATTGTACTTGTCTGAAAACGCACAGGACCTTGAAATAGAAGGTTTCTCACCAAAAAACACATTGGTGAAAACCCTATTTTAAGGCTCTGAGTGTTTGCACACATGTACAACAGCCATGTTTAAACTATAACGTTTTTAATGAAATCATGTTTCTCTCGAGGAGAAAACGCGTTTAAAGCCATAAAAAGATTTCACTGTGTTTTGGCATTGGACCAAGCTACCAAAAAGCTAATCAAGCCATTTTCCTATGTCCAGAGACTCATTTTCTGTGAGAAAATACATTTGAAAGGAGAGATTTCATCAGAAATGCTAAAAATACATATTGTACTTGTCTGAAAACGCACAGAACCTTGAAATAGAAGGTTTCTCACCAAAAAACACATTGGTGAAAACCCTATTTTAAGGCTCTGAGTGTTTGCACACATGTACAACAGGCATGTTCAAACTATAACGTTTTTAGCTCTCGAGGAGAAAACGCGTTTAAAGCCATAAAAAGATTTCACTGTATTTTGGCATTGGACCAAGCTACCAACAAGCTAATCAAGCCATTTTCCTATGTCCAGAGACTCGTTTTCTGTGAGAAAATACATTTGAAAGGAGAGATTTCATCAGAAATGCTAAAAATACATATTGTACTTGTCTGAAAACGCACAGAACCTTGAAATAGAAGTTTTCTCACCAAAAAACACATGGGTGAAAACCCTATTTTAAGGCTCTGAGTGTTTGCAGACATGTACAACAGATATGTTTAAACTCTAACATCTTTGATGAAATCATGTTTCTCTCGAGGAGAAAACGCGTTTAAAGCCATAAAAAGATTTCACTGTGTTTTGGCATTGGACCAAGCTACCAACAAGCTAAACAATGATCAGAAATGGAGAAATTACACATTGACATTGGGTGAAATCATGTAACTCTTAAGGATGTGTTGCAGACTTGTTGAATAGATTCATTTTTCTTGTTTTGTTTGTTTTTGATGAACTTGTGCTTTTCTTGTCGAGAAAAGGCGTTTAACGCGATAAAAAGGTTTAGTGCGCTATGAATACGGGCTAGGTTACCAAAAGTAAAAATGTGAACTAAATATGGCCGGGAGTCGTTTTTATTGTTTAAAACACGATTTCTCGACCAGAATATGCTTTTTCAAAAAAGCCGTTTTCCCATGGCGAGAGACTCATTTTCTGTGAGAAAATACATTAACAGGAGGGATTTCATCAGAAACACTAAAAATACATATTGTACTTGTCTGAAAACGCACAGAACCTTGAAATAGAAGGTTTCTCACCAAAAAACACATTGGTGAAAACCCTATTTTAAGGCTCTGAGTGTTTGCACACATGTACAACAGCCATGTTTAAACTATAACGTTTTTAATGAAATCATGTTTCTCTCGAGGAGAAAACGCGTTTAAAGCCATAAAAAGATTTCACTGTGTTTTGGCATTGGACCAAGCTACCAAAAAGCTAATCAAGCCATTTTCCTATGTCCAGAGACTCATTTTCTGTGAGAAAATACATTTGAAAGGAGAGATTTCATCAGAAATGCTAAAAATACATATTGTACTTGTCTGAAAACGCACAGAACCTTGAAATAGAAGGTTTCTCACCAAAAAACACATTGGTGAAAACCCTATTTTAAGGCTCTGAGTGTTTGCACACATGTACAACAGGCATGTTTAAACTATAACGTTTTTAGCTCTCGAGGAGAAAACGCGTTTAAAGCCATAAAAAGATTTCACTGTATTTTGGCATTGGACCAAGCTACCAACAAGCTAATCAAGCCATTTTCCTATGTCCAGAGACTCGTTTTCTGTGAGAAAATACATTTGAAAGGAGAGATTTCATCAGAAATGCTAAAAATACATATTGTACTTGTCTGAAAACGCACAGAACCTTGAAATAGAAGTTTTCTCACCAAAAAACACATGGGTGAAAACCCTATTTTAAGGCTCTGAGTGTTTGCAGACATGTACAACAGATATGTTTAAACTCTAACATCTTTGATGAAATCATGTTTCTCTCGAGGAGAAAACGCGTTTAAAGCCATAAAAAGATTTCACTGTGTTTTGGCATTGGACCAAGCTACCAACAAGCTAAACAATGATCAGAAATGGAGAAATTACACATTGACATTGGGTGAAATCATGTAACTCTTAAGGATGTGTTGCAGACTTGTTGTGAATAGATTCATTTTTCTTGTTTTGTTTGTTTTTGATGAACTTGTGCTTTTCTTGTCGAGAAAAGGCGTTTAACGCGATAAAAAGGTTTAGTGCGTTATGAATACGGGCTAGGTTACCAAAAGTAAAAATGTGAACTAAATATGGCCGGGAGTCGTTTTTATTGTTTAAAACACGATTTCTCGACCAGAATATGCTTTTTCAAAAAAGCCGTTTTCCCATGGCGAGAGACTCATTTTCTGTGAGAAAATACATTAACAGGAGGGATTTCATCAGAAACACTAAAAATACATATTGTACTTGTCTGAAAACGCACAGAACCTTGAAATAGAAGGTTTCTCACCAAAAAACACATTGGTGAAAACCCTATTTTAAGGCTCTGAGTGTTTGCACACATGTACAACAGGCATGTTTAAACTATAACGTTTTTAGTGAAATCATGTTTCTCTCGAGGAGAAAATGCGTTTAAAGCCATAAAAAGATTTCACTGTGTTTTGGCATTGGAACAAGCTACCAAAAAGCTAATCAAGCCATTTTCCTATGTCCAGAGACTCATTTTCTGTGAGAAAATACATTTGAAAGGAGAGATTTCATCAGAAATGCTAAAAATACATATTGCACTTGTCTGAAAACGCACAGAACCTTGAAATAGAAGTTTTCTCACCAAAAAACACATGGGTGAAAACCCTATTTTAAGGCTCTGAGTGTTTGCAGACATGTACAACAGATATGTTTAAACTCTAACATCTTTGATGAAATCATGTTTCTCTCGAGGAGAAAACGCGTTTAAAGCCATAAAAAGATTTCACTGTGTTTTGGCATTGGACCAAGCTACCAACAAGCTAAACAATGATCAGAACTGGAGAAATTACACATTGACATTGGGTGAAATCATGGAACTCTTAAGGATGTGTTGCAGACTTGTTGAATAGATTCATTTTTCTTGTTTTGTTTGTTTTTGATGAAATTGTGCATTTCTTGTCGAGAAAAGGCGTTTAACGCGATAAAACGGTGTAGTGCGTTATGAATACGGGCTACGTTACCAAAAGTAAAAATGTGAACTAAATAAGGCCGGGAGTCGTTTTTATTGATTAAAACACGATTTCTCGACCAGAATATGCTTTTTCAAAAAGCCATTTTCCCATGGCGAGAGACTCATTTTCTGTGAGAAAATGCATTAAAAGGAGGGATTTCATCAGAAATGCTAAAAATACATATTGTACTTGTCTGAAAACGCACAGAACCTTGAAATAGAAGGTTTCTCACCAAAAAACACATTGGTGAAAACCCTATTTTAAGGCTCTGAGTGTTTGCACAGATGTACAACAGGCATGTTTAAACTATAACGTTTTTAGTGAAATCATGTTTCTCTCGAGGAGAAAACGCGTTTAAAGCCATAAAAAGATTTCACTGTGTTTTGGCATTGGACCAAGCTACCAACAAGCTAAACAATGATCAGAACTGGAGAAATTACACATTGACATTGGGTGAAATCATGTAACTCTTAAGGATGTGTTGCAGACTTGTTGAATAGATTCATTTTTCTTGTTTTGTTTGTTTTTGATGAAATTGTGCTTTTCTTGTCGAGAAAAGGCGTTTAACGCGATAAAAAGGTTTAGTGCGTTATGAATACGGGCTAGGTTACCAAAAGTAAAAATGTGAACTAAATAAGGCCGGGAGTCGTTTTTATTGTTTAAAACACGATTTCTCGACCAGAATATGCTTTTTCAAAAAAGCCATGTTCCCATGGCGAGAGACTCATTTTCTGTGAGAAAATGCATTAAAAGGAGGGATTTCATCAGAAACACTAAAAATACATATTGTACTTGTCTGAAAACGCACAGGACCTTGAAATAGAAGGTTTCTCACCAAAAAACACATTGGTGAAAACCCTATTTTAAGGCTCTGAGTGTTTGCACACATGTACAACAGGCATGTTTAAACTATAACGTTTTTAATGAAATCATGTTTCTCTCGAGGAGAAAACGCGTTTAAAGCCATAAAAAGATTTCACTGTGTTTTGGCATTGGACCAAGCTACCAACAAGCTAAACAATGATCAGAACTGGAGAAATTACACATTGACATTGGGTGAAATCATGTAACTCTTAAGGATGTGTTGCAGACTTGTTGAATAGATTCATTTTTCTTGTTTTGTTTGTTTTTGATGAAATTGTGCATTTCTTGTTGAGAAAAGGCGTTTAACGCGATAAAACGGTGTAGTGCGTTATGAATACGGGCTAGGTTACCAAAAGTAAAAATGTGAACTAAATAAGGCCGGGAGTCGTTTTTATTGATTAAAACACGATTTCTCGACCACAATATGCTTTTTCAAAAAAGCCATTTTCCCATGGCGAGAGACTCATTTTCTGTGAGAAAATGCATTAAAAGGAGGGATTTCATCAGAAATGCTAAAAATACATATTGTACTTGTCTGAAAACGCACAGAACCTTGAAATAGAAGGTTTCTCACCAAAAAACACATGGGTGAAAACCCTATTTTAAGGCTCTGAGTGTTTGCAGACATGTACAACAGGTATGTTTAAACTCTAACATCTTTGATGAAATCATGTTTCTGTCGAGGAGAAATTGCGTTTAAGCAATAAAAAGGATTCACTGTGTCTGCAATTGGACCAAGCTACCAACAAGCTAAACAATGATCAGAACTGTTGAAATTACACATTGACATTGGGTGAAAACAAGGAACTCTTAAGGATGTGTTGCGGAGTTGTTGAATAGATTTATTTTTCTTGTTTTGTTTGTTTTTGATGAAATTGTGCTTTTCTTGTCGAGAAAAGGCGTTTAACGCGATAAAAAGGTTTAGTGCCTTATGCGGTATAGGCTAGGTTACCGAAAGTAAAAATGTGAACTAAATAAGGCCGGGAGTCTTTTTTATTGTTTAAAACACGATTTCTCGACCAGAATATGCTTTTTCAAAAAAGCCGTTTTCCCATGGCGAGAGACTCATTTTCTGTGAGAAAATACATTAACAGGAGGGATTTCATCAGAAACACTAAAAATACATATTGTACTTGTCTGAAAACGCACAGAACCTTGAAATATAAGTTTTCTCACCAAAAAACACATGGGTGAAAACCCTATTTTAAGGCTCTGAGTGTTTGCAGACATGTACAACAGGTATGTTTAAACTCTAACATCTTTGATGAAATCATGTTTCTCTCGAGGAGAAAACGCGTTTAAAGCCATAAAAAGATTTCACTGTGTTTTGGCATTGGACCAAGCTACCAACAAGCTAAACAATGATCAGAACTGGAGAAATTACACATTGACATTGGGTGAAATCATGTAACTCTTAAGGGTGTGTTGCAGATTGTTGAATAGATTAATTTTTCTTGTTTTGTTTGTTTTTGATGAACTTGTGCTTTTCTTGTCGAGAAAAGGCGTTTAACGCGATAAAAAGGTTTAGTGCGTTATGAATACGGGCTAGGTTACCAAAAGTAAAAATGTGAACTAAATATGGCCGGGAGTCGTTTTTATTGATTAAAACACGATTTCTCGACCAGAATATGCTTTTTCAAAAAAGCCGTTTTCCCATCGCGAGAGACTCATTTTCTGTGAGAAAATGCATTAAAAGGAGGGATTTCATCAGAAACACTAAAAATACATATTGTACTTGTCTGAAAACGCACAGAACCTTGAAATAGGTTTCTCACCAAAAAACACATTGGTGAAAACCCTATTTTAAGGCTCTGAGTGTTTGCACACATGTACAACAGGCATGTTTAAACTATAACGTTTTTAGTGAAATCATGTTTCTCTCGAGGAGAAAATGCGTTTAAAGCCATAAAAAGATTTCACTGTGTTTTGGCATTGGAACAAGCTACCAAAAAGCTAATCAAGCCATTTTCCTATGTCCAGAGACTCATTTTCTGTGAGAAAATACATTTGAAAGGAGAGATTTTATCAGAAATGCTAAAAATACATATTGCACTTGTCTGAAAACGCACAGAATCTTGAAATAGAAGTTTTCTCACCAAAAAACACATGGGTGAAAACCCTATTTTAAGGCTCTGAGTGTTTGCAGACATGTACAACAGGTATGTTTAAACTCTAACATCTTTGATGAAATCATGTTTCTGTCGAGGAGAAATTGCGTTTAAGCAATAAAAAGGATTCACTGTGTCTGCAATTGGACCAAGCTACCAACAAGCTAAACAATGATCAGAACTGTTGAAATTACACATTGACATTGGGTGAAAACAAGGAACTCTTAAGGATGTGTTGCGGAGTTGTTGAATAGATTTATTTTTCTTGTTTTGTTTGTTTTTGATGAAATTGTGCTTTTCTTGTCGAGAAAAGGCGTTTAACGCGATAAAAAGGTTTAGTGCCTTATGCGGTATAGGCTAGGTTACCGAAAGTAAAAATGTGAACTAAATAAGGCCGGGAGTCGTTTTTATTGTTTAAAACACGATTTCTCGACCAGAATATGCTTTTTCAAAAAAGACATTTTCCCATGGCGAGAGACTCATTTTCTGTGAGAAAATGCATTAAAAGGAGGGATTTCATCAGAAACACTAAAAATACATATTGTACTTGTCTGAAAACGCACAGAACCTTGAAATAGGTTTCTCACCAAAAAACACATAGGTGAAAACCCTATTTTAAGCCTCTGAGTGTTTGCACACATGTACAACAGGCATGTTTAAACTGTAACGTTTTTAGTGAAATCATGTTTGTCTCGAGGAGAAAACGCGTTTAAAGCCATAAAAAGATTTCACTGTGTTTTGGCATTGGACCAAGCTACCAACAAGCTAAACAATGATCAGAACTGGAGAAATTACACATTGACATTGGGTGAAATCATGTAACTCTTAAGGGTGTGTTGCAGATTGTTGAATAGATTAATTTTTCTTGTTTTGTTTGTTTTTGATGAACTTGTGCTTTTCTTGTTGAGAAAAGGCGTTTAACGCGATAAAAAGGTTTAGTGCGTTATGAATACGGGCTAGGTTACCAAAAGTAAAAATGTGAACAAAATATGGCCGGGAGTCGTTTTTATTGTTTAAAACACGATTTCTCGACCAGAATATGCTTTTTCAAAAAAGCCGTTTTCCCATGGCGAGAGACTCATTTTCTGTGAGAAAATACATTAACAGGAGGGATTTCATCAGAAACACTAAAAATACATATTGTACTTGTCTGAAAACGCACAGAACCTTGAAATAGGTTTCCACCCAAAAAACACATTGGTGAAAACCCTATTTTAAGGCTCTGAGTGTTTGCAGACATGTACAACAGGTATGTTTAAACTCTAACATCTTTGATGAAATCATGTTTCTCTCGAGGAGAAAACGCGTTTAAAGCCATAAAAAGATTTCACTGTGTTTTGGCATTGGACCAAGCTACCAACAAGCTAAACAATGATCAGAACTGGAGAAATTACACATTGACATTGGGTGAAATCATGTAACTCTTAAGGGTGTGTTGCAGATTGTTGAATAGATTCATTTTTCTTGTTTTGTTTGTTTTTGATGAACTTGTGCTTTTCTTGTCGAGAAAAGGCGTTTAACGCGATAAAAAGGTTTAGTGCGTTATGAATACGGGCTAGGTTACCAAAAGTAAAAATGTGAACTAAATATGGCCGGGAGTCGTTTTTATTGTTTAAAACACGATTTCTCGACCAGAATATGCTTTTTCAAAAAAGCCGTTTCCCCATGGCGAGAGACTCATTTTCTGTGAGAAAATACATTAACAGGAGGGATTTCATCAGAAACACTAAAAATACATATTGTACTTGTCTGAAAACGCACAGAACCTTGAAATAGAATGTTTCTCACCAAAAAACACATTGGTGAAAACCCTATTTTAAGGCTCTGAGTGTTTGCACACATGTACAACAGGCATGTTTAAACTATAACGTTTTTAGTGAAATCATGTTTCTCTCGAGGAGAAAATGCGTTTAAAGCCATAAAAAGATTTCACTGTGTTTTGGCATTGGAACAAGCTACCAAAAAGCTAATCAAGCCATTTTCCTATGTCCAGAGACTCATTTTCTGTGAGAAAATACATTTGAAAGGAGAGATTTTATCAGAAATGCTAAAAAATACATATTGCACTTGTCTGAAAACGCACAGAACCTTGAAATAGAAGTTTTCTCACCAAAAAACACATGGGTGAAAACCCTATTTTAAGGCTCTGAGTGTTTGCAGACATGTACAACAGGTATGTTTAAACTCTAACATCTTTGATGAAATCATGTTTCTGTCGAGGAGAAATTGCGTTTAAGCAATAAAAAGGATTCACTGTGTCTGCAATTGGACCAAGCTACCAACAAGCTAAACAATGATCAGAACTGTTGAAATTACACATTGACATTGGGTGAAAACAAGGAACTCTTAAGGATGTGTTGCAGAGTTGTTGAATAGATTTATTTTTCTTGTTTTGTTTGTTTTTGATGAAATTGTGCTTTTCTTGTCGAGAAAAGGCGTTTAACGCGATAAAAAGGTTTAGTGCCTTATGCGGTATAGGCTAGGTTACCGAAAGTAAAAATGTGAACTAAATAAGGCCGGGAGTCTTTTTTATTGTTTAAAACACGATTTCTCGACCAGAATATGCTTTTTCAAAAAAGACATTTTCCCATGGCGAGAGACTCATTTTCTGTGAGAAAATGCATTAAAAGGAGGGATTTCATCAGAAACACTAAAAATACATATTGTACTTGTCTGAAAACGCACAGAACCTTGAAATAGGTTTCTCACCAAAAAACACATAGGTGAAAACCCTATTTTAAGCCTCTGAGTGTTTGCACACATGTACAACAGGCATGTTTAAACTGTAACGTTTTTAGTGAAATCATGTTTGTCTCGAGGAGAAAACGCGTTTAAAGCCATAAAAAGATTTCACTGTGTTTTGGCATTGGACCAAGCTACCAACAAGCTAAACAATGATCAGAACTGGAGAAATTACACATTGACATTGGGTGAAATCATGTAACTCTTAAGGGTGTGTTGCAGATTGTTGAATAGATTAATTTTTCTTGTTTTGTTTGTTTTTGATGAACTTGTGCTTTTCTTGTTGAGAAAAGGCGTTTAACGCGATAAAAAGGTTTAGTGCGTTATGAATACGGGCTAGGTTACCAAAAGTAAAAATGTGAACAAAATATGGCCGGGAGTCGTTTTTATTGTTTAAAACACGATTTCTCGACCAGAATATGCTTTTTCAAAAAAGCCGTTTTCCCATGGCGAGAGACTCATTTTCTGTGAGAAAATACATTAACAGGAGGGATTTCATCAGAAACACTAAACATACATATTGTACTTGTCTGAAAACGCACAGAACCTTGAAATAGGTTTCCACCCAAAAAACACATTGGTGAAAACCCTATTTTAAGGCTCTGAGTGTTTGCAGACATGTACAACAGGTATGTTTAAACTCTAACATCTTTGATGAAATCATGTTTTTCTCGAGGAGAAAACGCGTTTAAAGCCATAAAAAGATTTCACTGTGTTTTGGCATTGGACCAAGCTACCAACAAGCTAAACAATGATCAGAACTGGAGAAATTACACATTGACATTGGGTGAAATCATGTAACTCTCAAGGATGTGTTGCAGACTTGTTGAATAGATTCATTTTTCTTGTTTTGTTTGTTTTTGATGAAATTGTGCTTTTCTTGTCGAGAAAAGGCGTTTAACGCGATAAAAAGGTTTAGTGCGTTATGAATACGGGCTAGCTTACCAAAAGTAAAAATGTGAACTAAATAAGGCCGGGAGTCGTTTTTATTGTTTAAAACACGATTTCTCGACCAGAATATGCTTTTTCAAAAAAGCCATGTTCCCATGGCGAGAGACTCATTTTCTGTGAGAAAATGCATTAAAAGGAGGGATTTCATCAGAAACACTAAAAATACATATTGTACTTGTCTGAAAACGCACAGAACCTTGAAATAGAAGGTTTCTCACCAAAAAACACATTGGTGAAAACCCTATTTTAAGGCTCTGAGTGTTTGCACACATGTACAACAGGCATGTTTAAACTATAACGTTTTTAATGAAATCATGTTTCTCTCGAGGAGAAAACGCGTTTAAAGCCATAAAAAGATTTCACTGTGTTTTGGCATTGGACCAAGCTACCAACAAGCTAATCAAGCCATTTTCCTATGTCCAGAGACTCACTTTCTGTGAGAAAATACATTTGAAAGGAGATATTTCATCAGAAATGCTAAAAATACATATTGTACTTGTCTGAAAACGCACAGAACCTTGAAATAGAAGGTTTCTCACCAAAAAACACATTGGTGAAAACCCTATTTTAAGGCTCTGAGTGTTTGCACACATGTACAACAGGCATGTTTAAACTATAACGTTTTTAGTGAAATCATGTTTCTCTCGAGGAGAAAATGCGTTTAAAGCCATAAAAAGATTTCACTGTGTTTTGGCATTGGAACAAGCTACCAAAAAGCTAATCAAGCCATTTTCCTATGTCCAGAGACTCATTTTCTGTGAGAAAATACATTTGAAAGGAGAGATTTTATCAGAAATGCTAAAAATACATCTTGCACTTGTCTGAAAACGCACAGAACCTTGAAATAGAAGTTTTCTCACCAAAAAACACATGGGTGAAAACCCTATTTTAAGGCTCTGAGTGTTTGCAGACATGTACAACAGGTATGTTTAAACTCTAACATCTTTGATGAAATCATGTTTCTGTCGAGGAGAAATTGCGTTTAAGCAATAAAAAGGATTCACTGTGTCTGCAATTGGACCAAGCTACCAACAAGCTAAACAATGATCAGAACTGTTGAAATTACACATTGACATTGGGTGAAAACAAGGAACTCTTAAGGATGTGTTGCAGAGTTGTTGAATAGATTTATTTTTCTTGTTTTGTTTGTTTTTGATGAAATTGTGCTTTTCTTGTAGAGAAAAGGCGTTTAACGCGATAAAAAGGTTTAGTGCCTTATGCGGTATAGGCTAGGTTACCGAAAGTAAAAATGTGAACTAAATAAGGCCGGGAGTCTTTTTTATTGTTTAAAACACGATTTCTCGACCAGAATATGCTTTTTCAAAAAAGACATTTTCCCATGGCGAGAGACTCATTTTCTGTGAGAAAATGCATTAAAAGGAGGGATTTCATCAGAAACACTAAAAATACATATTGTACTTGTCTGAAAACGCACAGAACCTTGAAATAGGTTTCTCACCAAAAAACACATAGGTGAAAACCCTATTTTAAGGCTCTGAGTGTTTGCACACATGTACAACAGGCATGTTTAAACTATAACGTTTTTAGTGAAATCATGTTTGTCTCGAGGAGAAAACGCGTTTAAAGCCATAAAAAGATTTCACTGTGTTTTGGCATTGGACCAAGCTACCAACAAGCTAAACAATGATCAGAACTGGAGAAATTACACATTGACATTGGGTGAAATCATGTAACTCTTAAGGATGTGTTGCAGACTTGTTGAATAGATTAATTTTTCTTGTTTTGTTTGTTTTTGATGAAATTGTGCTTTTCTTGTCGAGAAAGAGCGTTTAACGCGATAAAAAGGTTTAGTGCGTTATGAATACGGGCTAGGTTACTAAAAGTAAAAATGTGAACAAAATATGGCCGGGAGTCGTTTTTATTGTTTAAAACACGATTTCTCGACCAGAATATGCTTTTTCAAAAAAGCCGTTTTCCCATGGCGAGAGACTCATTTTCTGTGAGAAAATACATTAACAGGAGGGATTTCATCAGAAACACTAAAAATACATATTGTACTTGTCTGAAAACGCACAGAACCTTGAAATAGGTTTCCACCCAAAAAACACATTGGTGAAAACCCTATTTTAAGGCTCTGAGTGTTTGCAGACATGTACAACAGGTATGTTTAAACTCTAACATCTTTGATGAAATCATGTTTTTCTCGAGGAGAAAACGCGTTTAAAGCCATAAAAAGATTTCACTGTGTTTTGGCATTGGACCAAGCTACCAACAACCTAAACAATGATCAGAACTGGAGAAATTACACATTGACATTGGGTGAAATCATGTAACTCTCAAGGATGTGTTGCAGACTTGTTGAATATATTCATTTTTCTTGTTTTGTTTGTTTTTGATGAAATTGTGCTTTTCTTGTCGAGAAAAGGCGTTTAACGCGATAAAAAGGTTTAGTGCGTTATGAATACGGGCTAGCTTACCAAAAGTAAAAATGTGAACTAAATAAGGCCGGGAGTCGTTTTTATTGTTTAAAACACGATTTCTCGACCAGAATATGCTTTTTCAAAAAAGCCATGTTCCCATGGCGAGAGACTCATTTTCTGTGAGAAAATGCATTAAAAGGAGGGATTTCATCAGAAACACTAAAAATACATATTGTACTTGTCTGAAAACGCACAGGACCTTGAAATAGAAGGTTTCTCACCAAAAAACACATTGGTGAAAACCCTATTTTAAGGCTCTGAGTGTTTGCACACATGTACAACAGGCATGTTTAAACTATAACGTTTTTAATGAAATCATGTTTCTCTCGAGGAGAAAACGCGTTTAAAGCCATAAAAAGATTTCACTGTGTTTTGGCATTGGACCAAGCTACCAACAAGCTAATCAAGCCATTTTCCTATGTCCAGAGACTCACTTTCTGTGAGAAAATACATTTGAAAGGAGATATTTCATCAGAAATGCTAAAAATACATATTGTACTTGTCTGAAAACGCACAGAACCTTGAAATATAAGTTTTCTCACCAAAAAACACATGGGTGTAAACCCTATTTTAAGGCTCTGAGTGTTTGCAGACATGTACAACAGGTATGTTTAAACTCTAACATCTTTGATGAAATCATGTTTCTCTCGAGGAGAAAACGCGTTTAAAGCCATAAAAAGATTTCACTGTGTTTTGGCATTGGACCAAGCTACCAACAAGCTAAACAATGATCAGAACTGGAGAAATTACACATTGACATTGGGTGAAATCATGTAACTCTTAAGGGTGTGTTGCAGATTGTTGAATAGATTAATTTTTCTTGTTTTGTTTGTTTTTGATGAACTTGTGCTTTTCTTGTCGAGAAAAGGCGTTTAACGCGATAAAAAGGTTTAGTGCGTTATGAATACGGGCTAGGTTACGAAAAGTAAAAATGTGAACTAAATATGGCCGGGAGTCGTTTTTATTGTTTAAAACACGATTTCTCGACCAGAATATGCTTTTTCAAAAAAGCCGTTTCCCCATGGCGAGAGACTCATTTTCTGTGAGAAAATACATTAACAGGAGGGATTTCATCAGAAACACTAAAAATACATATTGTACTTGTCTGAAAACGCACAGAACCTTGAAATAGAAGGTTTCTCACCAAAACACACATTGGTGAAAACCCTATTTTAAGGCTCTGAGTGTTTGCACACATGTACAACAGGCATGTTTAAACTATAACGTTTTTAGTGAAATCATGTTTCTCTCGAGGAGAAAATGCGTTTAAAGCCATAAAAAGATTTCACTGTGTTTTGGCATTGGAACAAGCTACCAAAAAGCTAATCAAGCCATTTTCCTATGTCCAGAGACTCATTTTCTTTGAGAAAATACATTTGAAAGGAGAGATTTTATCAGAAATGCTAAAAATACATATTGCACTTGTCTGAAAACGCACAGAACCTTGAAATAGAAGTTTTCTCACCAAAAAACACATGGGTGAAAACCCTATTTTAAGGCTCTGAGTGTTTGCAGACATGTACAACAGGTATGTTTAAACTCTAACATCTTTGATGAAATCATGTTTCTGTCGAGGAGAAATTGCGTTTAAGCAATAAAAAGGATTCACTGTGTCTGCAATTGGACCAAGCTACCAACAAGCTAAACAATGATCAGAACTGTTGAAATTACACATTGACATTGGGTGAAAACAAGGAACTCTTAAGGATGTGTTGCAGAGTTGTTGAATAGATTTATTTTTCTTGTTTTGTTTGTTTTTGATGAAATTGTGCTTTTCTTGTCGAGAAAAGGCGTTTAACGCGATAAAAGGTTTAGTGCCTTATGCGGTATAGGCTAGGTTACCGAAAGTAAAAATGTGAACTAAATAAGGCCGGGAGTCTTTTTTATTGTTTAAAACACGATTTCTCGACCAGAATATGCTTTTTCAAAAAAGACATTTTCCCATGGCGAGAGACTCATTTTCTGTGAGAAAATGCATTAAAAGGAGGGATTTCATCAGAAACACTAAAAATACATATTGTACTTGTCTGAAAACGCACAGAACCTTGAAATAGGTTTCTCACCAAAAAACACATAGGTGAAAACCCTATTTTAAGCCTCTGAGTGTTTGCACACATGTACAACAGGCATGTTTAAACTATAACGTTTTTAGTGAAATCATGTTTCTCTCGAGGAGAAAACGCGTTTAAAGCCATAAAAAGATTTCACTGTGTTTTGGCATTGGACCAAGCTACCAACAAGCTAAACAATGATCAGAACTGGAGAAATTACACATTGACATTGGGTGAAATCATGTAACTCTTAAGGATGTGTTGCAGACTTGTTGAATAGATTCATTTTTCTTGTTTTGTTTGTTTTTGATGAAATTGTGCTTTTCTTGTCGAGAAAAGGCGTTTAACGCGATAAAAAGGTTTAGTGCGTTATGAATACGGGCTAGCTTACCAAAAGTAAAAATGTGAACTAAATAAGGCCGGGAGTCGTTTTTATTGTTTAAAACACGATTTCTCGACCAGAATATGCTTTTTCAAAAAAGCCATGTTCCCATGGCGAGAGACTCATTTTCTGTGAGAAAATGCATTAAAAGGAGGGATTTCATCACAAACACTAAAAATACATATTGTACTTGTCTGAAAACGCACAGCACCTTGAAATAGAAGGTTTCTCACCAAAAAACACATTGGTGAAAACCCTATTTTAAGGCTCTGAGTGTTTGCACACATGTACAACAGGCATGTTTAAACTATAACGTTTTTAATGAAATCATGTTTCTCTCGAGGAGAAAACGCGTTTAAAGCCATAAAAAGATTTCACTGTGTTTTGGCATTGGAACAAGCTACCAACAAGCTAAACAATGATCAGAACTGGAGAAATTACACATTGACATTGGGTGAAATCATGTAACTCTTAAGGATGTGTTGCAGACTTGTTGAATAGATTCATTTTTCTTGTTTTGTTTGTTTTTGATGAAATTGTGCATTTCTTGTTGAGAAAAGGCGTTTAACGCGATAAAACGGTGTAGTGCGTTATGAATACGGGCTAGGTTACCAAAAATAAAAATGTGAACTAAATAAGGCCGGGAGTCTTTTTTATTGATTAAAACACGATTTCTCGACCAGAATATGCTTTTTCAAAAAAGCCATTTTCCCATGGCGAGAGACTCATTTTCTGTGAGAAAATGCATTAAAAGGAGGGATTTCATCAGAAACACTAAAAATACATATTGTACTTGTCTGAAAACGCACAGGACCTTGAAATAGAAGGTTTCTCACCAAAAAACACATTGGTGAAAACCCTATTTTAAGGCTCTGAGTGTTTGCACACATGTACAACAGGCATGTTTAAACTATAACGTTTTTAATGAAATCATGTTTCTCTCGAGGAGGAAACGCGTTTAAAGCCATAAAAAGATTTCACTGTGTTTTGGCATTGGACCAAGCTACCAAAAAGCTAATCAAGCCATTTTCCCATGTCCAGAGACTCATTTTCTGTGAGAAAATACATTTGAAAGGAGAGATTTCATCAGAAATGCTAAAAATACATATTGTACTTGTCTGAAAACGCACAGAACCTTGAAATAGAAGGTTTCTCACCAAAAAACACATTGGTGAAAACCCTATTTTAAGGCTCTGAGTGTTTGCAGACATGTACAACAGGCATGTTTAAACTATAACGTTTTTAGCTCTCGAGGAGAAAACGCGTTTAAAGCCATAAAAAGATTTCACTGTGTTTTGGCATTGGACCAAGCTACCAACAAGCTAATCAAGCCATTTTCCTATGTCCAGAGACTCGTTTTCTGTGAGAAAATACATTTGAAAGGAGAGATTTCATCAGAAACACTAAAAATACATATTGTACTTGTCTGAAAACGCACAGCACCTTGAAATAGAAGGTTTCTCACCAAAAAACACATTGGTGAAAACCCTATTTTAAGGCTCTGAGTGTTTGCACACATGTACAACAGGCATGTTTAAACTATAACGTTTTTAATGAAATCATGTTTCTATCGAGGAGAAAACGCGTTTAAAGCCATAAAAAGATTTCACTGTGTTTTGGCATTGGACCAAGCTACCAACAAGCTAAACAATGATCAGAACTGGAGAAATTACACATTGACATTGGGTGAAATCATGTAACTCTTAAGGATGTGTTGCAGACTTGTTGAATAGATTCATTTTTCTTGTTTTGTTTGTTTTTGATGAAATTGTGCATTTCTTGTTGAGAAAAGGCGTTTAACGCGATAAAACGGTGTAGTGCGTTATGAATACGGGCTAGGTTACCAAAAGTAAAAATGTGAACTAAATAAGGCCGGGAGTCGTTTTTATTGATTAAAACACGATTTCTCGACCAGAATATGCTTTTTCAAAAAAGCCATTTTCCCATGGCGAGAGACTCATTTTCTGTGAGAAAATGCATTAAAAGGAGGGATTTCATCAGAAACACTAAAAATACATATTGTACTTGTCTGAAAACGCACAGAACCTTGAAATAGGTTTCTCACCAAAAAACACATTGGTGAAAACCCTATTTTAAGGCTCTGAGTGTTTGCACACATGTACAACAGGCATTTTTAAAGTATAACGTTTTTAGTGAAATCATGTTTCTCTCGAGGAGAAAATGCGTTTAAAGCCATAAAAAGATTTCACTGTGTTTTGGCATTGGACCAAGCTACCAACAAGCTAAACAATGATCAGAACTGGAGAAATTACACATTGACATTGGGTGAAATCATGTAACTCTTAAGGATGTGTTGCAGACTTGTTGAATAGATTAATTTTTCTTGTTTTGTTTGTTTTTGATGAACTTGTGCTTTTCTTGTCGAGAAAAGGCGTTTAACGCGATAAAAAGGTTTAGTGCGTTATGAATACGGGCTAGGTTACCAAAAGTAAAAATGTGAACTAAATATGGCCGGGAGTCGTTTTTATTGTTTAAAACACGATTTCTCGACCAGAATATGCTTTTTCAAAAAAGCCGTTTTCCCATGGCGAGAGACTCATTTTCTGTGAGAAAATACATTAACAGGAGGGATTTCATCAGAAACACTAAAAATACATATTGTACTTGTCTGAAAACGCACAGAACCTTGAAATAGAAGGTTTCTCACCAAAAAACACATTGGTGAAAACCCTATTTTAAGGCTCTGAGTGTTTGCACACATGTACAACAGGCATGTTTAAACTATAACGTTTTTAGTGAAATCATGTTTCTCTCGAGGAGAAAATGCGTTTAAAGCCATAAAAAGATTTCACTGTGTTTTGGCATTGGAACAAGCTACCAAAAAGCTAATCAAGCCATTTTCCTATGTCCAGAGACTCATTTTCTGTGAGAAAATACATTTGAAAGGAGAGATTTCATCAGAAATGCTAAAAATACATATTGTACTTGTCTGAAAACGCACAGAACCTTGAAATAGAAGTTTTCTCACCAAAAAACACATGGGTGAAAACCCTATTTTAAGGCTCTGAGTGTTTGCAGACATGTACAACAGATATGTTTAAACTCTAACATCTTTGATGAAATCATGTTTCTCTCGAGGAGAAAACGCGTTTAAAGCCATAAAAAGATTTCACTGTGTTTTGGCATTGGACCAAGCTACCAACAAGCTAAACAATGATCAGAACTGGAGAAATTACACATTGACATTGGGTGAAATCATGTAACTCTTAAGGATGTGTTGCAGACTTGTTGAATAGATTCATTTTTCTTGTTTTGTTTGTTTTTGATGAACTTGTGCTTTTCTTGTCGAGAAAAGGCGTTTAACGCGATAAAAAGGTTTAGTGCGTTATGAATACGGGCTAGGTTACCAAAAGTAAAAATGTGAACTAAATATGGCCGGGAGTCGTTTTTATTGTTTAAAACACGATTTCTCGACCAGAATATGCTTTTTCAAAAAAGCCGTTTTCCCATGGCGAGAGACTCATTTTCTGTGAGAAAATGCATTAACAGGAGGGATTTCATCAGAAACACTAAAAATACATATTGTACTTGTCTGAAAACGCACAGAACCTTGAAATAGGTTTCTCACCAAAAAACACATAGGTGAAAACCCTATTTTAAGCCTCTGAGTGTTTGCACACATGTACAACAGGCATGTTTAAACTGTAACGTTTTTAGTGAAATCATGTTTGTCTCGAGGAGAAAACGCGTTTAAAGCCATAAAAAGATTTCACTGTGTTTTGGCATTGGACCAAGCTACCAACAAGCTAAACAATGATCAGAACTGGAGAAATTACACATTGACATTGGGTGAAATCATGTAACTCTTAAGGGTGTGTTGCAGATTGTTGAATAGATTAATTTTTCTTGTTTTGTTTGTTTTTGATGAACTTGTGCTTTTCTTGTTGAGAAAAGGCGTTTAACGCGATAAAAAGGTTTAGTGCGTTATGAATACGGGCTAGGTTACCAAAAGTAAAAATGTGAACAAAATATGGCCGGGAGTCGTTTTTATTGTTTAAAACACGATTTCTCGACCAGAATATGCTTTTTCAAAAAAGCCGTTTTCCCATGGCGAGAGACTCATTTTCTGTGAGAAAATACATTAACAGGAGGGATTTCATCAGAAACACTAAAAATACATATTGTACTTGTCTGAAAACGCACAGAACCTTGAAATAGGTTTCCACCCAAAAAACACATTGGTGAAAACCCTATTTTAAGGCTCTGAGTGTTTGCAGACATGTACAACAGGTATGTTTAAACTCTAACATCTTTGATGAAATCATGTTTCTCTCGAGGAGAAAACGCGTTTAAAGCCATAAAAAGATTTCACTGTGTTTTGGCATTGGACCAAGCTACCAACAAGCTAAACAATGATCAGAACTGGAGAAATTACACATTGACATTGGGTGAAATCATGTAACTCTTAAGGGTGTGTTGCAGATTGTTGAATAGATTCATTTTTCTTGTTTTGTTTGTTTTTGATGAACTTGTGCTTTTCTTGTCGAGAAAAGGCGTTTAACGCGATAAAAAGGTTTAGTGCGTTATGAATACGGGCTAGGTTACCAAAAGTAAAAATGTGAACTAAATATGGCCGGGAGTCGTTTTTATTGTTTAAAACACGATTTCTCGACCAGAATATGCTTTTTCAAAAAAGCCGTTTCCCCATGGCGAGAGACTCATTTTCTGTGAGAAAATACATTAACAGGAGGGATTTCATCAGAAACACTAAAAATACATATTGTACTTGTCTGAAAACGCACAGAACCTTGAAATAGAAGGTTTCTCACCAAAAAACACATTGGTGAAAACCCTATTTTAAGGCTCTGAGTGTTTGCACACATGTACAACAGGCATGTTTAAACTATAACGTTTTTAGTGAAATCATGTTTCTCTCGAGGAGAAAATGCGTTTAAAGCCATAAAAAGATTTCACTGTGTTTTGGCATTGGAACAAGCTACCAAAAAGCTAATCAAGCCATTTTCCTATGTCCAGAGACTCATTTTCTGTGAGAAAATACATTTGAAAGGAGAGATTTTATCAGAAATGCTAAAAAATACATATTGCACTTGTCTGAAAACGCACAGAACCTTGAAATAGAAGTTTTCTCACCAAAAAACACATGGATGAAAACCCTATTTTAAGGCTCTGAGTGTTTGCAGACATGTACAACAGGTATGTTTAAACTCTAACATCTTTGATGAAATCATGTTTCTGTCGAGGAGAAATTGCGTTTAAGCAATAAAAAGGATTCACTGTGTCTGCAATTGGACCAAGCTACCAACAAGCTAAACAATGATCAGAACTGTTGAAATTACACATTGACATTGGGTGAAAACAAGGAACTCTTAAGGATGTGTTGCAGAGTTGTTGAATAGATTTATTTTTCTTGTTTTGTTTGTTTTTGATGAAATTGTGCATTTCTTGTCGAGAAAAGGCGTTTAACGCGATAAAAAGGTTTAGTGCGTTATGAATACGGGCTAGGTTACCAAAAGTAAAAATGTGAACTAAATATGGCCGGGAGTCGTTTTTATTGTTTAAAACACGATTTCTCGACCAGAATATGCTTTTTCAAAAAAGCCGTTTTCCCATGGCGAGAGACTCATTTTCTGTGAGAAAATACATTAACAGGAGGGATTTCATCAGAAACACTAAAAATACATATTGTACTTGTCTGAAAACGCACAGAACCTTGAAATAGAAGGTTTCTCACCAAAAAACACATTGGTGAAAACCCTATTTTAAGGCTCTGAGTGTTTGCACACATGTACAACAGGCATGTTTAAACTATAACGTTTTTAGTGAAATCATGTTTCTCTCGAGGAGAAAATGCGTTTAAAGCCATAAAAAGATTTCACTGTGTTTTGGCATTGGAACAAGCTACCAAAAAGCTAATCAAGCCATTTTCCTATGTCCAGAGACTCATTTTCTGTGAGAAAATACATTTGAAAGGAGAGATTTCATCAGAAATGCTAAAAATACATATTGTACTTGTCTGAAAACGCACAGAACCTTGAAATAGAAGTTTTCTCACCAAAAAACACATGGGTGAAAACCCTATTTTAAGGCTCTGAGTGTTTGCAGACATGTACAACAGATATGTTTAAACTCTAACATCTTTGATGAAATCATGTTTCTCTCGAGGAGAAAACGCGTTTAAAGCCATAAAAAGATTTCACTGTGTTTTGGCATTGGACCAAGCTACCAACAAGCTAAACAATGATCAGAACTGGAGAAATTACACATTGACATTGGGTGAAATCATGTAACTCTTAAGGATGTGTTGCAGACTTGTTGAATAGATTCATTTTTCTTGTTTTGTTTGTTTTTGATGAACTTGTGCTTTTCTTGTCGAGAAAAGGCGTTTAACGCGATAAAAAGGTTTAGTGCGTTATGAATACGGGCTAGGTTACCAAAAGTAAAAATGTGAACTAAATATGGCCGGGAGTCGTTTTTATTGTTTAAAATACGATTTCTCGACCAGAATATGCTTTTTCAAAAAAGCCGTTTTCCCATGGCGAGAGACTCATTTTCTGTGAGAAAATGCATTAACAGGAGGGATTTCATCAGAAACACTAAAAATACATATTGTACTTGTCTGAAAACGCACAGAACCTTGAAATAGGTTTCTCACCAAAAAACACATAGGTGAAAACCCTATTTTAAGCCTCTGAGTGTTTGCACACATGTACAACAGGCATGTTTAAACTGTAACGTTTTTAGTGAAATCATGTTTGTCTCGAGGAGAAAACGCGTTTAAAGCCATAAAAAGATTTCACTGTGTTTTGGCATTGGACCAAGCTACCAACAAGCTAAACAATGATCAGAACTGGAGAAATTACACATTGACATTGGGTGAAATCATGTAACTCTTAAGGGTGTGTTGCAGATTGTTGAATAGATTAATTTTTCTTGTTTTGTTTGTTTTTGATGAACTTGTGCTTTTCTTGTTGAGAAAAGGCGTTTAACGCGATAAAAAGGTTTAGTGCGTTATGAATACGGGCTAGGTTACCAAAAGTAAAAATGTGAACAAAATATGGCCGGGAGTCGTTTTTATTGTTTAAAACACGATTTCTCGACCAGAATATGCTTTTTCAAAAAAGCCGTTTTCCCATGGCGAGAGACTCATTTTCTGTGAGAAAATACATTAACAGGAGGGATTTCATCAGAAACACTAAAAATACATATTGTACTTGTCTGAAAACGCACAGAACCTTGAAATAGGTTTCCACCCAAAAAACACATTGGTGAAAACCCTATTTTAAGGCTCTGAGTGTTTGCAGACATGTACAACAGGTATGTTTAAACTCTAACATCTTTGATGAAATCATGTTTCTCTCGAGGAGAAAACGCGTTTAAAGCCATAAAAAGATTTCACTGTGTTTTGGCATTGGACCAAGCTACCAACAAGCTAAACAATGATCAGAACTGGAGAAATTACACATTGACATTGGGTGAAATCATGTAACTCTTAAGGGTGTGTTGCAGATTGTTGAATAGATTCATTTTTCTTGTTTTGTTTGTTTTTGATGAACTTGTGCTTTTCTTGTCGAGAAAAGGCGTTTAACGCGATAAAAAGGTTTAGTGCGTTATGAATACGGGCTAGGTTACCAAAAGTAAAAATGTGAACTAAATATGGCCGGGAGTCGTTTTTATTGTTTAAAACACGATTTCTCGACCAGAATATGCTTTTTCAAAAAAGCCGTTTCCCCATGGCGAGAGACTCATTTTCTGTGAGAAAATACATTAACAGGAGGGATTTCATCAGAAACACTAAAAATACATATTGTACTTGTCTGAAAACGCACAGAACCTTGAAATAGAAGGTTTCTCACCAAAAAACACATTGGTGAAAACCCTATTTTAAGGCTCTGAGTGTTTGCACACATGTACAACAGGCATGTTTAAACTATAACGTTTTTAGTGAAATCATGTTTCTCTCGAGGAGAAAATGCGTTTAAAGCCATAAAAAGATTTCACTGTGTTTTGGCATTGGAACAAGCTACCAAAAAGCTAATCAAGCCATTTTCCTATGTCCAGAGACTCATTTTCTGTGAGAAAATACATTTGAAAGGAGAGATTTTATCAGAAATGCTAAAAAATACATATTGCACTTGTCTGAAAACGCACAGAACCTTGAAATAGAAGTTTTCTCACCAAAAAACACATGGATGAAAACCCTATTTTAAGGCTCTGAGTGTTTGCAGACATGTACAACAGGTATGTTTAAACTCTAACATCTTTGATGAAATCATGTTTCTGTCGAGGAGAAATTGCGTTTAAGCAATAAAAAGGATTCACTGTGTCTGCAATTGGACCAAGCTACCAACAAGCTAAACAATGATCAGAACTGTTGAAATTACACATTGACATTGGGTGAAAACAAGGAACTCTTAAGGATGTGTTGCAGAGTTGTTGAATAGATTTATTTTTCTTGTTTTGTTTGTTTTTGATGAAATTGTGCTTTTCTTGTCGAGAAAAGGCGTTTAACGCGATAAAAAGGTTTAGTGCCTTATGCGGTATAGGCTAGGTTACCGAAAGTAAAAATGTGAACTAAATAAGGCCGGGAGTCTTTTTTATTGTTTAAAACACGATTTCTCGACCAGAATATGCTTTTTCAAAAAAGACATTTTCCCATGGCGAGAGACTCATTTTCTGTGAGAAAATGCATTAAAAGGAGGGATTTCATCAGAAACACTAAAAATACATATTGTACTTGTCTGAAAACGCACAGAACCTTGAAATAGGTTTCTCACCAAAAAACACATAGGTGAAAACCCTATTTTAAGCCTCTGAGTGTTTGCACACATGTACAACAGGCATGTTTAAACTGTAACGTTTTTAGTGAAATCATGTTTGTCTCGAGGAGAAAACGCGTTTAAAGCCATAAAAAGATTTCACTGTGTTTTGGCATTGGACCAAGCTACCAACAAGCTAAACAATGATCAGAACTGGAGAAATTACACATTGACATTGGGTGAAATCATGTAACTCTTAAGGGTGTGTTGCAGATTGTTGAATAGATTAATTTTTCTTGTTTTGTTTGTTTTTGATGAACTTGTGCTTTTCTTGTTGAGAAAAGGCGTTTAACGCGATAAAAAGGTTTAGTGCGTTATGAATACGGGCTAGGTTACCAAAAGTAAAAATGTGAACAAAATATGGCCGGGAGTCGTTTTTATTGTTTAAAACACGATTTCTCGACCAGAATATGCTTTTTCAAAAAAGCCGTTTTCCCATGGCGAGAGACTCATTTTCTGTGAGAAAATACATTAACAGGAGGGATTTCATCAGAAACACTAAACATACATATTGTACTTGTCTGAAAACGCACAGAACCTTGAAATAGGTTTCCACCCAAAAAACACATTGGTGAAAACCCTATTTTAAGGCTCTGAGTGTTTGCAGACATGTACAACAGGTATGTTTAAACTCTAACATCTTTGATGAAATCATGTTTTTCTCGAGGAGAAAACGCGTTTAAAGCCATAAAAAGATTTCACTGTGTTTTGGCATTGGACCAAGCTACCAACAAGCTAAACAATGATCAGAACTGGAGAAATTACACATTGACATTGGGTGAAATCATGTAACTCTCAAGGATGTGTTGCAGACTTGTTGAATAGATTCATTTTTCTTGTTTTGTTTGTTTTTGATGAAATTGTGCTTTTCTTGTCGAGAAAAGGCGTTTAACGCGATAAAAAGGTTTAGTGCGTTTTGAATACGGGCTAGCTTACCAAAAGTAAAAATGTGAACTAAATAAGGCCGGGAGTCGTTTTTATTGTTTAAAACACGATTTCTCGACCAGAATATGCTTTTTCAAAAAAGCCATGTTCCCATGGCGAGAGACTCATTTTCTGTGAGAAAATGCATTAAAAGGAGGGATTTCATCAGAAACACTAAAAATACATATTGTACTTGTCTGAAAACGCACAGAACCTTGAAATAGAAGGTTTCTCACCAAAAAACACATTGGTGAAAACCCTATTTTAAGGCTCTGAGTGTTTGCACACATGTACAACAGGCATGTTTAAACTATAACGTTTTTAATGAAATCATGTTTCTCTCGAGGAGAAAACGCGTTTAAAGCCATAAAAAGATTTCACTGTGTTTTGGCATTGGACCAAGCTACCAACAAGCTAATCAAGCCATTTTCCTATGTCCAGAGACTCACTTTCTGTGAGAAAATACATTTGAAAGGAGATATTTCATCAGAAATGCTAAAAATACATATTGTACTTGTCTGAAAACGCACAGAACCTTGAAATAGGTTTCTCACCAAAAAACACATAGGTGAAAACCCTATTTTAAGCCTCTGAGTGTTTGCACACATGTACAACAGGCATGTTTAAACTGTAACGTTTTTAGTGAAATCATGTTTGTCTCGAGGAGAAAACGCGTTTAAAGCCATAAAAAGATTTCACTGTGTTTTGGCATTGGACCAAGCTACCAACAAGCTAAACAATGATCAGAACTGGAGAAATTACACATTGACATTGGGTGAAATCATGTAACTCTTAAGGGTGTGTTGCAGATTGTTGAATAGATTAATTTTTCTTGTTTTGTTTGTTTTTGATGAACTTGTGCTTTTCTTGTTGAGAAAAGGCGTTTAACGCGATAAAAAGGTTTAGTGCGTTATGAATACGGGCTAGGTTACCAAAAGTAAAAATGTGAACAAAATATGGCCGGGAGTCGTTTTTATTGTTTAAAACACGATTTCTCGACCAGAATATGCTTTTTCAAAAAAGCCGTTTTCCCATGGCGAGAGACTCATTTTCTGTGAGAAAATACATTAACAGGAGGGATTTCATCAGAAACACTAAAAATACATATTGTACTTGTCTGAAAACGCACAGAACCTTGAAATAGGTTTCCACCCAAAAAACACATTGGTGAAAACCCTATTTTAAGGCTCTGAGTGTTTGCAGACATGTACAACAGGTATGTTTAAACTCTAACATCTTTGATGAAATCATGTTTCTCTCGAGGAGAAAACGCGTTTAAAGCCATAAAAAGATTTCACTGTGTTTTGGCATTGGACCAAGCTACCAACAAGCTAAACAATGATCAGAACTGGAGAAATTACACATTGACATTGGGTGAAATCATGTAACTCTTAAGGGTGTGTTGCAGATTGTTGAATAGATTCATTTTTCTTGTTTTGTTTGTTTTTGATGAACTTGTGCTTTTCTTGTCGAGAAAAGGCGTTTAACGCGATAAAAAGGTTTAGTGCGTTATGAATACGGGCTAGGTTACCAAAAGTAAAAATGTGAACTAAATATGGCCGGGAGTCGTTTTTATTGTTTAAAACACGATTTCTCGACCAGAATATGCTTTTTCAAAAAAGCCGTTTCCCCATGGCGAGAGACTCATTTTCTGTGAGAAAATACATTAACAGGAGGGATTTCATCAGAAACACTAAAAATACATATTGTACTTGTCTGAAAACGCACAGAACCTTGAAATAGAAGGTTTCTCACCAAAAAACACATTGGTGAAAACCCTATTTTAAGGCTCTGAGTGTTTGCACACATGTACAACAGGCATGTTTAAACTATAACGTTTTTAGTGAAATCATGTTTCTCTCGAGGAGAAAATGCGTTTAAAGCCATAAAAAGATTTCACTGTGTTTTGGCATTGGAACAAGCTACCAAAAAGCTAATCAAGCCATTTTCCTATGTCCAGAGACTCATTTTCTGTGAGAAAATACATTTGAAAGGAGAGATTTTATCAGAAATGCTAAAAAATACATATTGCACTTGTCTGAAAACGCACAGAACCTTGAAATAGAAGTTTTCTCACCAAAAAACACATGGATGAAAACCCTATTTTAAGGCTCTGAGTGTTTGCAGACATGTACAACAGGTATGTTTAAACTCTAACATCTTTGATGAAATCATGTTTCTGTCGAGGAGAAATTGCGTTTAAGCAATAAAAAGGATTCACTGTGTCTGCAATTGGACCAAGCTACCAACAAGCTAAACAATGATCAGAACTGTTGAAATTACACATTGACATTGGGTGAAAACAAGGAACTCTTAAGGATGTGTTGCAGAGTTGTTGAATAGATTTATTTTTCTTGTTTTGTTTGTTTTTGATGAAATTGTGCTTTTCTTGTCGAGAAAAGGCGTTTAACGCGATAAAAAGGTTTAGTGCCTTATGCGGTATAGGCTAGGTTACCGAAAGTAAAAATGTGAACTAAATAAGGCCGGGAGTCTTTTTTATTGTTTAAAACACGATTTCTCGACCAGAATATGCTTTTTCAAAAAAGACATTTTCCCATGGCGAGAGACTCATTTTCTGTGAGAAAATGCATTAAAAGGAGGGATTTCATCAGAAACACTAAAAATACATATTGTACTTGTCTGAAAACGCACAGAACCTTGAAATAGGTTTCTCACCAAAAAACACATAGGTGAAAACCCTATTTTAAGCCTCTGAGTGTTTGCACACATGTACAACAGGCATGTTTAAACTGTAACGTTTTTAGTGAAATCATGTTTGTCTCGAGGAGAAAACGCGTTTAAAGCCATAAAAAGATTTCACTGTGTTTTGGCATTGGACCAAGCTACCAACAAGCTAAACAATGATCAGAACTGGAGAAATTACACATTGACATTGGGTGAAATCATGTAACTCTTAAGGGTGTGTTGCAGATTGTTGAATAGATTAATTTTTCTTGTTTTGTTTGTTTTTGATGAACTTGTGCTTTTCTTGTTGAGAAAAGGCGTTTAACGCGATAAAAAGGTTTAGTGCGTTATGAATACGGGCTAGGTTACCAAAAGTAAAAATGTGAACAAAATATGGCCGGGAGTCGTTTTTATTGTTTAAAACACGATTTCTCGACCAGAATATGCTTTTTCAAAAAAGCCGTTTTCCCATGGCGAGAGACTCATTTTCTGTGAGAAAATACATTAACAGGAGGGATTTCATCAGAAACACTAAACATACATATTGTACTTGTCTGAAAACGCACAGAACCTTGAAATAGGTTTCCACCCAAAAAACACATTGGTGAAAACCCTATTTTAAGGCTCTGAGTGTTTGCAGACATGTACAACAGGTATGTTTAAACTCTAACATCTTTGATGAAATCATGTTTTTCTCGAGGAGAAAACGCGTTTAAAGCCATAAAAAGATTTCACTGTGTTTTGGCATTGGACCAAGCTACCAACAAGCTAAACAATGATCAGAACTGGAGAAATTACACATTGACATTGGGTGAAATCATGTAACTCTCAAGGATGTGTTGCAGACTTGTTGAATAGATTCATTTTTCTTGTTTTGTTTGTTTTTGATGAAATTGTGCTTTTCTTGTCGAGAAAAGGCGTTTAACGCGATAAAAAGGTTTAGTGCGTTTTGAATACGGGCTAGCTTACCAAAAGTAAAAATGTGAACTAAATAAGGCCGGGAGTCGTTTTTATTGTTTAAAACACGATTTCTCGACCAGAATATGCTTTTTCAAAAAAGCCATGTTCCCATGGCGAGAGACTCATTTTCTGTGAGAAAATGCATTAAAAGGAGGGATTTCATCAGAAACACTAAAAATACATATTGTACTTGTCTGAAAACGCACAGAACCTTGAAATAGAAGGTTTCTCACCAAAAAACACATTGGTGAAAACCCTATTTTAAGGCTCTGAGTGTTTGCACACATGTACAACAGGCATGTTTAAACTATAACGTTTTTAATGAAATCATGTTTCTCTCGAGGAGAAAACGCGTTTAAAGCCATAAAAAGATTTCACTGTGTTTTGGCATTGGACCAAGCTACCAACAAGCTAATCAAGCCATTTTCCTATGTCCAGAGACTCACTTTCTGTGAGAAAATACATTTGAAAGGAGATATTTCATCAGAAATGCTAAAAATACATATTGTACTTGTCTGAAAACGCACAGAACCTTGAAATATAAGTTTTCTCACCAAAAAACACATGGGAGAAAACCCTATTTTAAGGCTCTGAGTGTTTGCAGACATGTACAACAGGTATGTTTAAACTCTAACATCTTTGATGAAATCATGTTTCTCTCGAGGAGAAAACGCGTTTAAAGCCATAAAAAGATTTCACTGTGTTTTGGCATTGGACCAAGCTACCAACAAGCTAAACAATGATCAGAACTGGAGAAATTACACATTGACATTGGGTGAAATCATGTAACTCTTAAGGGTGTGTTGCAGATTGTTGAATAGATTAATTTTTCTTGTTTTGTTTGTTTTTGATGAACTTGTGCATTTCTTGTCGAGAAAAGGCGTTTAACGCGATAAAAAGGTTTAGTGCGTTATGAATACGGGCTAGGTTACCAAAAGTAAAAATGTGAACTAAATATGGCCGGGAGTCGTTTTTATTGTTTAAAACACGATTTCTCGACCAGAATATGCTTTTTCAAAAAAGCCGTTTCCCCATGGCGAGAGACTCATTTTCTGTGAGAAAATACATTAACAGGAGGGATTTCATCAGAAACACTAAAAATACATATTGTACTTGTCTGAAAACGCACAGAACCTTGAAATAGAAGGTTTCTCACCAAAAAACACATTGGTGAAAACCCTATTTTAAGGCTCTGAGTGTTTGCACACATGTACAACAGGCATGTTTAAACTATAACGTTTTTAGTGAAATCATGTTTCTCTCGAGGAGAAAATGCGTTTAAAGCCATAAAAAGATTTCACTGTGTTTTGGCATTGGAACAAGCTACCAAAAAGCTAATCAAGCCATTTTCCTATGTCCAGAGACTCATTTTCTGTGAGAAAATACATTTGAAAGGAGAGATTTTATCAGAAATGCTAAAAATACATCTTGCACTTGTCTGAAAACGCACAGAACCTTGAAATAGAAGTTTTCTCACCAAAAAACACATGGGTGAAAACCCTATTTTAAGGCTCTGAGTGTTTGCAGACATGTACAACAGGTATGTTTAAACTCTAACATCTTTGATGAAATCATGTTTCTGTCGAGGAGAAATTGCGTTTAAGCAATAAAAAGGATTCACTGTGTCTGCAATTGGACCAAGCTACCAACAAGCTAAACAATGATCAGAACTGTTGAAATTACACATTGACATTGGGTGAAAACAAGGAACTCTTAAGGATGTGTTGCAGAGTTGTTGAATAGATTTATTTTTCTTGTTTTGTTTGTTTTTGATGAAATTGTGCTTTTCTTGTAGAGAAAAGGCGTTTAACGCGATAAAAAGGTTTAGTGCCTTATGCGGTATAGGCTAGGTTACCGAAAGTAAAAATGTGAACTAAATAAGGCCGGGAGTCTTTTTTATTGTTTAAAACACGATTTCTCGACCAGAATATGCTTTTTCAAAAAAGACATTTTCCCATGGCGAGAGACTCATTTTCTGTGAGAAAATGCATTAAAAGGAGGGATTTCATCAGAAACACTAAAAATACATATTGTACTTGTCTGAAAACGCACAGAACCTTGAAATAGGTTTCCACCCAAAAAACACATTGGTGAAAACCCTATTTTAAGGCTCTGAGTGTTTGCAGACATGTACAACAGGCATGTTTAAACTATAACGTTTTTAGTGAAATCATGTTTGTCTCGAGGAGAAAACGCGTTTAAAGCCATAAAAAGATTTCACTGTGTTTTGGCATTGGACCAAGCTACCAACAAGCTAAACAATGATCAGAACTGGAGAAATTACACATTGACATTGGGTGAAATCATGTAACTCTTAAGGATGTGTTGCAGACTTGTTGAATAGATTAATTTTTCTTGTTTTGTTTGTTTTTGATGAAATTGTGCTTTTCTTGTCGAGAAAGAGCGTTTAACGCGATAAAAAGGTTTAGTGCGTTATGAATACGGGCTAGGTTACTAAAAGTAAAAATGTGAACAAAATATGGCCGGGAGTCGTTTTTATTGTTTAAAACACGATTTCTCGACCAGAATATGCTTTTTCAAAAAAGCCGTTTTCCCATGGCGAGAGACTCATTTTCTGTGAGAAAATACATTAACAGGAGGGATTTCATCAGAAACACTAAAAATACATATTGTACTTGTCTGAAAACGCACAGAACCTTGAAATAGGTTTCCACCCAAAAAACACATTGGTGAAAACCCTATTTTAAGGCTCTGAGTGTTTGCAGACATGTACAACAGGTATGTTTAAACTCTAACATCTTTGATGAAATCATGTTTTTCTCGAGGAGAAAACGCGTTTAAAGCCATAAAAAGATTTCACTGTGTTTTGGCATTGGACCAAGCTACCAACAACCTAAACAATGATCAGAACTGGAGAAATTACACATTGACATTGGGTGAAATCATGTAACTCTCAAGGATGTGTTGCAGACTTGTTGAATATATTCATTTTTCTTGTTTTGTTTGTTTTTGATGAAATTGTGCTTTTCTTGTCGAGAAAAGGCGTTTAACGCGATAAAAAGGTTTAGTGCGTTATGAATACGGGCTAGGTTACCAAAAGTAAAAATGTGAACTAAATATGGCCGGGAGTCGTTTTTATTGTTTAAAACACGATTTCTCGACCAGAATATGCTTTTTCAAAAAAGCCGTTTCCCCATGGCGAGAGACTCATTTTCTGTGAGAAAATACATTAACAGGAGGGATTTCATCAGAAACACTAAAAATACATATTGTACTTATCTGAAAACGCACAGAACCTTGAAATAGAAGGTTTCTCACCAAAACACACATTGGTGAAAACCCTATTTTAAGGCTCTGAGTGTTTGCACACATGTACAACAGGCATGTTTAAACTATAACGTTTTTAATGAAATCATGTTTCTCTCGAGGAGAAAATGCGTTTAAAGCCATAAAAAGATTTCACTGTGTTTTGGCATTGGAACAAGCTACCAAAAAGCTAATCAAGCCATTTTCCTATGTCCAGAGACTCATTTTCTTTGAGAAAATACATTTGAAAGGAGAGATTTTATCAGAAATGCTAAAAATACATATTGCACTTGTCTGAAAACGCACAGAACCTTGAAATAGAAGTTTTCTCACCAAAAAACACATGGGTGAAAACCCTATTTTAAGGCTCTGAGTGTTTGCAGACATGTACAACAGGTATGTTTAAACTCTAACATCTTTGATGAAATCATGTTTCTGTCGAGGAGAAATTGCGTTTAAGCAATAAAAAGGATTCACTGTGTCTGCAATTGGACCAAGCTACCAACAAGCTAAACAATGATCAGAACTGTTGAAATTACACATTGACATTGGGTGAAAACAAGGAACTCTTAAGGATGTGTTGCAGAGTTGTTGAATAGATTTATTTTTCTTGTTTTGTTTGTTTTTGATGAAATTGTGCTTTTCTTGTCGAGAAAAGGCGTTTAACGCGATAAAAGGTTTAGTGCCTTATGCGGTATAGGCTAGGTTACCGAAAGTAAAAATGTGAACTAAATAAGGCCGGGAGTCTTTTTTATTGTTTAAAACACGATTTCTCGACCAGAATATGCTTTTTCAAAAAAGACATTTTCCCATGGCGAGAGACTCATTTTCTGTGAGAAAATGCATTAAAAGGAGGGATTTCATCAGAAACACTAAAAATACATATTGTACTTGTCTGAAAACGCACAGAACCTTGAAATAGGTTTCTCACCAAAAAACACATAGGTGAAAACCCTATTTTAAGCCTCTGAGTGTTTGCACACATGTACAACAGGCATGTTTAAACTATAACGTTTTTAGTGAAATCATGTTTCTCTCGAGGAGAAAACGCGTTTAAAGCCATAAAAAGATTTCACTGTGTTTTGGCATTGGACCAAGCTACCAACAAGCTAAACAATGATCAGAACTGGAGAAATTACACATTGACATTGGGTGAAATCATGTAACTCTTAGGGGTGTGTTGCAGATTGTTGAATAGATTAATTTTTCTTGTTTTGTTTGTTTTTGATGAACTTGTGCTTTTCTTGTTGAGAAAAGGCGTTTAACGCGATAAAAAGGTTTAGTGCGTTATGAATACGGGCTAGGTTACCAAAAGTAGAAATGTGAACTAAATATGGCCGGGAGTCGTGTTTATTGTTTAAAACACGATTTCTCGACCAGAATATGCTTTTTCAAAAAAGCCGTTTTCCCATGGCGAGAGACTCATTTTCTGTGAGAAAATACATTAACAGGAGGGATTTCATCAGAAACACTAAAAATACATATTGTACTTGTCTGAAAACGCACAGAACCTTGAAATAGGTTTCTCACCAAAAAACACATTGGTGAAAACCCTATTTTAAGGCTCTGACTGTTTGCAGACATGTACAACAGGTATGTTTAAACTCTAACATCTTTGATGAAATCATGTTTCTCTCGAGGAGAAAACGCGTTTAAAGCCATAAAAAGATTTCACTGTGTTTTGGCATATGACCAAGCTACCAACAAGCTAAACAATGATCAGAACTGGAGAAATTACACATTGACATTGGGTGAAATCATGTAACTCTTAAGGATGTGTTGCAGACTTGTTGAATAGATTCATTTTTCTTGTTTTGTTTGTTTTTGATGAAATTGTGCTTTTCTTGTCGAGAAAAGGCGTTTAACGCGATAAAAAGGTTTAGTGCGTTATGAATACGGGCTAGGTTACCAAAAGTAAAAATGTGAACTAAATATGGCCGGGAGTCGTTTTTATTGTTTAAAACACGATTTCTCGACCAGAATATGCTTTTTCAAAAAAGCCGTTTTCCCATGGCGAGAGACTCATTTTCTGTGAGAAAATACATTAACAGGAGGGATTTCATCAGAAACACTAAAAATACATATTGTACTTGTCTGAAAACGCACAGAACCTTGAAATAGAAGGTTTCTCACCAAAAAACACATTGGTGAAAACCCTATTTTAAGGCTCTGAGTGTTTGCACACATGTACAACAGGCATGTTTAAACTATAACGTTTTTAGTGAAATCATGTTTCTCTCGAGGAGAAAATGCGTTTAAAGCCATAAAAAGATTTCACTGTGTTTTGGCATTGGAACAAGCTACCAAAAAGCTAATCAAGCCATTTTCCTATGTCCAGAGACTCATTTTCTGTGAGAATATACATTTGAAAGGAGAGATTTCATCAGAAATGCTAAAAATACATATTGTACTTGTCTGAAAACGCACAGAACCTTGAAATAGAAGTTTTCTCACCAAAAAACACATTGGTGAAAACCCTATTTTAAGGCTCTGAGTGTTTGCAGACATGTACAACAGGCATGTTTAAACTATAACATTTTTAGCTCACGAGGAGAAAACGCGTTTAAAGCCATAAAAAGATTTCACTGTGTTTTGGCATTGGACCAAGCTACCAACAAGCTAAACAATGATCAGAACTGGAGAAATTACACATTGACATTGGGTGAAATCATGTAACTCTTAGGGGTGTGTTGCAGATTGTTGAATAGATTAATTTTTCTTGTTTTGTTTGTTTTTGATGAACTTGTGCTTTTCTTGTTGAGAAAAGGCGTTTAACGCGATAAAAAGGTTTAGTGCGTTATGAATACGGGCTAGGTTACCAAAAGTAGAAATGTGAACTAAATATGGCCGGGAGTCGTGTTTATTGTTTAAAACACGATTTCTCGACCAGAATATGCTTTTTCAAAAAAGCCGTTTTCCCATGGCGAGAGACTCATTTTCTGTGAGAAAATACATTAACAGGAGGGATTTCATCAGAAACACTAAAAATACATATTGTACTTGTCTGAAAACGCACAGAACCTTGAAATAGAAGTTTTCTCACCAAAAAACACATTGGTGAAAACCCTATTTTAAGGCTCTGACTGTTTTCAGACATGTACAACAGGTATGTTTAAACTCTAACATCTTTGATGAAATCATGTTTCTCTCGAGGAGAAAACGCGTTTAAAGCCATAAAAAGATTTCACTGTGTTTTGGCATTGGACCAAGCTACCAACAAGCTAAACAATGATCAGAACTGGAGAAATTACACATTGACATTGGGTGAAATCATGTAACTCTTAAGGATGTGTTGCAGACTTGTTGAATAGATTCATTTTTCTTGTTTTGTTTGTTTTTGATGAAATTGTGCTTTTCTTGTCGAGAAAAGGCGTTTAACGCGATAAAAAGGTTTAGTGCGTTATGAATACGGGCTAGCTTACCAAAAGTAAAAATGTGAACTAAATATGGCCGGGAGTCGTTTTTATTGTTTAAAACACGATTTCTCGACCAGAATATGCTTTTTCAAAAAAGCCATGTTCCCATGGCGAGAGACTCATTTTCTGTGAGAAAATGCATTAAAAGGAGGGATTTCATCAGAAACACTAAAAATACATATTGTACTTGTCTGAAAACGCACAGCACCTTGAAATAGAAGGTTTCTCACCAAAAAACACATTGGTGAAAACCCTATTTTAAGGCTCTGAGTGTTTGCACACATGTACAACAGGCATGTTTAAACTATAACGTTTTTAATGAAATCATGTTTCTCTCGAGGAGAAAACGCGTTTAAAGCCATAAAAAGATTTCACTGTGTTTTGGCATTGGAACAAGCTACCAACAAGCTAAACAATGATCAGAACTGGAGAAATTACACATTGACATTGGGTGAAATCATGTAACTCTTAAGGATGTGTTGCAGACTTGTTGAATAGATTCATTTTTCTTGTTTTGTTTGTTTTTGATGAAATTGTGCATTTCTTGTTGAGAAAAGGCGTTTAACGCGATAAAACGGTGTAGTGCGTTATGAATACGGGCTAGGTTACCAAAAGTAAAAATGTGAACTAAATAAGGCCGGGAGTCGTTTTTATTGATTAAAACACGATTTCTCGACCAGAATATGCTTTTTCAAAAAAGCCATTTTCCCATGGCGAGAGACTCATTTTCTGTGAGAAAATGCATTAAAAGGAGGGATTTCATCAGAAACACTAAAAATACATATTGTACTTGTCTGAAAACGCACAGAACCTTGAAATAGAAGGTTTCTCACCAAAAAACACATTGGTGAAAACCCTATTTTAAGGCTCTGAGTGTTTGCAGACATGTACAACAGGCATGTTTAAACTATAACGTTTTTAGCTCTCGAGGAGAAAACGCGTTTAAAGCCATAAAAAGATTTCACTGTGTTTTGGCATTGGACCAAGCTACCAAAAAGCTAATCAAGCCATTTTCCCATGTCCAGAGACTCATTTTCTGTGAGAAAATACATTTGAAAGGAGAGATTTCATCAGAAATGCTAAAAATACATATTGTACTTGTCTGAAAACGCACAGAACCTTGAAATAGAAGGTTTCTCACCAAAAAACACATTGGTGAAAACCCTATTTTAAGGCTCTGAGTGTTTGCAGACATGTACAACAGGCATGTTTAAACTATAACGTTTTTAGCTCTCGAGGAGAAAACGCGTTTAAAGCCATAAAAAGATTTCACTGTGTTTTGGCATTGGACCAAGCTACCAACAAGCTAATCAAGCCATTTTCCTATGTCCAGAGACTCGTTTTCTGTGAGAAAATACATTTGAAAGGAGAGATTTCATCAGAAATGCTAAAAATACATATTGTACTTGTCTGAAAACGCACAGAACCTTGAAATAGGTTTCTCACCAAAAAACACATTGGTGAAAACCCTATTTTAAGGCTCTGACTGTTTGCAGACATGTACAACAGGTATGTTTAAACTCTAACATCTTTGATGAAATCATGTTTCTCTCGAGGAGAAAACGCGTTTAAAGCCATAAAAAGATTTCACTGTGTTTTGGCATATGACCAAGCTACCAACAAGCTAAACAATGATCAGAAATGGAGAAATTACACATTGACATTGGGTGAAATCATGTAACTCTTAAGGATGTGTTGCAGACTTGTTGAATAGATTCATTTTTCTTGTTTTGTTTGTTTTTGATGAAATTGTGCTTTTCTTGTCGAGAAAAGGCGTTTAACGCGATAAAAAGGTTTAGTGCGTTATGAATACGGGCTAGGTTACCAAAAGTAAAAATGTGAACTAAATAAGGCCGGGAGTCGTTTTTATTGTTTAAAACACGATTTCTCGACCAGAATATGCTTTTTCAAAAAAGCCATGTTCCCATGGCGAGAGACTCATTTTCTGTGAGAAAATGCATTAAAAGGAGGGATTTCATCAGAAACACTAAAAATACATATTGTACTTGTCTGAAAACGCACAGCACCTTGAAATAGAAGGTTTCTCACCAAAAAACACATTGGTGAAAACCCTATTTTAAGGCTCTGAGTGTTTGCACACATGTACAACAGGCATGTTTAAACTATAACGTTTTTAATGAAATCATGTTTCTATCGAGGAGAAAACGCGTTTAAAGCCATAAAAAGATTTCACTGTGTTTTGGCATTGGACCAAGCTACCAACAAGCTAAACAATGATCAGAACTGGAGAAATTACACATTGACATTGGGTGAAATCATGTAACTCTTAAGGATGTGTTGCAGACTTGTTGAATAGATTCATTTTTCTTGTTTTGTTTGTTTTTGATGAAATTGTGCATTTCTTGTTGAGAAAAGGCGTTTAACGCGATAAAACGGTGTAGTGCGTTATGAATACGGGCTAGGTTACCAAAAGTAAAAATGTGAACTAAATAAGGCCGGGAGTCGTTTTTATTGATTAAAACACGATTTCTCGACCAGAATATGCTTTTTCAAAAAAGCCATTTTCCCATGGCGAGAGACTCATTTTCTGTGAGAAAATGCATTAAAAGGAGGGATTTCATCAGAAACACTAAAAATACATATTGTACTTGTCTGAAAACGCACAGAACCTTGAAATAGGTTTCTCACCAAAAAACACATTGGTGAAAACCCTATTTTAAGGCTCTGAGTGTTTGCACACATGTACAACAGGCATTTTTAAAGTATAACGTTTTTAGTGAAATCATGTTTCTCTCGAGGAGAAAATGCGTTTAAAGCCATAAAAAGATTTCACTGTGTTTTGGCATTGGACCAAGCTACCAACAAGCTAAACAATGATCAGAACTGGAGAAATTACACATTGACATTGGGTGAAATCATGTAACTCTTAAGGATGTGTTGCAGACTTGTTGAATAGATTAATTTTTCTTGTTTTGTTTGTTTTTGATGAACTTGTGCTTTTCTTGTCGAGAAAAGGCGTTTAACGCGATAAAAAGGTTTAGTGCGTTATGAATACGGGCTAGGTTACCAAAAGTAAAAATGTGAACTAAATATGGCCGGGAGTCGTTTTTATTGTTTAAAACACGATTTCTCGACCAGAATATGCTTTTTCAAAAAAGCCGTTTTCCCATGGCGAGAGACTCATTTTCTGTGAGAAAATACATTAACAGGAGGGATTTCATCAGAAACACTAAAAATACATATTGTACTTGTCTGAAAACGCACAGAACCTTGAAATAGAAGGTTTCTCACCAAAAAACACATTGGTGAAAACCCTATTTTAAGGCTCTGAGTGTTTGCACACATGTACAACAGGCATGTTTAAACTATAACGTTTTTAGTGAAATCATGTTTCTCTCGAGGAGAAAATGCGTTTAAAGCCATAAAAAGATTTCACTGTGTTTTGGCATTGGAACAAGCTACCAAAAAGCTAATCAAGCCATTTTCCTATGTCCAGAGACTCATTTTCTGTGAGAAAATACATTTGAAAGGAGAGATTTCATCAGAAATGCTAAAAATACATATTGTACTTGTCTGAAAACGCACAGAACCTTGAAATAGAAGTTTTCTCACCAAAAAACACATGGGTGAAAACCCTATTTTAAGGCTCTGAGTGTTTGCAGACATGTACAACAGATATGTTTAAACTCTAACATCTTTGATGAAATCATGTTTCTCTCGAGGAGAAAACGCGTTTAAAGCCATAAAAAGATTTCACTGTGTTTTGGCATTGGACCAAGCTACCAACAAGCTAAACAATGATCAGAACTGGAGAAATTACACATTGACATTGGGTGAAATCATGTAACTCTTAAGGATGTGTTGCAGACTTGTTGAATAGATTAATTTTTCTTGTTTTGTTTGTTTTTGATGAACTTGTGCTTTTCTTGTCGAGAAAAGGCGTTTAACGCGATAAAAAGGTTTAGTGCGTTATGAATACGGGCTAGGTTACCAAAAGTAAAAATGTGAACTAAATATGGCCGGGAGTCGTTTTTATTGTTTAAAACACGATTTCTCGACCAGAATATGCTTTTTCAAAAAAGCCGTTTTCCCATGGCGAGAGACTCATTTTCTGTGAGAAAATGCATTAAAAGGAGGGATTTCATCAGAAACACTAAAAATACATATTGTACTTGTCTGAAAACGCACAGGACCTTGAAATAGAAGGTTTCTCACCAAAAAACACATTGGTGAAAACCCTATTTTAAGGCTCTGAGTGTTTGCACACATGTACAACAGGCATGTTTAAACTATAACGTTTTTAATGAAATCATGTTTCTCTCGAGGAGAAAACGCGTTTAAAGCCATAAAAAGATTTCACTGTGTTTTGGCATTGGACCAAGCTACCAAAAAGCTAATCAAGCCATTTTCCTATGTCCAGAGACTCATTTTCTGTGAGAAAATACATTTGAAAGGAGAGATTTCATCAGAAATGCTAAAAATACATATTGTACTTGTCTGAAAACGCACAGAACCTTGAAATAGAAGGTTTCTCACCAAAAAACACATTGGTGAAAACCCTATTTTAAGGCTCTGAGTGTTTGCAGACATGTACAACAGGCATGTTTAAACTATAACGTTTTTAGCTCTCGAGGAGAAAACGCGTTTAAAGCCATAAAAAGATTTCACTGTGTTTTGGCATTGGACCAAGCTACCAACAAGCTAATCAAGCCATTTTCCTATGTCCAGAGACTCGTTTTCTGTGAGAAAATACATTTGAAAGGAGAGATTTCATCAGAAATGCTAAAAATACATATTGTACTTGTCTGAAAACGCACAGAACCTTGAAATAGGTTTCTCACCAAAAAACACATTGGTGAAAACCCTATTTTAAGGCTCTGACTGTTTGCAGACATGTACAACAGGTATGTTTAAACTCTAACATCTTTGATGAAATCATGTTTCTCTCGAGGAGAAAACGCGTTTAAAGCCATAAAAAGATTTCACTGTGTTTTGGCATATGACCAAGCTACCAACAAGCTAAACAATGATCAGAAATGGAGAAATTACACATTGACATTGGGTGAAATCATGTAACTCTTAAGGATGTGTTGCAGACTTGTTGAATAGATTCATTTTTCTTGTTTTGTTTGTTTTTGATGAAATTGTGCTTTTCTTGTCGAGAAAAGGCGTTTAACGCGATAAAAAGGTTTAGTGCGTTATGAATACGGGCTAGGTTACCAAAAGTAAAAATGTGAACTAAATAAGGCCGGGAGTCGTTTTTATTGTTTAAAACACGATTTCTCGACCAGAATATGCTTTTTCAAAAAAGCCATGTTCCCATGGCGAGAGACTCATTTTCTGTGAGAAAATGCATTAAAAGGAGGGATTTCATCAGAAACACTAAAAATACATATTGTACTTGTCTGAAAACGCACAGCACCTTGAAATAGAAGGTTTCTCACCAAAAAACACATTGGTGAAAACCCTATTTTAAGGCTCTGAGTGTTTGCACACATGTACAACAGGCATGTTTAAACTATAACGTTTTTAATGAAATCATGTTTCTATCGAGGAGAAAACGCGTTTAAAGCCATAAAAAGATTTCACTGTGTTTTGGCATTGGACCAAGCTACCAACAAGCTAAACAATGATCAGAACTGGAGAAATTACACATTGACATTGGGTGAAATCATGTAACTCTTAAGGATGTGTTGCAGACTTGTTGAATAGATTCATTTTTCTTGTTTTGTTTGTTTTTGATGAAATTGTGCATTTCTTGTTGAGAAAAGGCGTTTAACGCGATAAAACGGTGTAGTGCGTTATGAATACGGGCTAGGTTACCAAAAGTAAAAATGTGAACTAAATAAGGCCGGGAGTCGTTTTTATTGATTAAAACACGATTTCTCGACCAGAATATGCTTTTTCAAAAAAGCCATTTTCCCATGGCGAGAGACTCATTTTCTGTGAGAAAATGCATTAAAAGGAGGGATTTCATCAGAAACACTAAAAATACATATTGTACTTGTCTGAAAACGCACAGAACCTTGAAATAGGTTTCTCACCAAAAAACACATTGGTGAAAACCCTATTTTAAGGCTCTGAGTGTTTGCACACATGTACAACAGGCATTTTTAAAGTATAACGTTTTTAGTGAAATCATGTTTCTCTCGAGGAGAAAATGCGTTTAAAGCCATAAAAAGATTTCACTGTGTTTTGGCATTGGACCAAGCTACCAACAAGCTAAACAATGATCAGAACTGGAGAAATTACACATTGACATTGGGTGAAATCATGTAACTCTTAAGGATGTGTTGCAGACTTGTTGAATAGATTAATTTTTCTTGTTTTGTTTGTTTTTGATGAACTTGTGCTTTTCTTGTCGAGAAAAGGCGTTTAACGCGATAAAAAGGTTTAGTGCGTTATGAATACGGGCTAGGTTACCAAAAGTAAAAATGTGAACTAAATATGGCCGGGAGTCGTTTTTATTGTTTAAAACACGATTTCTCGACCAGAATATGCTTTTTCAAAAAAGCCGTTTTCCCATGGCGAGAGACTCATTTTCTGTGAGAAAATACATTAACAGGAGGGATTTCATCAGAAACACTAAAAATACATATTGTACTTGTCTGAAAACGCACAGAACCTTGAAATAGAAGGTTTCTCACCAAAAAACACATTGGTGAAAACCCTATTTTAAGGCTCTGAGTGTTTGCACACATGTACAACAGGCATGTTTAAACTATAACGTTTTTAGTGAAATCATGTTTCTCTCGAGGAGAAAATGCGTTTAAAGCCATAAAAAGATTTCACTGTGTTTTGGCATTGGAACAAGCTACCAAAAAGCTAATCAAGCCATTTTCCTATGTCCAGAGACTCATTTTCTGTGAGAAAATACATTTGAAAGGAGAGATTTCATCAGAAATGCTAAAAATACATATTGTACTTGTCTGAAAACGCACAGAACCTTGAAATAGAAGTTTTCTCACCAAAAAACACATGGGTGAAAACCCTATTTTAAGGCTCTGAGTGTTTGCAGACATGTACAACAGATATGTTTAAACTCTAACATCTTTGATGAAATCATGTTTCTCTCGAGGAGAAAACGCGTTTAAAGCCATAAAAAGATTTCACTGTGTTTTGGCATTGGACCAAGCTACCAACAAGCTAAACAATGATCAGAACTGGAGAAATTACACATTGACATTGGGTGAAATCATGTAACTCTTAAGGATGTGTTGCAGACTTGTTGAATAGATTAATTTTTCTTGTTTTGTTTGTTTTTGATGAACTTGTGCTTTTCTTGTCGAGAAAAGGCGTTTAACGCGATAAAAAGGTTTAGTGCGTTATGAATACGGGCTAGGTTACCAAAAGTAAAAATGTGAACTAAATATGGCCGGGAGTCGTTTTTATTGTTTAAAACACGATTTCTCGACCAGAATATGCTTTTTCAAAAAAGCCGTTTTCCCATGGCGAGAGACTCATTTTCTGTGAGAAAATGCATTAAAAGGAGGGATTTCATCAGAAACACTAAAAATACATATTGTACTTGTCTGAAAACGCACAGGACCTTGAAATAGAAGGTTTCTCACCAAAAAACACATTGGTGAAAACCCTATTTTAAGGCTCTGAGTGTTTGCACACATGTACAACAGGCATGTTTAAACTATAACGTTTTTAATGAAATCATGTTTCTCTCGAGGAGAAAACGCGTTTAAAGCCATAAAAAGATTTCACTGTGTTTTGGCATTGGACCAAGCTACCAAAAAGCTAATCAAGCCATTTTCCTATGTCCAGAGACTCATTTTCTGTGAGAAAATACATTTGAAAGGAGAGATTTCATCAGAAATGCTAAAAATACATATTGTACTTGTCTGAAAACGCACAGAACCTTGAAATAGAAGGTTTCTCACCAAAAAACACATTGGTGAAAACCCTATTTTAAGGCTCTGAGTGTTTGCAGACATGTACAACAGGCATGTTTAAACTATACCGTTTTTAGCTCTCGAGGAGAAAACGCGTTTAAAGCCATAAAAAGATTTCACTGTGTTTTGGCATTGGACCAAGCTACCAACAAGCTAATCAAGCCATTTTCCTATGTCCAGAAAGGAGAGATTTCATCAGAAATGCTAAAAATACATATTGTACTTGTCTGAAAACGCACAGAACCTTGAAATAGAAGTTTTCTCACCAAAAAACACATTGGTGAAAACCCTATTTTAAGGCTCTGAGTGTTTGCAGACATGTACAACAGATATGTTTAAACTCTAACATCTTTGATGAAATCATGTTTCTCTCGAGGAGAAAACGCGTTTAAAGCCATAAAAAGATTTCACTGTGTTTTGGCATTGGACCAAGCTACCAACAAGCTAAACAATGATCAGAACTGGAGAAATTACACATTGACATTGGGTGAAATCATGTAACTCTTAAGGATGTGTTGCAGACTTGTTGAATAGATTCATTTTTCTTGTTTTGTTTGTTTTTGATGAAATTGTGCTTTTCTTGTCGAGAAAAGGCGTTTAACGCGATAAAAAGGTTTAGTGCGTTATGAATACGGGCTAGCTTACCAAAAGTAAAAATGTGAACTAAATAAGGCCGGGAGTCGTTTTTATTGTTTAAAACACGATTTCTCGACCAGAATATGCTTTTTCAAAAAAGCCATGTTCCCATGGCGAGAGACTCATTTTCTGTGAGAAAATGCATTAAAAGGAGGGATTTCATCACAAACACTAAAAATACATATTGTACTTGTCTGAAAACGCACAGCACCTTGAAATAGAAGGTTTCTCACCAAAAAACACATTGGTGAAAACCCTATTTTAAGGCTCTGACTGTTTGCAGACATGTACAACAGGTATGTTTAAACTCTAACATCTTTGATGAAATCATGTTTCTCTCGAGGAGAAAACGCGTTTAAAGCCATAAGAAGATTTCACTGTGTTTTGGCATTGGACCAAGCTACCAACAAGCTAAACAATGATCAGAACTGGAGAAATTACACATTGACATTGGGTGAAATCATGTAACTCTTAAGGATGTGTTGCAGACTTGTTGAATAGATTCATTTTTCTTGTTTTGTTTGTTTTTGATGAAATTGTGCATTTCTTGTTGAGAAAAGGCGTTTAACGCGATAAAACGGTGTAGTGCGTTATGAATACGGGCTAGGTTACCAAAAGTAAAAATGTGAACTAAATAAGGCCGGGAGTCGTTTTTATTGATTAAAACACGATTTCTCGACCAGAATATGCTTTTTCAAAAAAGCCATTTTCCCATGGCGAGAGACTCATTTTCTGTGAGAAAATGCATTAAAAGGAGGGATTTCATCACAAACACTAAAAATACATATTGTACTTGTCTGAAAACGCACAGCACCTTGAAATAGAAGGTTTCTCACCAAAAAACACATTGGTGAAAACCCTATTTTAAGGCTCTGACTGTTTGCAGACATGTACAACAGGTATGTTTAAACTCTAACATCTTTGATGAAATCATGTTTCTCTCGAGGAGAAAACGCGTTTAAAGCCATAAGAAGATTTCACTGTGTTTTGGCATTGGACCAAGCTACCAACAAGCTAAACAATGATCAGAACTGGAGAAATTACACATTGACATTGGGTGAAATCATGTAACTCTTAAGGATGTGTTGCAGACTTGTTGAATAGATTCATTTTTCTTGTTTTGTTTGTTTTTGATGAAATTGTGCATTTCTTGTTGAGAAAAGGCGTTTAACGCGATAAAACGGTGTAGTGCGTTATGAATACGGGCTAGGTTACCAAAAGTAAAAATGTGAACTAAATAAGGCCGGGAGTCGTTTTTATTGATTAAAACACGATTTCTCGACCAGAATATGCTTTTTCAAAAAAGCCATTTTCCCATGGCGAGAGACTCATTTTCTGTGAGAAAATGCATTAAAAGGAGGGATTTCATCAGAAACACTAAAAATACATATTGTACTTGTCTGAAAACGCACAGGACCTTGAAATAGAAGGTTTCTCACCAAAAAACACATTGGTGAAAACCCTATTTTAAGGCTCTGAGTGTTTGCACACATGTACAACAGGCATGTTTAAACTATAACGTTTTTAATGAAATCATGTTTCTCTCGAGGAGAAAACGCGTTTAAAGCCATAAAAAGATTTCACTGTGTTTTGGCATTGGACCAAGCTACCAAAAAGCTAATCAAGCCATTTTCCTATGTCCAGAGACTCATTTTCTGTGAGAAAATACATTTGAAAGGAGAGATTTCATCAGAAATGCTAAAAATACATATTGTACTTGTCTGAAAACGCACAGAACCTTGAAATAGAAGGTTTCTCACCAAAAAACACATTGGTGAAAACCCTATTTTAAGGCTCTGAGTGTTTGCAGACATGTACAACAGGCATGTTTAAACTATAACGTTTTTAGCTCTCGAGGAGAAAACGCGTTTAAAGCCATAAAAAGATTTCACTGTGTTTTGGCATTGGACCAAGCTACCAACAAGCTAATCAAGCCATTTTCCTATGTCCAGAGACTCGTTTTCTGTGAGAAAATACATTTGAAAGGAGAGATTTCATCAGAAATGCTAAAAATACATATTGTACTTGTCTGAAAACGCACAGAACCTTGAAATAGGTTTCTCACCAAAAAACACATTGGTGAAAACCCTATTTTAAGGCTCTGACTGTTTGCAGACATGTACAACAGGTATGTTTAAACTCTAACATCTTTGATGAAATCATGTTTCTCTCGAGGAGAAAACGCGTTTAAAGCCATAAAAAGATTTCACTGTGTTTTGGCATTGGACCAAGCTACCAACAAGCTAAACAATGATCAGAACTGGAGAAATTACACATTGACATTGGGTGAAATCATGTAACTCTTAAGGATGTGTTGCAGACTTGTTGAATAGATTCATTTTTCTTGTTTTGTTTGTTTTTGATGAAATTGTGCTTTTCTTGTCGAGAAAAGGCGTTTAACGCGATAAAAAGGTTTAGTGCGTTATGAATACGGGCTAGCTTACCAAAAGGAAAAATGTGAACTAAATAAGGCCGGGAGTCGTTTTTATTGTTTAAAACACGATTTCTCGACCAGAATATGCTTTTTCAAAAAAGCCATGTTCCCATGGCGAGAGACTCATTTTCTGTGAGAAAATGCATTAAAAGGAGGGATTTCATCAGAAACACTAAAAATACATATTGTACTTGTCTGAAAACGCACAGCACCTTGAAATAGAAGGTTTCTCACCAAAAAACACATTGGTGAAAACCCTATTTTAAGGCTCTGAGTGTTTGCAGACATGTACAACAGGCATGTTTAAACTATAACGTTTTTAGCTCTCGAGGAGAAAACGCGTTTAAAGCCATAAAAAGATTTCACTGTGTTTTGGCATTGGACCAAGCTACCAACAAGCTAATCAAGCCATTTTCCTATGTCCAGAGACTCATTTTCTGTGAGAAAATACATTTGAAAGGAGAGATTTCATCAGAAATGCTAAAAATACATATTGTACTTGTCTGAAAACGCACAGAACCTTGAAATAGAAGGTTTCTCACCAAAAAACACATTGGTGAAAACCCTATTTTAAGGCTCTGAGTGTTTGCAGACATGTACAACAGGCATGTTTAAACTATACCGTTTTTAGCTCTCGAGGAGAAAACGCGTTTAAAGCCATAAAAAGATTTCACTGTGTTTTGGCATTGGACCAAGCTACCAACAAGCTAATCAAGCCATTTTCCTATGTCCAGAGACTCGTTTTCTGTGAGAAAATACATTTGAAAGGAGAGATTTCATCAGAAATGCTAAAAATACATATTGTACTTGTCTGAAAACGCACAGAACCTTGAAATAGAAGTTTTCTCACCAAAAAACACATTGGTGAAAACCCTATTTTAAGGCTCTGAGTGTTTGCAGACATGTACAACAGATATGTTTAAACTCTAACATCTTTGATGAAATCATGTTTCTCTCGAGGAGAAAACGCGTTTAAAGCCATAAAAAGATTTCACTGTGTTTTGGCATTGGACCAAGCTACCAACAAGCTAAACAATGATCAGAACTGGAGAAATTACACATTGACATTGGGTGAAATCATGTAACTCTTAAGGATGTGTTGCAGACTTGTTGAATAGATTCATTTTTCTTGTTTTGTTTGTTTTTGATGAAATTGTGCTTTTCTTGTCGAGAAAAGGCGTTTAACGCGATAAAAAGGTTTAGTGCGTTATGAATACGGGCTAGCTTACCAAAAGTAAAAATGTGAACTAAATAAGGCCGGGAGTCGTTTTTATTGTTTAAAACACGATTTCTCGACCAGAATATGCTTTTTCAAAAAAGCCATGTTCCCATGGCGAGAGACTCATTTTCTGTGAGAAAATGCATTAAAAGGAGGGATTTCATCACAAACACTAAAAATACATATTGTACTTGTCTGAAAACGCACAGCACCTTGAAATAGAAGGTTTCTCACCAAAAAACACATTGGTGAAAACATTATTTTAAGGCTCTGAGTGTTTGCACACATGTACAACAGGCATGTTTAAACTATAACGTTTTTAATGAAATCATGTTTCTCTCGAGGAGAAAACGCGTTTAAAGCCATAAAAAGATTTCACTGTGTTTTGGCATTGGAACAAGCTACCAACAAGCTAAACAATGATCAGAACTGGAGAAATTACACATTGACATTGGGTGAAATCATGTAACTCTTAAGGATGTGTTGCAGACTTGTTGAATAGATTCATTTTTCTTGTTTTGTTTGTTTTTGATGAAATTGTGCATTTCTTGTTGAGAAAAGGCGTTTAACGCGATAAAACGGTGTAGTGCGTTATGAATACGGGCTAGGTTACCAAAAGTAAAAATGTGAACTAAATAAGGCCGGGAGTCGTTTTTATTGATTAAAACACGATTTCTCGACCAGAATATGCTTTTTCAAAAAAGCCATTTTCCCATGGCGAGAGACTCATTTTCTGTGAGAAAATGCATTAAAAGGAGGGATTTCATCAGAAACACTAAAAATACATATTGTACTTGTCTGAAAACGCACAGGACCTTGAAATAGAAGGTTTCTCACCAAAAAACACATTGGTGAAAACCCTATTTTAAGGCTCTGAGTGTTTGCACACATGTACAACAGGCATGTTTAAACTATAACGTTTTTAATGAAATCATGTTTCTCTCGAGGAGAAAACGCGTTTAAAGCCATAAAAAGATTTCACTGTGTTTTGGCATTGGACCAAGCTACCAAAAAGCTAATCAAGCCATTTTCCTATGTCCAGAGACTCATTTTCTGTGAGAAAATACATTTGAAAGGAGAGATTTCATCAGAAATGCTAAAAATACATATTGTACTTGTCTGAAAACGCACAGCACCTTGAAATAGAAGGTTTCTCACCAAAAAACACATTGGTGAAAACCCTATTTTAAGGCTCTGAGTGTTTGCAGACATGTACAACAGGCATGTTTAAACTATAACGTTTTTAGCTCTCGAGGAGAAAACGCGTTTAAAGCCATAAAAAGATTTCACTGTGTTTTGGCATTGGACCAAGCTACCAACAAGCTAATCAAGCCATTTTCCTATGTCCAGAGACTCGTTTTCTGTGAGAAAATACATTTGAAAGGAGAGATTTCATCAGAAATGCTAAAAATACATATTGTACTTGTCTGAAAACGCACAGAACCTTGAAATAGAAGTTTTCTCACCAAAAAACACATTGGTGAAAACCCTATTTTAAGGCTCTGAGTGTTTGCAGACATGTACAACAGATATGTTTAAACTCTAACATCTTTGATGAAATCATGTTTCTCTCGAGGAGAAAACGCGTTTAAAGCCATAAAAAGATTTCACTGTGTTTTGGCATTGGACCAAGCTACCAACAAGCTAAACAATGATCAGAACTGGAGAAATTACACATTGACATTGGGTGAAATCATGTAACTCTTAAGGATGTGTTGCAGACTTGTTGAATAGATTCATTTTTCTTGTTTTGTTTGTTTTTGATGAAATTGTGCTTTTCTTGTCGAGAAAAGGCGTTTAACGCGATAAAAAGGTTTAGTGCGTTATGAATACGGGCTAGCTTACCAAAAGTAAAAATGTGAACTAAATAAGGCCGGGAGTCGTTTTTATTGTTTAAAACACGATTTCTCGACCAGAATATGCTTTTTCAAAAAAGCCATGTTCCCATGGCGAGAGACTCATTTTCTGTGAGAAAATGCATTAAAAGGAGGGATTTCATCACAAACACTAAAAATACATATTGTACTTGTCTGAAAACGCACAGCACCTTGAAATAGAAGGTTTCTCACCAAAAAACACATTGGTGAAAACATTATTTTAAGGCTCTGAGTGTTTGCACACATGTACAACAGGCATGTTTAAACTATAACGTTTTTAATGAAATCATGTTTCTCTCGAGGAGAAAACGCGTTTAAAGCCATAAAAAGATTTCACTGTGTTTTGGCATTGGAACAAGCTACCAACAAGCTAAACAATGATCAGAACTGGAGAAATTACACATTGACATTGGGTGAAATCATGTAACTCTTAAGGATGTGTTGCAGACTTGTTGAATAGATTCATTTTTCTTGTTTTGTTTGTTTTTGAAGAAATTGTGCATTTCTTGTTGAGAAAAGGCGTTTAACGCGATAAAACGGTGTAGTGCGTTATGAATACGGGCTAGGTTACCAAAAGTAAAAATGTGAACTAAATAAGGCCGGGAGTCGTTTTTATTGATTAAAACACGATTTCTCGACCAGAATATGCTTTTTCAAAAAAGCCATTTTCCCATGGCGAGAGACTCATTTTCTGTGAGAAAATGCATTAAAAAGGAGGGATTTCATCAGAAACACTAAAAATACATATTGTACTTGTCTGAAAACGCACAGGACCTTGAAATAGAAGGTTTCTCACCAAAAAACACATTGGTGAAAACCCTATTTTAAGGCTCTGAGTGTTTGCACACATGTACAACAGGCATGTTTAAACTATAACGTTTTTAATGAAATCATGTTTCTCTCGAGGAGAAAACGCGTTTAAAGCCATAAAAAGATTTCACTGTGTTTTGGCATTGGACCAAGCTACCAAAAAGCTAATCAAGCCATTTTCCTATGTCCAGAGACTCATTTTCTGTGAGAAAATACATTTGAAAGGAGAGATTTCATCAGAAATGCTAAAAATACATATTGTACTTGTCTGAAAACGCACAGAACCTTGAAATAGAAGGTTTCTCACCAAAAACACATTGGTGAAAACCCTATTTTAAGGCTCTGAGTGTTTGCAGACATGTACAACAGGCATGTTTAAACTATAACGTTTTTAGCTCTCGAGGAGAAAACGCGTTTAAAGCCATAAAAAGATTTCACTGTGTTTTGGCATTGGACCAAGCTACCAACAAGCTAATCAAGCCATTTTCCTATGTCCAGAGACTCGTTTTCTGTGAGAAAATACATTTGAAAGGAGAGATTTCATCAGAAATGCTAAAAATACATATTGTACTTGTCTGAAAACGCACAGAACCTTGAAATAGGTTTCTCACCAAAAAACACATTGGTGAAAACCCTATTTTAAGGCTCTGACTGTTTGCAGACATGTACAACAGGTATGTTTACACTCTAACATCTTTGATGAAATCATGTTTCTCTCGAGGAGAAAACGCGTTTAAAGCCATAAAAAGATTTCACTGTGTTTTGGCATTGGAACAAGCTACCAACAAGCTAAACAATGATCAGAACTGGAGAAATTACACATTGACATTGGGTGAAATCATGTAACTCTTAAGGATGTGTTGCAGACTTGTTGAATAGATTCATTTTTCTTGTTTTGTTTGTTTTTGATGAAATTGTGCTTTTCTTGTCGAGAAAAGGCGTTTAACGCGATAAAAAGGTTTAGTGCGTTATGAATACGGGCTAGCTTACCAAAAGTAAAAATGTGAACTAAATAAGGCCGGGAGTCGTTTTTATTGATTAAAACACGATTTCTCGACCAGAATATGCTTTTTCAAAAAAGCCATGTTCCCATGGCGAGAGACTCATTTTCTGTGAGAAAATGCATTAAAAGGAGGGATTTCATCAGAAACACAAAAAATACATATTGTACTTGTCTGAAAACGCACAGCACCTTGAAATAGAAGGTTTCTCACCAAAAAACACATTGGTGAAAACCCTATTTTAAGGCTCTGAGTGTTTGCAGACATGTACAACAGGCATGTTTAAACTATAACGTTTTTAGCTCTCGAGGAGAAAACGCGTTTAAAGCCATAAAAAGATTTCACTGTGTTTTGGCATTGGACCAAGCTACCAACAAGCTAATCAAGCCATTTTCCTATGTCCAGAGACTCGTTTTCTGTGAGAAAATACATTTGAAAGGAGAGATTTCATCAGAAATGCTAAAAATACATATTGTACTTGTCTGAAAACGCACAGGACCTTGAAATAGAAAGTTTCTCACCAAAAAACACATTGGTGAAAACCCTATTTTAAGGCTCTGAGTGTTTGCACACATGTACAACAGGCATGTTTAAACTATAACGTTTTTAATGAAATCATGTTTCTCTCGAGGAGAAAACGCGTTTAAAGCCATAAAAAGATTTCACTGTGTTTTGGCATTGGACCAAGCTACCAACAAGCTAAACAATGATCAGAACTGGAGAAATTACACATTGACATTGGGTGAAATCATGTAACTCTTAAGGATGTGTTGCAGACTTGTTGAATAGATTCATTTTTCTTGTTTTGTTTGTTTTTGATGAAATTGTGCTTTTCTTGTCGAGAAAAGGCGTTTAACGCGATAAAAAGGTTTAGTGCGTTATGAATACGGGCTAGCTTACCAAAAGTAAAAATGTGAACTAAATAAGGCCGGGAGTCGTTTTTATTGTTTAAAACACGATTTCTCGACCAGAATATGCTTTTTCAAAAAAGCCATGTTCCCATGGCGAGAGACTCATTTTCTGTGAGAAAATGCATTAAAAGGAGGGATTTCATCACAAACACTAAAAATACATATTGTACTTGTCTGAAAACGCACAGCACCTTGAAATAGAAGGTTTCTCACCAAAAAACACATTGGTGAAAACCCTATTTTAAGGCTCTGAGTGTTTGCACACATGTACAACAGGCATGTTTAAACTATAACGTTTTTAATGAAATCATGTTTCTCTCGAGGAGAAAACGCGTTTAAAGCCATAAAAAGATTTCACTGTGTTTTGGCATTGGAACAAGCTACCAACAAGCTAAACAATGATCAGAACTGGAGAAATTACACATTGACATTGGGTGAAATCATGTAACTCTTAAGGATGTGTTGCAGACTTGTTGAATAGATTCATTTTTCTTGTTTTGTTTGTTTTTGATGAAATTGTGCTTTTCTTGTCGAGAAAAGGCGTTTAACGCGATAAAAAGGTTTAGTGCGTTATGAATACGGGCTAGCTTACCAAAAGGAAAAATGTGAACTAAATAAGGCCGGGAGTCGTTTTTATTGTTTAAAACACGATTTCTCGACCAGAATATGCTTTTTCAAAAAAGCCATGTTCCCATGGCGAGAGACTCATTTTCTGTGAGAAAATGCATTAAAAGGAGGGATTTCATCACAAACACTAAAAATACATATTGTACTTGTCTGAAAACGCACAGGACCTTGAAATAGAAGGTTTCTCACCAAAAAACACATTGGTGAAAACCCTATTTTAAGGCTCTGAGTGTTTGCACACATGTACAACAGGCATGTTTAAACTATAACGTTTTTAATGAAATCATGTTTCTCTCGAGGAGAAAACGCGTTTAAAGCCATAAAAAGATTTCACTGTGTTTTGGCATTGGACCAAGCTACCAAAAAGCTAATCAAGCCATTTTCCTATGTCCAGAGACTCATTTTCTGTGAGAAAATACATTTGAAAGGAGAGATTTCATCAGAAATGCTAAAAATACATATTGTACTTGTCTGAAAACGCACAGAACCTTGAAATAGAAGGTTTCTCACCAAAAAACACATTGGTGAAAACCCTATTTTAAGGCTCTGAGTGTTTGCAGACATGTACAACAGGCATGTTTAAACTATAACGTTTTTAGCTCTCGAGGAGAAAACGCGTTTAAAGCCATAAAAAGATTTCACTGTGTTTTGGCATTGGACCAAGCTACCAACAAGCTAATCAAGCCATTTTCCTATGTCCAGAGACTCGTTTTCTGTGAGAAAATACATTTGAAAGGAGAGATTTCATCAGAAATGCTAAAAATACATATTGTACTTGTCTGAAAACGCACAGAACCTTGAAATAGGTTTCTCACCAAAAAACACATTGGTGAAAACCCTATTTTAAGGCTCTGACTGTTTGCAGACATGTACAACAGGTATGTTTAAACTCTAACATCTTTGCTGAAATCATGTTTCTCTCGAGGAGAAAACGCGTTTAAAGCCATAAAAAGATTTCACTGTGTTTTGGCATATGACCAAGCTACCAACAAGCTAAACAATGATCAGAAATGGAGAAATTACACATTGACATTGGGTGAAATCATGTAACTCTTAAGGATGTGTTGCAGACTTGTTGAATAGATTCATTTTTCTTGTTTTGTTTGTTTTTGATGAAATTGTGCTTTTCTTGTCGAGAAAAGGCGTTTAACGCGATAAAAAGGTTTAGTGCGTTATGAATACGGGCTAGCTTACCAAAAGTAAAAATGTGAACTAAATAAGGCCGGGAGTCGTTTTTATTGTTTAAAACACGATTTCTCGACCAGAATATGCTTTTTCAAAAAAGCCATGTTCCCATGGCGAGAGACTCATTTTCTGTGAGAAAATGCATTAAAAGGAGGGATTTCATCAGAAACACTAAAAATACATATTGTACTTGTCTGAAAACGCACAGCACCTTGAAATAGAAGGTTTCTCACCAAAAAACACATTGGTGAAAACCCTATTTTAAGGCTCTGAGTGTTTGCACACATGTACAACAGGCATGTTTAAACTATAACGTTTTTAATGAAATCATGTTTCTATCGAGGAGAAAACGCGTTTAAAGCCATAAAAAGATTTCACTGTGTTTTGGCATTGGACCAAGCTACCAACAAGCTAAACAATGATCAGAACTGGAGAAATTACACATTGACATTGGGTGAAATCATGTAACTCTTAAGGATGTGTTGCAGACTTGTTGAATAGATTAATTTTTCTTGTTTTGTTTGTTTTTGATGAACTTGTGCTTTTCTTGTCGAGAAAAGGCGTTTAACGCGATAAAAAGGTTTAGTGCGTTATGAATACGGGCTAGGTTACCAAAAGTAAAAATGTGAACTAAATATGGCCGGGAGTCGTTTTTATTGTTTAAAACACGATTTCTCGACCAGAATATGCTTTTTCAAAAAAGCCGTTTTCCCATGGCGAGAGACTCATTTTCTGTGAGAAAATGCATTAAAAGGAGGGATTTCATCAGAAACACTAAAAATACATATTGTACTTGTCTGAAAACGCACAGGACCTTGAAATAGAAGGTTTCTCACCAAAAAACACATTGGTGAAAACCCTATTTTAAGGCTCTGAGTGTTTGCACACATGTACAACAGGCATGTTTAAACTATAACGTTTTTAATGAAATCATGTTTCTCTCGAGGAGAAAACGCGTTTAAAGCCATAAAAAGATTTCACTGTGTTTTGGCATTGGACCAAGCTACCAAAAAGCTAATCAAGCCATTTTCCTATGTCCAGAGACTCATTTTCTGTGAGAAAATACATTTGAAAGGAGAGATTTCATCAGAAATGCTAAAAATACATATTGTACTTGTCTGAAAACGCACAGAACCTTGAAATAGAAGGTTTCTCACCAAAAAACACATTGGTGAAAACCCTATTTTAAGGCTCTGAGTGTTTGCAGACATGTACAACAGGCATGTTTAAACTATACCGTTTTTAGCTCTCGAGGAGAAAACGCGTTTAAAGCCATAAAAAGATTTCACTGTGTTTTGGCATTGGACCAAGCTACCAACAAGCTAATCAAGCCATTTTCCTATGTCCAGAGACTCGTTTTCTGTGAGAAAATACATTTGAAAGGAGAGATTTCATCAGAAATGCTAAAAATACATATTGTACTTGTCTGAAAACGCACAGAACCTTGAAATAGAAGTTTTCTCACCAAAAAACACATTGGTGAAAACCCTATTTTAAGGCTCTGAGTGTTTGCAGACATGTACAACAGATATGTTTAAACTCTAACATCTTTGATGAAATCATGTTTCTCTCGAGGAGAAAACGCGTTTAAAGCCATAAAAAGATTTCACTGTGTTTTGGCATTGGACCAAGCTACCAACAAGCTAAACAATGATCAGAACTGGAGAAATTACACATTGACATTGGGTGAAATCATGTAACTCTTAAGGATGTGTTGCAGACTTGTTGAATAGATTCATTTTTCTTGTTTTGTTTGTTTTTGATGAAATTGTGCTTTTCTTGTCGAGAAAAGGCGTTTAACGCGATAAAAAGGTTTAGTGCGTTATGAATACGGGCTAGCTTACCAAAAGTAAAAATGTGAACTAAATAAGGCCGGGAGTCGTTTTTATTGTTTAAAACACGATTTCTCGACCAGAATATGCTTTTTCAAAAAAGCCATGTTCCCATGGCGAGAGACTCATTTTCTGTGAGAAAATGCATTAAAAGGAGGGATTTCATCACAAACACTAAAAATACATATTGTACTTGTCTGAAAACGCACAGCACCTTGAAATAGAAGGTTTCTCACCAAAAAACACATTGGTGAAAACCCTATTTTAAGGCTCTGAGTGTTTGCACACATGTACAACAGGCATGTTTAAACTATAACGTTTTTAATGAAATCATGTTTCTCTCGAGGAGAAAACGCGTTTAAAGCCATAAAAAGATTTCACTGTGTTTTGGCATTGGAACAAGCTACCAACAAGCTAAACAATGATCAGAACTGGAGAAATTACACATTGACATTGGGTGAAATCATGTAACTCTTAAGGATGTGTTGCAGACTTGTTGAATAGATTCATTTTTCTTGTTTTGTTTGTTTTTGATGAAATTGTGCATTTCTTGTTGAGAAAAGGCGTTTAACGCGATAAAACGGTGTAGTGCGTTATGAATACGGGCTAGGTTACCAAAAGTAAAAATGTGAACTAAATAAGGCCGGGAGTCGTTTTTATTGATTAAAACACGATTTCTCGACCAGAATATGCTTTTTCAAAAAAGCCATTTTCCCATGGCGAGAGACTCATTTTCTGTGAGAAAATGCATTAAAAGGAGGGATTTCATCAGAAACACTAAAAATACATATTGTACTTGTCTGAAAACGCACAGGACCTTGAAATAGAAGGTTTCTCACCAAAAAACACATTGGTGAAAACCCTATTTTAAGGCTCTGAGTGTTTGCACACATGTACAACAGGCATGTTTAAACTATAACGTTTTTAATGAAATCATGTTTCTCTCGAGGAGAAAACGCGTTTAAAGCCATAAAAAGATTTCACTGTGTTTTGGCATTGGACCAAGCTACCAAAAAGCTAATCAAGCCATTTTCCTATGTCCAGAGACTCATTTTCTGTGAGAAAATACATTTGAAAGGAGAGATTTCATCAGAAATGCTAAAAATACATATTGTACTTGTCTGAAAACGCACAGAACCTTGAAATAGAAGGTTTCTCACCAAAAAACACATTGGTGAAAACCCTATTTTAAGGCTCTGAGTGTTTGCAGACATGTACAACAGGCATGTTTAAACTATAACGTTTTTAGCTCTCGAGGAGAAAACGCGTTTAAAGCCATAAAAAGATTTCACTGTGTTTTGGCATTGGACCAAGCTACCAACAAGCTAATCAAGCCATTTTCCTATGTCCAGAGACTCGTTTTCTGTGAGAAAATACATTTGAAAGGAGAGATTTCATCAGAAATGCTAAAAATACATATTGTACTTGTCTGAAAACGCACAGAACCTTGAAATAGGTTTCTCACCAAAAAACACATTGGTGAAAACCCTATTTTAAGGCTCTGACTGTTTGCAGACATGTACAACAGGTATGTTTAAACTCTAACATCTTTGATGAAATCATGTTTCTCTCGAGGAGAAAACGCGTTTAAAGCCATAAGAAGATTTCACTGTGTTTTGGCATTGGACCAAGCTACCAACAAGCTAAACAATGATCAGAACTGGAGAAATTACACATTGACATTGGGTGAAATCATGTAACTCTTAAGGATGTGTTGCAGACTTGTTGAATAGATTCATTTTTCTTGTTTTGTTTGTTTTTGATGAAATTGTGCATTTCTTGTTGAGAAAAGGCGTTTAACGCGATAAAACGGTGTAGTGCGTTATGAATACGGGCTAGGTTACCAAAAGTAAAAATGTGAACTAAATAAGGCCGGGAGTCGTTTTTATTGATTAAAACACGATTTCTCGACCAGAATATGCTTTTTCAAAAAAGCCATTTTCCCATGGCGAGAGACTCATTTTCTGTGAGAAAATGCATTAAAAGGAGGGATTTCATCAGAAACACTAAAAATACATATTGTACTTGTCTGAAAACGCACAGGACCTTGAAATAGAAGGTTTCTCACCAAAAAACACATTGGTGAAAACCCTATTTTAAGGCTCTGAGTGTTTGCACACATGTACAACAGGCATGTTTAAACTATAACGTTTTTAATGAAATCATGTTTCTCTCGAGGAGAAAACGCGTTTAAAGCCATAAAAAGATTTCACTGTGTTTTGGCATTGGACCAAGCTACCAAAAAGCAAATCAAGCCATTTTCCTATGTCCAGAGACTCATTTTCTGTGAGAAAATACATTTGAAAGGAGAGATTTCATCAGAAATGCTAAAAATACATATTGTACTTGTCTGAAAACGCACAGAACCTTGAAATAGAAGGTTTCTCACCAAAAAACACATTGGTGAAAACCCTATTTTAAGGCTCTGAGTGTTTGCAGACATGTACAACAGGCATGTTTAAACTATAACGTTTTTAGCTCTCGAGGAGAAAACGCGTTTAAAGCCATAAAAAGATTTCACTGTGTTTTGGCATTGGACCAAGCTACCAACAAGCTAATCAAGCCATTTTCCTATGTCCAGAGACTCGTTTTCTGTGAGAAAATACATTTGAAAGGAGAGATTTCATCAGAAATGCTAAAAATACATATTGTACTTGTCTGAAAACGCACAGAACCTTGAAATAGGTTTCTCACCAAAAAACACATTGGTGAAAACCCTATTTTAAGGCTCTGACTGTTTGCAGACATGTACAACAGGTATGTTTAAACTCTAACATCTTTGATGAAATCATGTTTCTCTCGAGGAGAAAACGCGTTTAAAGCCATAAAAAGATTTCACTGTGTTTTGGCATTGGACCAAGCTACCAACAAGCTAAACAATGATCAGAACTGGAGAAATTACACATTGACATTGGGTGAAATCATGTAACTCTTAAGGATGTGTTGCAGACTTGTTGAATAGATTCATTTTTCTTGTTTTGTTTGTTTTTGATGAAATTGTGCTTTTCTTGTCGAGAAAAGGCGTTTAACGCGATAAAAAGGTTTAGTGCGTTATGAATACGGGCTAGCTTACCAAAAGGAAAAATGTGAACTAAATAAGGCCGGGAGTCGTTTTTATTGTTTAAAACACGATTTCTCGACCAGAATATGCTTTTTCAAAAAAGCCATGTTCCCATGGCGAGAGACTCATTTTCTGTGAGAAAATGCATTAAAAGGAGGGATTTCATCAGAAACACTAAAAATACATATTGTACTTGTCTGAAAACGCACAGCACCTTGAAATAGAAGGTTTCTCACCAAAAAACACATTGGTGAAAACCCTATTTTAAGGCTCTGAGTGTTTGCAGACATGTACAACAGGCATGTTTAAACTATAACGTTTTTAGCTCTCGAGGAGAAAACGCGTTTAAAGCCATAAAAAGATTTCACTGTGTTTTGGCATTGGACCAAGCTACCAACAAGCTAATCAAGCCATTTTCCTATGTCCAGAGACTCGTTTTCTGTGAGAAAATACATTTGAAAGGAGAGATTTCATCAGAAATGCTAAAAATACATATTGTACTTGTCTGAAAACGCAGAGAACCTTGAAATAGAAGTTTTCTCACCAAAAAACACATTGGTGAAAACCCTATTTTAAGGCTCTGAGTGTTTGCAGACATGTACAACAGATATGTTTAAACTCTAACATCTTTGATGAAATCATGTTTCTCTCGAGGAGAAAACGCGTTTAAAGCCATAAAAAGATTTCACTGTGTTTTGGCATTGGACCAAGCTACCAACAAGCTAAACAATGATCAGAACTGGAGAAATTACACATTGACATTGGGTGAAATCATGTAACTCTTAAGGATGTGTTGCAGACTTGTTGAATAGATTCATTTTTCTTGTTTTGTTTGTTTTTGATGAAATTGTGCTTTTCTTGTCGAGAAAAGGCGTTTAACGCGATAAAAAGGTTTAGTGCGTTATGAATACGGGCTAGCTTACCAAAAGTAAAAATGTGAACTAAATAAGGCCGGGAGTCGTTTTTATTGTTTAAAACACGATTTCTCGACCAGAATATGCTTTTTCAAAAAAGCCATGTTCCCATGGCGAGAGACTCATTTTCTGTGAGAAAATGCATTAAAAGGAGGGATTTCATCACAAACACTAAAAATACATATTGTACTTGTCTGAAAACGCACAGCACCTTGAAATAGAAGGTTTCTCACCAAAAAACACATTGGTGAAAACCCTATTTTAAGGCTCTGAGTGTTTGCACACATGTACAACAGGCATGTTTAAACTATAACGTTTTTAATGAAATCATGTTTCTCTCGAGGAGAAAACGCGTTTAAAGCCATAAAAAGATTTCACTGTGTTTTGGCATTGGAACAAGCTACCAACAAGCTAAACAATGATCAGAACTGGAGAAATTACACATTGACATTGGGTGAAATCATGTAACTCTTAAGGATGTGTTGCAGACTTGTTGAATAGATTCATTTTTCTTGTTTTGTTTGTTTTTGATGAAATTGTGCATTTCTTGTTGAGAAAAGGCGTTTAACGCGATAAAACGGTGTAGTGCGTTATGAATACGGGCTAGGTTACCAAAAGTAAAAATGTGAACTAAATAAGGCCGGGAGTCGTTTTTATTGATTAAAACACGATTTCTCGACCAGAATATGCTTTTTCAAAAAAGCCATTTTCCCATGGCGAGAGACTCATTTTCTGTGAGAAAATGCATTAAAAGGAGGGATTTCATCAGAAACACTAAAAATACATATTGTACTTGTCTGAAAACGCACAGGACCTTGAAATAGAAGGTTTCTCACCAAAAAACACATTGGTGAAAACCCTATTTTAAGGCTCTGAGTGTTTGCACACATGTACAACAGGCATGTTTAAACTATAACGTTTTTAATGAAATCATGTTTCTCTCGAGGAGAAAACGCGTTTAAAGCCATAAAAAGATTTCACTGTGTTTTGGCATTGGACCAAGCTACCAAAAAGCTAATCAAGCCATTTTCCTATGTCCAGAGACTCATTTTCTGTGAGAAAATACATTTGAAAGGAGAGATTTCATCAGAAATGCTAAAAATACATATTGTACTTGTCTGAAAACGCACAGAACCTTGAAATAGAAGGTTTCTCACCAAAAACACATTGGTGAAAACCCTATTTTAAGGCTCTGAGTGTTTGCAGACATGTACAACAGGCATGTTTAAACTATAACGTTTTTAGCTCTCGAGGAGAAAACGCGTTTAAAGCCATAAAAAGATTTCACTGTGTTTTGGCATTGGACCAAGCTACCAACAAGCTAATCAAGCCATTTTCCTATGTCCAGAGACTCGTTTTCTGTGAGAAAATACATTTGAAAGGAGAGATTTCATCAGAAATGCTAAAAATACATATTGTACTTGTCTGAAAACGCACAGAACCTTGAAATAGGTTTCTCACCAAAAAACACATTGGTGAAAACCCTATTTTAAGGCTCTGACTGTTTGCAGACATGTACAACAGGTATGTTTACACTCTAACATCTTTGATGAAATCATGTTTCTCTCGAGGAGAAAACGCGTTTAAAGCCATAAAAAGATTTCACTGTGTTTTGGCATTGGAACAAGCTACCAACAAGCTAAACAATGATCAGAACTGGAGAAATTACACATTGACATTGGGTGAAATCATGTAACTCTTAAGGATGTGTTGCAGACTTGTTGAATAGATTCATTTTTCTTGTTTTGTTTGTTTTTGATGAAATTGTGCTTTTCTTGTCGAGAAAAGGCGTTTAACGCGATAAAAAGGTTTAGTGCGTTATGAATACGGGCTAGCTTACCAAAAGTAAAAATGTGAACTAAATAAGGCCGGGAGTCGTTTTTATTGATTAAAACACGATTTCTCGACCAGAATATGCTTTTTCAAAAAAGCCATGTTCCCATGGCGAGAGACTCATTTTCTGTGAGAAAATGCATTAAAAGGAGGGATTTCATCAGAAACACAAAAAATACATATTGTACTTGTCTGAAAACGCACAGCACCTTGAAATAGAAGGTTTCTCACCAAAAAACACATTGGTGAAAACCCTATTTTAAGGCTCTGAGTGTTTGCAGACATGTACAACAGGCATGTTTAAACTATAACGTTTTTAGCTCTCGAGGAGAAAACGCGTTTAAAGCCATAAAAAGATTTCACTGTGTTTTGGCATTGGACCAAGCTACCAACAAGCTAATCAAGCCATTTTCCTATGTCCAGAGACTCGTTTTCTGTGAGAAAATACATTTGAAAGGAGAGATTTCATCAGAAATGCTAAAAATACATATTGTACTTGTCTGAAAACGCAGAGAACCTTGAAATAGAAGTTTTCTCACCAAAAAACACATTGGTGAAAACCCTATTTTAAGGCTCTGAGTGTTTGCAGACATGTACAACAGATATGTTTAAACTCTAACATCTGTGATGAAATCATGTTTCTCTCGAGGAGAAAACGCGTTTAAAGCCATAAAAAGATTTCACTGTGTTTTGGCATTGGACCAAGCTACCAACAAGCTAAACAATGATCAGAACTGGAGAAATTACACATTGACATTGGGTGAAATCATGTAACTCTTAAGGATGTGTTGCAGACTTGTTGAATAGATTCATTTTTCTTGTTTTGTTTGTTTTTGATGAAATTGTGCTTTTCTTGTCGAGAAAAGGCGTTTAACGCGATAAAAAGGTTTAGTGCGTTATGAATACGGGCTAGCTTACCAAAAGTAAAAATGTGAACTAAATAAGGCCGGGAGTCGTTTTTATTGTTTAAAACACGATTTCTCGACCAGAATATGCTTTTTCAAAAAAGCCATGTTCCCATGGCGAGAGACTCATTTTCTGTGAGAAAATGCATTAAAAGGAGGGATTTCATCACAAACACTAAAAATACATATTGTACTTGTCTGAAAACGCACAGGACCTTGAAATAGAAGGTTTCTCACCAAAAAACACATTGGTGAAAACCCTATTTTAAGGCTCTGAGTGTTTGCACACATGTACAACAGGCATGTTTAAACTATAACGTTTTTAATGAAATCATGTTTCTCTCGAGGAGAAAACGCGTTTAAAGCCATAAAAAGATTTCACTGTGTTTTGGCATTGGACCAAGCTACCAAAAAGCTAATCAAGCCATTTTCCTATGTCCAGAGACTCATTTTCTGTGAGAAAATACATTTGAAAGGAGAGATTTCATCAGAAATGCTAAAAATACATATTGTACTTGTCTGAAAACGCACAGAACCTTGAAATAGAAGGTTTCTCACCAAAAACACATTGGTGAAAACCCTATTTTAAGGCTCTGAGTGTTTGCAGACATGTACAACAGGCATGTTTAAACTATAACGTTTTTAGCTCTCGAGGAGAAAACGCGTTTAAAGCCATAAAAAGATTTCACTGTGTTTTGGCATTGGACCAAGCTACCAACAAGCTAATCAAGCCATTTTCCTATGTCCAGAGACTCGTTTTCTGTGAGAAAATACATTTGAAAGGAGAGATTTCATCAGAAATGCTAAAAATACATATTGTACTTGTCTGAAAACGCACAGAACCTTGAAATAGGTTTCTCACCAAAAAACACATTGGTGAAAACCCTATTTTAAGGCTCTGACTGTTTGCAGACATGTACAACAGGTATGTTTAAACTCTAACATCTTTGATGAAATCATGTTTCTCTCGAGGAGAAAACGCGTTTAAAGCCATAAAAAGATTTCACTGTGTTTTGGCATTGGACCAAGCTACCAACAAGCTAAACAATGATCAGAACTGGAGAAATTACACATTGACATTGGGTGAAATCATGTAACTCTTAAGGATGTGTTGCAGACTTGTTGAATAGATTCATTTTTCTTGTTTTGTTTGTTTTTGATGAAATTGTGCTTTTCTTGTCGAGAAAAGGCGTTTAACGCGATAAAAAGGTTTAGTGCGTTATGAATACGGGCTAGCTTACCAAAAGTAAAAATGTGAACTAAATAAGGCCGGGAGTCGTTTTTATTGTTTAAAACACGATTTCTCGACCAGAATATGCTTTTTCAAAAAAGCCATGTTCCCATGGCGAGAGACTCATTTTCTGTGAGAAAATGCATTAAAAGGAGGGATTTCATCACAAACACTAAAAATACATATTGTACTTGTCTGAAAACGCACAGCACCTTGAAATAGAAGGTTTCTCACCAAAAAACACATTGGTGAAAACCCTATTTTAAGGCTCTGAGTGTTTGCACACATGTACAACAGGCATGTTTAAACTATAACGTTTTTAATGAAATCATGTTTCTCTCGAGGAGAAAACGCGTTTAAAGCCATAAAAAGATTTCACTGTGTTTTGGCATTGGAACAAGCTACCAACAAGCTAAACAATGATCAGAACTGGAGAAATTACACATTGACATTGGGTGAAATCATGTAACTCTTAAGGATGTGTTGCAGACTTGTTGAATAGATTCATTTTTCTTGTTTTGTTTGTTTTTGATGAAATTGTGCATTTCTTGTTGAGAAAAGGCGTTTAACGCGATAAAACGGTGTAGTGCGTTATGAATACGGGCTAGGTTACCAAAAGTAAAAATGTGAACTAAATAAGGCCGGGAGTCGTTTTTATTGATTAAAACACGATTTCTCGACCAGAATATGCTTTTTCAAAAAAGCCATTTTCCCATGGCGAGAGACTCATTTTCTGTGAGAAAATGCATTAAAAGGAGGGATTTCATCAGAAACACTAAAAATACATATTGTACTTGTCTGAAAACGCACAGGACCTTGAAATAGAAGGTTTCTCACCAAAAAACACATTGGTGAAAACCCTATTTTAAGGCTCTGAGTGTTTGCACACATGTACAACAGGCATGTTTAAACTATAACGTTTTTAATGAAATCATGTTTCTCTCGAGGAGAAAACGCGTTTAAAGCCATAAAAAGATTTCACTGTGTTTTGGCATTGGACCAAGCTACCAAAAAGCTAATCAAGCCATTTTCCTATGTCCAGAGACTCATTTTCTGTGAGAAAATACATTTGAAAGGAGAGATTTCATCAGAAATGCTAAAAATACATATTGTACTTGTCTGAAAACGCACAGAACCTTGAAATAGAAGGTTTCTCACCAAAAAACACATTGGTGAAAACCCTATTTTAAGGCTCTGAGTGTTTGCAGACATGTACAACAGGCATGTTTAAACTATAACGTTTTTAGCTCTCGAGGAGAAAACGCGTTTAAAGCCATAAAAAGATTTCACTGTGTTTTGGCATTGGACCAAGCTACCAACAAGCTAATCAAGCCATTTTCCTATGTCCAGAGACTCGTTTTCTGTGAGAAAATACATTTGAAAGGAGAGATTTCATCAGAAATGCTAAAAATACATATTGTACTTGTCTGAAAACGCACAGAACCTTGAAATAGGTTTCTCACCAAAAAACACATTGGTGAAAACCCTATTTTAAGGCTCTGACTGTTTGCAGACATGTACAACAGGTATGTTTAAACTCTAACATCTTTGATGAAATCATGTTTCTCTCGAGGAGAAAACGCGTTTAAAGCCATAAGAAGATTTCACTGTGTTTTGGCATTGGACCAAGCTACCAACAAGCTAAACAATGATCAGAACTGGAGAAATTACACATTGACATTGGGTGAAATCATGTAACTCTTAAGGATGTGTTGCAGACTTGTTGAATAGATTCATTTTTCTTGTTTTGTTTGTTTTTGATGAAATTGTGCATTTCTTGTTGAGAAAAGGCGTTTAACGCGATAAAACGGTGTAGTGCGTTATGAATACGGGCTAGGTTACCAAAAGTAAAAATGTGAACTAAATAAGGCCGGGAGTCGTTTTTATTGATTAAAACACGATTTCTCGACCAGAATATGCTTTTTCAAAAAAGCCATTTTCCCATGGCGAGAGACTCATTTTCTGTGAGAAAATGCATTAAAAGGAGGGATTTCATCAGAAACACTAAAAATACATATTGTACTTGTCTGAAAACGCACAGGACCTTGAAATAGAAGGTTTCTCACCAAAAAACACATTGGTGAAAACCCTATTTTAAGGCTCTGAGTGTTTGCACACATGTACAACAGGCATGTTTAAACTATAACGTTTTTAATGAAATCATGTTTCTCTCGAGGAGAAAACGCGTTTAAAGCCATAAAAAGATTTCACTGTGTTTTGGCATTGGACCAAGCTACCAAAAAGCAAATCAAGCCATTTTCCTATGTCCAGAGACTCATTTTCTGTGAGAAAATACATTTGAAAGGAGAGATTTCATCAGAAATGCTAAAAATACATATTGTACTTGTCTGAAAACGCACAGAACCTTGAAATAGAAGGTTTCTCACCAAAAAACACATTGGTGAAAACCCTATTTTAAGGCTCTGAGTGTTTGCAGACATGTACAACAGGCATGTTTAAACTATAACGTTTTTAGCTCTCGAGGAGAAAACGCGTTTAAAGCCATAAAAAGATTTCACTGTGTTTTGGCATTGGACCAAGCTACCAACAAGCTAATCAAGCCATTTTCCTATGTCCAGAGACTCGTTTTCTGTGAGAAAATACATTTGAAAGGAGAGATTTCATCAGAAATGCTAAAAATACATATTGTACTTGTCTGAAAACGCACAGAACCTTGAAATAGGTTTCTCACCAAAAAACACATTGGTGAAAACCCTATTTTAAGGCTCTGACTGTTTGCAGACATGTACAACAGGTATGTTTAAACTCTAACATCTTTGATGAAATCATGTTTCTCTCGAGGAGAAAACGCGTTTAAAGCCATAAAAAGATTTCACTGTGTTTTGGCATTGGACCAAGCTACCAACAAGCTAAACAATGATCAGAACTGGAGAAATTACACATTGACATTGGGTGAAATCATGTAACTCTTAAGGATGTGTTGCAGACTTGTTGAATAGATTCATTTTTCTTGTTTTGTTTGTTTTTGATGAAATTGTGCTTTTCTTGTCGAGAAAAGGCGTTTAACGCGATAAAAAGGTTTAGTGCGTTATGAATACGGGCTAGCTTACCAAAAGGAAAAATGTGAACTAAATAAGGCCGGGAGTCGTTTTTATTGTTTAAAACACGATTTCTCGACCAGAATATGCTTTTTCAAAAAAGCCATGTTCCCATGGCGAGAGACTCATTTTCTGTGAGAAAATGCATTAAAAGGAGGGATTTCATCAGAAACACTAAAAATACATATTGTACTTGTCTGAAAACGCACAGCACCTTGAAATAGAAGGTTTCTCACCAAAAAACACATTGGTGAAAACCCTATTTTAAGGCTCTGAGTGTTTGCAGACATGTACAACAGGCATGTTTAAACTATAACGTTTTTAGCTCTCGAGGAGAAAACGCGTTTAAAGCCATAAAAAGATTTCACTGTGTTTTGGCATTGGACCAAGCTACCAACAAGCTAATCAAGCCATTTTCCTATGTCCAGAGACTCGTTTTCTGTGAGAAAATACATTTGAAAGGAGAGATTTCATCAGAAATGCTAAAAATACATATTGTACTTGTCTGAAAACGCAGAGAACCTTGAAATAGAAGTTTTCTCACCAAAAAACACATTGGTGAAAACCCTATTTTAAGGCTCTGAGTGTTTGCAGACATGTACAACAGATATGTTTAAACTCTAACATCTTTGATGAAATCATGTTTCTCTCGAGGAGAAAACGCGTTTAAAGCCATAAAAAGATTTCACTGTGTTTTGGCATTGGACCAAGCTACCAACAAGCTAAACAATGATCAGAACTGGAGAAATTACACATTGACATTGGGTGAAATCATGTAACTCTTAAGGATGTGTTGCAGACTTGTTGAATAGATTCATTTTTCTTGTTTTGTTTGTTTTTGATGAAATTGTGCTTTTCTTGTCGAGAAAAGGCGTTTAACGCGATAAAAAGGTTTAGTGCGTTATGAATACGGGCTAGCTTACCAAAAGTAAAAATGTGAACTAAATAAGGCCGGGAGTCGTTTTTATTGTTTAAAACACGATTTCTCGACCAGAATATGCTTTTTCAAAAAAGCCATGTTCCCATGGCGAGAGACTCATTTTCTGTGAGAAAATGCATTAAAAGGAGGGATTTCATCACAAACACTAAAAATACATATTGTACTTGTCTGAAAACGCACAGCACCTTGAAATAGAAGGTTTCTCACCAAAAAACACATTGGTGAAAACCCTATTTTAAGGCTCTGAGTGTTTGCACACATGTACAACAGGCATGTTTAAACTATAACGTTTTTAATGAAATCATGTTTCTCTCGAGGAGAAAACGCGTTTAAAGCCATAAAAAGATTTCACTGTGTTTTGGCATTGGAACAAGCTACCAACAAGCTAAACAATGATCAGAACTGGAGAAATTACACATTGACATTGGGTGAAATCATGTAACTCTTAAGGATGTGTTGCAGACTTGTTGAATAGATTCATTTTTCTTGTTTTGTTTGTTTTTGATGAAATTGTGCATTTCTTGTTGAGAAAAGGCGTTTAACGCGATAAAACGGTGTAGTGCGTTATGAATACGGGCTAGGTTACCAAAAGTAAAAATGTGAACTAAATAAGGCCGGGAGTCGTTTTTATTGATTAAAACACGATTTCTCGACCAGAATATGCTTTTTCAAAAAAGCCATTTTCCCATGGCGAGAGACTCATTTTCTGTGAGAAAATGCATTAAAAGGAGGGATTTCATCAGAAACACTAAAAATACATATTGTACTTGTCTGAAAACGCACAGGACCTTGAAATAGAAGGTTTCTCACCAAAAAACACATTGGTGAAAACCCTATTTTAAGGCTCTGAGTGTTTGCACACATGTACAACAGGCATGTTTAAACTATAACGTTTTTAATGAAATCATGTTTCTCTCGAGGAGAAAACGCGTTTAAAGCCATAAAAAGATTTCACTGTGTTTTGGCATTGGACCAAGCTACCAAAAAGCTAATCAAGCCATTTTCCTATGTCCAGAGACTCATTTTCTGTGAGAAAATACATTTGAAAGGAGAGATTTCATCAGAAATGCTAAAAATACATATTGTACTTGTCTGAAAACGCACAGAACCTTGAAATAGAAGGTTTCTCACCAAAAACACATTGGTGAAAACCCTATTTTAAGGCTCTGAGTGTTTGCAGACATGTACAACAGGCATGTTTAAACTATAACGTTTTTAGCTCTCGAGGAGAAAACGCGTTTAAAGCCATAAAAAGATTTCACTGTGTTTTGGCATTGGACCAAGCTACCAACAAGCTAATCAAGCCATTTTCCTATGTCCAGAGACTCGTTTTCTGTGAGAAAATACATTTGAAAGGAGAGATTTCATCAGAAATGCTAAAAATACATATTGTACTTGTCTGAAAACGCACAGAACCTTGAAATAGGTTTCTCACCAAAAAACACATTGGTGAAAACCCTATTTTAAGGCTCTGACTGTTTGCAGACATGTACAACAGGTATGTTTAAACTCTAACATCTTTGATGAAATCATGTTTCTCTCGAGGAGAAAACGCGTTTAAAGCCATAAAAAGATTTCACTGTGTTTTGGCATTGGACCAAGCTACCAACAAGCTAAACAATGATCAGAACTGGAGAAATTACACATTGACATTGGGTGAAATCATGTAACTCTTAAGGATGTGTTGCAGACTTGTTGAATAGATTCATTTTTCTTGTTTTGTTTGTTTTTGATGAAATTGTGCTTTTCTTGTCGAGAAAAGGCGTTTAACGCGATAAAAAGGTTTAGTGCGTTATGAATACGGGCTAGCTTACCAAAAGTAAAAATGTGAACTAAATAAGGCCGGGAGTCGTTTTTATTGTTTAAAACACGATTTCTCGACCAGAATATGCTTTTTCAAAAAAGCCATGTTCCCATGGCGAGAGACTCATTTTCTGTGAGAAAATGCATTAAAAGGAGGGATTTCATCACAAACACTAAAAATACATATTGTACTTGTCTGAAAACGCACAGCACCTTGAAATAGAAGGTTTCTCACCAAAAAACACATTGGTGAAAACCCTATTTTAAGGCTCTGAGTGTTTGCACACATGTACAACAGGCATGTTTAAACTATAACGTTTTTAATGAAATCATGTTTCTCTCGAGGAGAAAACGCGTTTAAAGCCATAAAAAGATTTCACTGTGTTTTGGCATTGGAACAAGCTACCAACAAGCTAAACAATGATCAGAACTGGAGAAATTACACATTGACATTGGGTGAAATCATGTAACTCTTAAGGATGTGTTGCAGACTTGTTGAATAGATTCATTTTTCTTGTTTTGTTTGTTTTTGATGAAATTGTGCATTTCTTGTTGAGAAAAGGCGTTTAACGCGATAAAACGGTGTAGTGCGTTATGAATACGGGCTAGGTTACCAAAAGTAAAAATGTGAACTAAATAAGGCCGGGAGTCGTTTTTATTGATTAAAACACGATTTCTCGACCAGAATATGCTTTTTCAAAAAAGCCATTTTCCCATGGCGAGAGACTCATTTTCTGTGAGAAAATGCATTAAAAGGAGGGATTTCATCAGAAACACTAAAAATACATATTGTACTTGTCTGAAAACGCACAGGACCTTGAAATAGAAGGTTTCTCACCAAAAAACACATTGGTGAAAACCCTATTTTAAGGCTCTGAGTGTTTGCACACATGTACAACAGGCATGTTTAAACTATAACGTTTTTAATGAAATCATGTTTCTCTCGAGGAGAAAACGCGTTTAAAGCCATAAAAAGATTTCACTGTGTTTTGGCATTGGACCAAGCTACCAAAAAGCTAATCAAGCCATTTTCCTATGTCCAGAGACTCATTTTCTGTGAGAAAATACATTTGAAAGGAGAGATTTCATCAGAAATGCTAAAAATACATATTGTACTTGTCTGAAAACGCACAGAACCTTGAAATAGAAGGTTTCTCACCAAAAAACACATTGGTGAAAACCCTATTTTAAGGCTCTGAGTGTTTGCAGACATGTACAACAGGCATGTTTAAACTATAACGTTTTTAGCTCTCGAGGAGAAAACGCGTTTAAAGCCATAAAAAGATTTCACTGTGTTTTGGCATTGGACCAAGCTACCAACAAGCTAATCAAGCCATTTTCCTATGTCCAGAGACTCGTTTTCTGTGAGAAAATACATTTGAAAGGAGAGATTTCATCAGAAATGCTAAAAATACATATTGTACTTGTCTGAAAACGCACAGAACCTTGAAATAGGTTTCTCACCAAAAAACACATTGGTGAAAACCCTATTTTAAGGCTCTGACTGTTTGCAGACATGTACAACAGGTATGTTTAAACTCTAACATCTTTGATGAAATCATGTTTCTCTCGAGGAGAAAACGCGTTTAAAGCCATAAGAAGATTTCACTGTGTTTTGGCATTGGACCAAGCTACCAACAAGCTAAACAATGATCAGAACTGGAGAAATTACACATTGACATTGGGTGAAATCATGTAACTCTTAAGGATGTGTTGCAGACTTGTTGAATAGATTCATTTTTCTTGTTTTGTTTGTTTTTGATGAAATTGTGCATTTCTTGTTGAGAAAAGGCGTTTAACGCGATAAAACGGTGTAGTGCGTTATGAATACGGGCTAGGTTACCAAAAGTAAAAATGTGAACTAAATAAGGCCGGGAGTCGTTTTTATTGATTAAAACACGATTTCTCGACCAGAATATGCTTTTTCAAAAAAGCCATTTTCCCATGGCGAGAGACTCATTTTCTGTGAGAAAATGCATTAAAAGGAGGGATTTCATCAGAAACACTAAAAATACATATTGTACTTGTCTGAAAACGCACAGGACCTTGAAATAGAAGGTTTCTCACCAAAAAACACATTGGTGAAAACCCTATTTTAAGGCTCTGAGTGTTTGCACACATGTACAACAGGCATGTTTAAACTATAACGTTTTTAATGAAATCATGTTTCTCTCGAGGAGAAAACGCGTTTAAAGCCATAAAAAGATTTCACTGTGTTTTGGCATTGGACCAAGCTACCAAAAAGCAAATCAAGCCATTTTCCTATGTCCAGAGACTCATTTTCTGTGAGAAAATACATTTGAAAGGAGAGATTTCATCAGAAATGCTAAAAATACATATTGTACTTGTCTGAAAACGCACAGAACCTTGAAATAGAAGGTTTCTCACCAAAAAACACATTGGTGAAAACCCTATTTTAAGGCTCTGAGTGTTTGCAGACATGTACAACAGGCATGTTTAAACTATAACGTTTTTAGCTCTCGAGGAGAAAACGCGTTTAAAGCCATAAAAAGATTTCACTGTGTTTTGGCATTGGACCAAGCTACCAACAAGCTAATCAAGCCATTTTCCTATGTCCAGAGACTCGTTTTCTGTGAGAAAATACATTTGAAAGGAGAGATTTCATCAGAAATGCTAAAAATACATATTGTACTTGTCTGAAAACGCACAGAACCTTGAAATAGGTTTCTCACCAAAAAACACATTGGTGAAAACCCTATTTTAAGGCTCTGACTGTTTGCAGACATGTACAACAGGTATGTTTAAACTCTAACATCTTTGATGAAATCATGTTTCTCTCGAGGAGAAAACGCGTTTAAAGCCATAAAAAGATTTCACTGTGTTTTGGCATTGGACCAAGCTACCAACAAGCTAAACAATGATCAGAACTGGAGAAATTACACATTGACATTGGGTGAAATCATGTAACTCTTAAGGATGTGTTGCAGACTTGTTGAATAGATTCATTTTTCTTGTTTTGTTTGTTTTTGATGAAATTGTGCTTTTCTTGTCGAGAAAAGGCGTTTAACGCGATAAAAAGGTTTAGTGCGTTATGAATACGGGCTAGCTTACCAAAAGGAAAAATGTGAACTAAATAAGGCCGGGAGTCGTTTTTATTGTTTAAAACACGATTTCTCGACCAGAATATGCTTTTTCAAAAAAGCCATGTTCCCATGGCGAGAGACTCATTTTCTGTGAGAAAATGCATTAAAAGGAGGGATTTCATCAGAAACACTAAAAATACATATTGTACTTGTCTGAAAACGCACAGCACCTTGAAATAGAAGGTTTCTCACCAAAAAACACATTGGTGAAAACCCTATTTTAAGGCTCTGAGTGTTTGCAGACATGTACAACAGGCATGTTTAAACTATAACGTTTTTAGCTCTCGAGGAGAAAACGCGTTTAAAGCCATAAAAAGATTTCACTGTGTTTTGGCATTGGACCAAGCTACCAACAAGCTAATCAAGCCATTTTCCTATGTCCAGAGACTCGTTTTCTGTGAGAAAATACATTTGAAAGGAGAGATTTCATCAGAAATGCTAAAAATACATATTGTACTTGTCTGAAAACGCAGAGAACCTTGAAATAGAAGTTTTCTCACCAAAAAACACATTGGTGAAAACCCTATTTTAAGGCTCTGAGTGTTTGCAGACATGTACAACAGATATGTTTAAACTCTAACATCTTTGATGAAATCATGTTTCTCTCGAGGAGAAAACGCGTTTAAAGCCATAAAAAGATTTCACTGTGTTTTGGCATTGGACCAAGCTACCAACAAGCTAAACAATGATCAGAACTGGAGAAATTACACATTGACATTGGGTGAAATCATGTAACTCTTAAGGATGTGTTGCAGACTTGTTGAATAGATTCATTTTTCTTGTTTTGTTTGTTTTTGATGAAATTGTGCTTTTCTTGTCGAGAAAAGGCGTTTAACGCGATAAAAAGGTTTAGTGCGTTATGAATACGGGCTAGCTTACCAAAAGTAAAAATGTGAACTAAATAAGGCCGGGAGTCGTTTTTATTGTTTAAAACACGATTTCTCGACCAGAATATGCTTTTTCAAAAAAGCCATGTTCCCATGGCGAGAGACTCATTTTCTGTGAGAAAATGCATTAAAAGGAGGGATTTCATCACAAACACTAAAAATACATATTGTACTTGTCTGAAAACGCACAGCACCTTGAAATAGAAGGTTTCTCACCAAAAAACACATTGGTGAAAACCCTATTTTAAGGCTCTGAGTGTTTGCACACATGTACAACAGGCATGTTTAAACTATAACGTTTTTAATGAAATCATGTTTCTCTCGAGGAGAAAACGCGTTTAAAGCCATAAAAAGATTTCACTGTGTTTTGGCATTGGAACAAGCTACCAACAAGCTAAACAATGATCAGAACTGGAGAAATTACACATTGACATTGGGTGAAATCATGTAACTCTTAAGGATGTGTTGCAGACTTGTTGAATAGATTCATTTTTCTTGTTTTGTTTGTTTTTGATGAAATTGTGCATTTCTTGTTGAGAAAAGGCGTTTAACGCGATAAAACGGTGTAGTGCGTTATGAATACGGGCTAGGTTACCAAAAGTAAAAATGTGAACTAAATAAGGCCGGGAGTCGTTTTTATTGATTAAAACACGATTTCTCGACCAGAATATGCTTTTTCAAAAAAGCCATTTTCCCATGGCGAGAGACTCATTTTCTGTGAGAAAATGCATTAAAAGGAGGGATTTCATCAGAAACACTAAAAATACATATTGTACTTGTCTGAAAACGCACAGGACCTTGAAATAGAAGGTTTCTCACCAAAAAACACATTGGTGAAAACCCTATTTTAAGGCTCTGAGTGTTTGCACACATGTACAACAGGCATGTTTAAACTATAACGTTTTTAATGAAATCATGTTTCTCTCGAGGAGAAAACGCGTTTAAAGCCATAAAAAGATTTCACTGTGTTTTGGCATTGGACCAAGCTACCAAAAAGCTAATCAAGCCATTTTCCTATGTCCAGAGACTCATTTTCTGTGAGAAAATACATTTGAAAGGAGAGATTTCATCAGAAATGCTAAAAATACATATTGTACTTGTCTGAAAACGCACAGAACCTTGAAATAGAAGGTTTCTCACCAAAAACACATTGGTGAAAACCCTATTTTAAGGCTCTGAGTGTTTGCAGACATGTACAACAGGCATGTTTAAACTATAACGTTTTTAGCTCTCGAGGAGAAAACGCGTTTAAAGCCATAAAAAGATTTCACTGTGTTTTGGCATTGGACCAAGCTACCAACAAGCTAATCAAGCCATTTTCCTATGTCCAGAGACTCGTTTTCTGTGAGAAAATACATTTGAAAGGAGAGATTTCATCAGAAATGCTAAAAATACATATTGTACTTGTCTGAAAACGCACAGAACCTTGAAATAGGTTTCTCACCAAAAAACACATTGGTGAAAACCCTATTTTAAGGCTCTGACTGTTTGCAGACATGTACAACAGGTATGTTTACACTCTAACATCTTTGATGAAATCATGTTTCTCTCGAGGAGAAAACGCGTTTAAAGCCATAAAAAGATTTAACTGTGTTTTGGCATTGGAACAAGCTACCAACAAGCTAAACAATGATCAGAACTGGAGAAATTACACATTGACATTGGGTGAAATCATGTAACTCTTAAGGATGTGTTGCAGACTTGTTGAATAGATTCATTTTTCTTGTTTTGTTTGTTTTTGATGAAATTGTGCTTTTCTTGTCGAGAAAAGGCGTTTAACGCGATAAAAAGGTTTAGTGCGTTATGAATACGGGCTAGCTTACCAAAAGTAAAAATGTGAACTAAATAAGGCCGGGAGTCGTTTTTATTGATTAAAACACGATTTCTCGACCAGAATATGCTTTTTCAAAAAAGCCATGTTCCCATGGCGAGAGACTCATTTTCTGTGAGAAAATGCATTAAAAGGAGGGATTTCATCAGAAACACAAAAAATACATATTGTACTTGTCTGAAAACGCACAGCACCTTGAAATAGAAGGTTTCTCACCAAAAAACACATTGGTGAAAACCCTATTTTAAGGCTCTGAGTGTTTGCAGACATGTACAACAGGCATGTTTAAACTATAACGTTTTTAGCTCTCGAGGAGAAAACGCGTTTAAAGCCATAAAAAGATTTCACTGTGTTTTGGCATTGGACCAAGCTACCAACAAGCTAATCAAGCCATTTTCCTATGTCCAGAGACTCGTTTTCTGTGAGAAAATACATTTGAAAGGAGAGATTTCATCAGAAATGCTAAAAATACATATTGTACTTGTCTGAAAACGCAGAGAACCTTGAAATAGAAGTTTTCTCACCAAAAAACACATTGGTGAAAACCCTATTTTAAGGCTCTGAGTGTTTGCAGACATGTACAACAGATATGTTTAAACTCTAACATCTGTGATGAAATCATGTTTCTCTCGAGGAGAAAACGCGTTTAAAGCCATAAAAAGATTTCACTGTGTTTTGGCATTGGACCAAGCTACCAACAAGCTAAACAATGATCAGAACTGGAGAAATTACACATTGACATTGGGTGAAATCATGTAACTCTTAAGGATGTGTTGCAGACTTGTTGAATAGATTCATTTTTCTTGTTTTGTTTGTTTTTGATGAAATTGTGCTTTTCTTGTCGAGAAAAGGCGTTTAACGCGATAAAAAGGTTTAGTGCGTTATGAATACGGGCTAGCTTACCAAAAGTAAAAATGTGAACTAAATAAGGCCGGGAGTCGTTTTTATTGTTTAAAACACGATTTCTCGACCAGAATATGCTTTTTCAAAAAAGCCATGTTCCCATGGCGAGAGACTCATTTTCTGTGAGAAAATGCATTAAAAGGAGGGATTTCATCACAAACACTAAAAATACATATTGTACTTGTCTGAAAACGCACAGGACCTTGAAATAGAAGGTTTCTCACCAAAAAACACATTGGTGAAAACCCTATTTTAAGGCTCTGAGTGTTTGCACACATGTACAACAGGCATGTTTAAACTATAACGTTTTTAATGAAATCATGTTTCTCTCGAGGAGAAAACGCGTTTAAAGCCATAAAAAGATTTCACTGTGTTTTGGCATTGGACCAAGCTACCAAAAAGCTAATCAAGCCATTTTCCTATGTCCAGAGACTCATTTTCTGTGAGAAAATACATTTGAAAGGAGAGATTTCATCAGAAATGCTAAAAATACATATTGTACTTGTCTGAAAACGCACAGAACCTTGAAATAGAAGGTTTCTCACCAAAAACACATTGGTGAAAACCCTATTTTAAGGCTCTGAGTGTTTGCAGACATGTACAACAGGCATGTTTAAACTATAACGTTTTTAGCTCTCGAGGAGAAAACGCGTTTAAAGCCATAAAAAGATTTCACTGTGTTTTGGCATTGGACCAAGCTACCAACAAGCTAATCAAGCCATTTTCCTATGTCCAGAGACTCGTTTTCTGTGAGAAAATACATTTGAAAGGAGAGATTTCATCAGAAATGCTAAAAATACATATTGTACTTGTCTGAAAACGCACAGAACCTTGAAATAGGTTTCTCACCAAAAAACACATTGGTGAAAACCCTATTTTAAGGCTCTGACTGTTTGCAGACATGTACAACAGGTATGTTTACACTATAACGTTTTTAATGAAATCATGTTTCTCTCGAGGAGAAAATGCGTTTAAAGCCATAAAAAGATTTCACTGTGTTTTGGCATTGGACCAAGCTACCAAAAAGCTAATCAAGCCATTTTCCTATGTCCAGAGACTCATTTTCTGTGAGAAAATACATTTGAAAGGAGAGATTTCATCAGAAATGCTAAAAATACATATTGTACTTGTCTGAAAACGCACAGAACCTTGAAATAGAAGGTTTCTCACCAAAAAACACATTGGTGAAAACCCTATTTTAAGGCTCTGAGTGTTTGCAGACATGTACAACAGGCATGTTTAAACTATAACGTTTTTAGCTCTCGAGGAGAAAACGCGTTTAAAGCCATAAAAAGATTTCACTGTGTTTTGGCATTGGACCAAGCTACCAACAAGCTAATCAAGCCATTTTCCTATGTCCAGAGACTCGTTTTCTGTGAGAAAATACATTTGAAAGGAGAGATTTCATCAGAAATGCTAAAAATACATATTGTACTTGTCTGAAAACGCACAGAACCTTGAAATAGGTTTCTCACCAAAAAAACACATTGGTGAAAACCCTATTTTAAGGCTCTGACTGTTTGCAGACATGTACAACAGGTATGTTTAAACTCTAACATCTTTGATGAAATCATGTTTCTCTCGAGGAGAAAACGCGTTTAAAGCCATAAAAAGATTTCACTGTGTTTTGGCATTGGACCAAGCTACCAACAAGCTAAACAATGATCAGAACTGGAGAAATTACACATTGACATTGGGTGAAATCATGTAACTCTTAAGGATGTGTTGCAGACTTGTTGAATAGATTCATTTTTCTTGTTTTGTTTGTTTTTGATGAAATTGTGCTTTTCTTGTCGAGAAAAGGCGTTTAACGCGATAAAAAGGTTTAGTGCGTTATGAATACGGGCTAGCTTACCAAAAGTAAAAATGTGAACTAAATAAGGCCGGGAGTCGTTTTTATTGTTTAAAACACGATTTCTCGACCAGAATATGCTTTTTCAAAAAAGCCATGTTCCCGTGGCGAGAGACTCATTTTCTGTGAGAAAATGCATTAAAAGGAGGGATTTCATCAGAAACACTAAAAATACATATTGTACTTGTCTGAAAACGCACAGCACCTTGAAATAGAAGGTTTCTCACCAAAAAACACATTGGTGAAAACCCTATTTTAAGGCTCTGAGTGTTTGCACACATGTACAACAGGCATGTTTAAACTATAACGTTTTTAATGAAATCATGTTTCTCTCGAGGAGAAAACGCGTTTAAAGCCATAAAAAGATTTCACTGTGTTTTGGCATTGGACCAAGCTACCAACAAGCTAAACAATGATCAGAACTGGAGAAATTACACATTGACATTGGGTGAAATCATGTAACTCTTAAGGATGTGTTGCAGACTTGTTGAATAGATTCATTTTTCTTGTTTTGTTTGTTTTTGATGAACTTGTGCTTTTCTTGTCGAGAAAAGGCGTTTAACGCGATAAAAAGGTTTAGTGCGTTATGAATACGGGCTAGGTTACCAAAAGTAAAAATGTGAACTAAATATGGCCGGGAGTCGTTTTTATTGTTTAAAACACGATTTCTCGACCAGAATATGCTTTTTCAAAAAAGCCGTTTTCCCATGGCGAGAGACTCATTTTCTGTGAGAAAATACATTAACAGGAGGGATTTCATCAGAAACACTAAAAATACATATTGTACTTGTCTGAAAACGCACAGAACCTTGAAATAGAAGGTTTCTCACCAAAAAACACATTGGTGAAAACCCTATTTTAAGGCTCTGAGTGTTTGCACACATGTACAACAGGCATGTTTAAACTATAACGTTTTTAGTGAAATCATGTTTCTCTCGAGGAGAAAACGCGTTTAAAGCCATAAAAAGATTTCACTGTGTTTTGGCATTGGAACAAGCTACCAACAAGCTAATCAAGCCATTTTCCTATGTCCAGAGACTCATTTTCTGTGAGAAAATACATTTGAAAGGAGAGATTTCATCAGAAATGCTAAAAATACATATTGTACTTGTCTGAAAACGCACAGAACCTTGAAATAGAAGTTTTCTCACCAAGAAACACATGGGTGAAAACCCTATTTTAAGGCTCTGAATGTTTGCAGACATGTACAACAGATATGTTTAAACTCTAACATCTTTGATGAAATCATGTTTCTCTCGAGGAGAAAACGCGTTTAAAGCCATAAAAAGATTTCACTGTGTTTTGGCATTGGACCAAGCTACCAACAAGCTAAACAATGATCAGAACTGGAGAAATTACACATTGACATTGGGTGAAATCATGTAACTCTTAAGGATGTGTTGCAGACTTGTTGAATAGATTCATTTTTCTTGTTTTGTTTGTTTTTGATGAACTTGTGCTTTTCTTGTCGAGAAAAGGCGTTTAACGCGCTAAAAAGGTTTAGTGCGTTATGAATACGGGCTAGGTTACCAAAAGTAAAAATGTGAACTAAATATGGCCGGGAGTCGTTTTTATTGTTTAAAACACGATTTCTCGACCAGAATATGCTTTTTCAAAAAAGCCGTTTTCCCATGGCGAGAGACTCATTTTCTGTGAGAAAATACATTAACAGGAGGGATTTCATCAGAAACACTAAAAATACATATTGTACTTGTCTGAAAACGCACAGAACCTTGAAATAGGTTTCTCACCAAAAAACACATTGGTGAAAACCCTATTTTAAGGCTCTGAGTGTTTGCACACATGTACAACAGGCATTTTTTGGGTATAACGTTTTTAGTGAAATCATGTTTCTCTCGAGGAGAAAATGCGTTTAAAGCCATAAAAAGATTTCACTGTGTTTTGGCATTGGACCAAGCTACCAACAAGCTAAACAATGATCAGAACTGGAGAAATTACACATTGACATTGGGTGAAATCATGTAACTCTTAAGGATGTGTTGCAGACTTGTTGAATAGATTAATTTTTCTTGTTTTGTTTGTTTTTGATGAACTTGTGCTTTTCTTGTCGAGAAAAGGCGTTTAACGCGATAAAAAGGTTTAGTGCGTTATGAATACGGGCTAGGTTACCAAAAGTAAAAATGTGAACTAAATATGGCCGGGAGTCGTTTTTATTGTTTAAATCACGATTTCTCGACCAGAATATGCTTTTTCAAAAAAGCCGTTTTCCCATGGCGAGAGACTCATTTTCTGTGAGAAAATACATTAACAGGAGGGATTTCATCAGAAACACTAAAAATACATATTGTACTTGTCTGAAAACGCACAGAACCTTGAAATAGAAGGTTTCTCACCAAAAAACACATTGGTGAAAACCCTATTTTAAGGCTCTGAGTGTTTGCACACATGTACAACAGGCATGTTTAAACTATAACGTTTTTAGTGAAATCATGTTTCTCTCGAGGAGAAAATGGGTTTAAAGCCATAAAAAGATTTCACTGTGTTTTGGCATTGGAACAAGCTACCAAAAAGCTAATCAAGCCATTTTCCTATGTCCAGAGACTCATTTTCTGTGAGAAAATACATTTGAAAGGAGAGATTTCATCAGAAATGCTAAAAATACATATTGTACTTGTCTGAAAACGCACAGAACCTTGAAATAGAAGTTTTCTCACCAAAAAACACATGGGTGAAAACCCTATTTTAAGGCTCTGAGTGTTTGCAGACATGTACAACAGATATGTTTAAACTCTAACATCTTTGATGAAATCATGTTTCTCTCGAGGAGAAAACGCGTTTAAAGCCATAAAAAGATTTCACTGTGTTTTGGCATTGGACCAAGCTACCAACAAGCTAAACAATGATCAGAACTGGAGAAATTACACATTGACATTGGGTGAAATCATGTAACTCTTAAGGATGTGTTGCAGACTTGTTGAATAGATTCATTTTTCTTGTTTTGTTTGTTTTTGATGAACTTGTGCTTTTCTTGTCGAGAAAAGGCGTTTAACGCGATAAAAAGGTTTAGTGCGTTATGAATACGGGCTAGGTTACCAAAAGTAAAAATGTGAACTAAATATGGCCGGGAGTCGTTTTTATTGTTTAAAACACGATTTCTCGACCAGAATATGCTTTTTCAAAAAAGCCGTTTTCCCATGGCGAGAGACTCATTTTCTGTGAGAAAATACATTAACAGGAGGGATTTCATCAGAAACACTAAAAATACATATTGTACTTGTCTGAAAACGCACAGAACCTTGAAATAGAAGGTTTCTCACCAAAAAACACATTGGTGAAAACCCTATTTTAAGGCTCTGAGTGTTTGCACACATGTACAACAGGCATGTTTAAACTATAACGTTTTTAGTGAAATCATGTTTCTCTCGAGGAGAAAATGCGTTTAAAGCCATAAAAAGATTTCACTGTGTTTTGGCATTGGAACAAGCTACCAACAAGCTAATCAAGCCATTTTCCTATGTCCAGAGACTCATTTTCTGTGAGAAAATACATTTGAAAGGAGAGATTTCATCAGAAATGCTAAAAATACATATTGTACTTGTCTGAAAACGCACAGAACCTTGAAATAGAAGTTTTCTCACCAAGAAACACATGGGTGAAAACCCTATTTTGTGGCTCTGAATGTTTGCAGACATGTACAACAGATATGTTTAAACTCTAACATCTTTGATGAAATCATGTTTCTCTCGAGGAGAAAACGCGTTTAAAGCCATAAAAAGATTTCACTGTGTTTTGGCATTGGACCAAGCTACCAACAAGCTAAACAATGATCAGAACTGGAGAAATTACACATTGACATTGGGTGAAATCATGTAACTCTTAAGGATGTGTTGCAGACTTGTTGAATAGATTCATTTTTCTTGTTTTGTTTGTTTTTGATGAACTTGTGCTTTTCTTGTCGAGAAAAGGCGTTTAACGCGATAAAAAGGTTTAGTGCGTTATGAATACGGGCTAGGTTACCAAAAGTAAAAATGTGAACTAAATATGGCCGGGAGTCGTTTTTATTGTTTAAAACACGATTTCTCGACCAGAATATGCTTTTTCAAAAAAGCCGTTTTCCCATGGCGAGAGACTCATTTTCTGTGAGAAAATACATTAACAGGAGGGATTTCATCAGAAACACTAAAAATACATATTGTACTTGTCTGAAAACGCACAGAACCTTGAAATAGAAGGTTTCTCACCAAAAAACACATTGGTGAAAACCCTATTTTAAGGCTCTGAGTGTTTGCACACATGTACAACAGGCATGTTTAAACTATAACGTTTTTAGTGAAATCATGTTTCTCTCGAGGAAAAAATGCGTTTAAAGCCATAAAAAGATTTCACTGTGTTTTGGCATTGGAACAAGCTACCAAAAAGCTAATCAAGCCATTTTCCTATGTCCAGTGACTCATTTTCTGTGAGAAAATACATTTGAAAGGAGAGATTTCATCAGAAATGCTAAAAATACATATTGTACTTGTCTGAAAACGCACAGAACCTTGAAATAGGTTTCTCACCAAAAAACACATGGGTGAAAACCCTATTTTAAGGCTCTGAGTGTTTGCAGACATGTACAACAGATATGTTTAAACTCTAACATCTTTGATGAAATCATGTTTCTCTCGAGGAGAAAACGCGTTTAAAGACATAAAAAGATTTCACTGTGTTTTGGCATTGGACCAAGCTACCAACAAGCTAAACAATGATCAGAACTGGAGAAATTACACATTGACATTGGGTGAAATCATGTAACTCTTAAGGGTGTGTTGCAGATTGTTGAGTAGATTAATTTTTCTTGTTTTGTTTGTTTTTGATGAACTTGTGCTTTTCTTGTTGAGAAAAGGCGTTTAACGCGATAAAAAGGTTTAGTGCGTTATGAATACGGGCTAGGTTACCAAAAGTAAAAATGTGAACTAAATATGGCCGGGAGTCGTTTTTATTGTTTAAAACACGATTTCTCGACCAGAATATGCTTTTTCAAAAAAGCCGTTTTCCCATGGCGAGAGACTCATTTTCTGTGAGAAAATACATTAACAGGAGGGATTTCATCAGAAACACTAAAAATACATATTGTACTTGTCTGAAAACGCACAGAACCTTGAAATAGGTTTCTCACCAAAAAACACATTGGTGAAAACCCTATTTTAAGGCTCTGAGTGTTTGCACACATGTACAACAGGCATGTTTAAACTATAACGTTTTTAATGAAATCATGTTTCTCTCGAGGAGAAAACGCGTTTAAAGCCATAAAAAGATTTCACTGTGTTTTGGCATTGGACCAAGCTACCAAAAAGCTAATCAAGCCATTTTCCTATGTCCAGAGACTCATTTTCTGTGAGAAAATACATTTGAAAGGAGAGATTTCATCAGAAATGCTAAAAATACATATTGTACTTGTCTGAAAACGCACAGAACCTTGAAATAGAAGGTTTCTCACCAAAAACACATTGGTGAAAACCCTATTTTAAGGCTCTGAGTGTTTGCAGACATGTACAACAGGCATGTTTAAACTATAACGTTTTTAGCTCTCGAGGAGAAAACGCGTTTAAAGCCATAAAAAGATTTCACTGTGTTTTGGCATTGGACCAAGCTACCAACAAGCTAATCAAGCCATTTTCCTATGTCCAGAGACTCGTTTTCTGTGAGAAAATACATTTGAAAGGAGAGATTTCATCAGAAATGCTAAAAATACATATTGTACTTGTCTGAAAACGCACAGAACCTTGAAATAGGTTTCTCACCAAAAAACACATTGGTGAAAACCCTATTTTAAGGCTCTGAGTGTTTGCACACATGTACAACAGGCATGTTTAAACTATAACGTTTTTAATGAAATCATGTTTCTCTCGAGGAGAAAACGCGTTTAAAGCCATAAAAAGATTTCACTGTGTTTTGGCATTGGACCAAGCTACCAAAAAGCTAATCAAGCCATTTTCCTATGTCCAGAGACTCATTTTCTGTGAGAAAATACATTTGAAAGGAGAGATTTCATCAGAAATGCTAAAAATACATATTGTACTTGTCTGAAAACGCACAGAACCTTGAAATAGAAGGTTTCTCACCAAAAACACATTGGTGAAAACCCTATTTTAAGGCTCTGAGTGTTTGCAGACATGTACAACAGGCATGTTTAAACTATAACGTTTTTAGCTCTCGAGGAGAAAACGCGTTTAAAGCCATAAAAAGATTTCACTGTGTTTTGGCATTGGACCAAGCTACCAACAAGCTAATCAAGCCATTTTCCTATGTCCAGAGACTCGTTTTCTGTGAGAAAATACATTTGAAAGGAGAGATTTCATCAGAAATGCTAAAAATACATATTGTACTTGTCTGAAAACGCACAGAACCTTGAAATAGGTTTCTCACCAAAAAACACATTGGTGAAAACCCTATTTTAAGGCTCTGACTGTTTGCAGACATGTACAACAGGTATGTTTACACTCTAACATCTTTGATGAAATCATGTTTCTCTCGAGGAGAAAACGCGTTTAAAGCCATAAAAAGATTTCACTGTGTTTTGGCATTGGACCAAGCTACCAACAAGCTAAACAATGATCAGAACTGGAGAAATTACACATTGACATTGGGTGAAATCATGTAACTCTTAAGGATGTGTTGCAGACTTGTTGAATAGATTCATTTTTCTTGTTTTGTTTGTTTTTGATGAAATTGTGCTTTTCTTGTCGAGAAAAGGCGTTTAACGCGATAAAAAGGTTTAGTGCGTTATGAATACGGGCTAGCTTACCAAAAGTAAAAATGTGAACTAAATAAGGCCGGGAGTCGTTTTTATTGTTTAAAACACGATTTCTCGACCAGAATATGCTTTTTCAAAAAAGCCATGTTACCATGGCGAGAGACTCATTTTCTGTGAGAAAATGCATTAAAAGGAGGGATTTCATCACAAACACTAAAAATACATATTGTACTTGTCTGAAAACGCACAGCACCTTGAAATAGAAGGTTTCTCACCAAAAAACACATTGGTGAAAACCCTATTTTAAGGCTCTGAGTGTTTGCAGACATGTACAACAGGCATGTTTAAACTATAACGTTTTTAGCTCTCGAGGAGAAAACGCGTTTAAAGCCATAAAAAGATTTCACTGTGTTTTGGCATTGGACCAAGCTACCAACAAGCTAATCAAGCCATTTTCCTATGTCCAGAGACTCGTTTTCTGTGAGAAAATACATTTGAAAGGAGAGATTTCATCAGAAATGCTAAAAATACATATTGTACTTGTCTGAAAACGCAGAGAACCTTGAAATAGAAGTTTTCTCACCAAAAAACACATTGGTGAAAACCCTATTTTAAGGCTCTGAGTGTTTGCAGACATGTACAACAGATATGTTTAAACTCTAACATCTGTGATGAAATCATGTTTCTCTCGAGGAGAAAACGCGTTTAAAGCCATAAAAAGATTTCACTGTGTTTTGGCATTGGACCAAGCTACCAACAAGCTAAACAATGATCAGAACTGGAGAAATTACACATTGACATTGGGTGAAATCATGTAACTCTTAAGGATGTGTTGCAGACTTGTTGAATAGATTCATTTTTCTTGTTTTGTTTGTTTTTGATGAAATTGTGCTTTTCTTGTCGAGAAAAGGCGTTTAACGCGATAAAAAGGTTTAGTGCGTTATGAATACGGGCTAGCTTACCAAAAGTAAAAATGTGAACTAAATAAGGCCGGGAGTCGTTTTTATTGTTTAAAACACGATTTCTCGACCAGAATATGCTTTTTCAAAAAAGCCATGTTCCCATGGCGAGAGACTCATTTTCTGTGAGAAAATGCATTAAAAGGAGGGATTTCATCACAAACACTAAAAATACATATTGTACTTGTCTGAAAACGCACAGCACCTTGAAATAGAAGGTTTCTCACCAAAAAACACATTGGTGAAAACCCTATTTTAAGGCTCTGAGTGTTTGCACACATGTACAACAGGCATGTTTAAACTATAACGTTTTTAATGAAATCATGTTTCTCTCGAGGAGAAAATGCGTTTAAAGCCATAAAAAGATTTCACTGTGTTTTGGCATTGGACCAAGCTACCAAAAAGCTAATCAAGCCATTTTCCTATGTCCAGAGACTCATTTTCTGTGAGAAAATACATTTGAAAGGAGAGATTTCATCAGAAATGCTAAAAATACATATTGTACTTGTCTGAAAACGCACAGAACCTTGAAATAGAAGGTTTCTCACCAAAAAACACATTGGTGAAAACCCTATTTTAAGGCTCTGAGTGTTTGCAGACATGTACAACAGGCATGTTTAAACTATAACGTTTTTAGCTCTCGAGGAGAAAACGCGTTTAAAGCCATAAAAAGATTTCACTGTGTTTTGGCATTGGACCAAGCTACCAACAAGCTAATCAAGCCATTTTCCTATGTCCAGAGACTCGTTTTCTGTGAGAAAATACATTTGAAAGGAGAGATTTCATCAGAAATGCTAAAAATACATATTGTACTTGTCTGAAAACGCACAGAACCTTGAAATAGAAGGTTTCTCACCAAAAAACACATTGGTGAAAACCCTATTTTAAGGCTCTGAGTGTTTGCACACATGTACAACAGGCATGTTTAAACTATAACGTTTTTAATGAAATCATGTTTCTCTCGAGGAGAAAACGCGTTTAAAGCCATAAAAAGATTTCACTGTGTTTTGGCATTGGACCAAGCTACCAACAAGCTAAACAATGATCAGAACTGGAGAAATTACACATTGACATTGGGTGAAATCATGTAACTCTTAAGGATGTGTTGCAGACTTGTTGAATAGATTCATTTTTCTTGTTTTGTTTGTTTTTGATGAACTTGTGCTTTTCTTGTCGAGAAAAGGCGTTTAACGCGATAAAAAGGTTTAGTGCGTTATGAATACGGGCTAGGTTACCAAAAGTAAAAATGTGAACTAAATATGGCCGGGAGTCGTTTTTATTGTTTAAAACACGATTTCTCGACCAGAATATGCTTTTTCAAAAAAGCCGTTTTCCCATGGCGAGAGACTCATTTTCTGTGAGAAAATACATTAACAGGAGGGATTTCATCAGAAACACTAAAAATACATATTGTACTTGTCTGAAAACGCACAGAACCTTGAAATAGAAGGTTTCTCACCAAAAAACACATTGGTGAAAACCCTATTTTAAGGCTCTGAGTGTTTGCACACATGTACAACAGGCATGTTTAAACTATAACGTTTTTAGTGAAATCATGTTTCTCTCGAGGAGAAAACGCGTTTAAAGCCATAAAAAGATTTCACTGTGTTTTGGCATTGGAACAAGCTACCAACAAGCTAATCAAGCCATTTTCCTATGTCCAGAGACTCATTTTCTGTGAGAAAATACATTTGAAAGGAGAGATTTCATCAGAAATGCTAAAAATACATATTGTACTTGTCTGAAAACGCACAGAACCTTGAAATAGAAGTTTTCTCACCAAGAAACACATGGGTGAAAACCCTATTTTAAGGCTCTGAATGTTTGCAGACATGTACAACAGATATGTTTAAACTCTAACATCTTTGATGAAATCATGTTTCTCTCGAGGAGAAAACGCGTTTAAAGCCATAAAAAGATTTCACTGTGTTTTGGCATTGGACCAAGCTACCAACAAGCTAAACAATGATCAGAACTGGAGAAATTACACATTGACATTGGGTGAAATCATGTAACTCTTAAGGATGTGTTGCAGACTTGTTGAATAGATTCATTTTTCTTGTTTTGTTTGTTTTTGATGAACTTGTGCTTTTCTTGTCGAGAAAAGGCGTTTAACGCGCTAAAAAGGTTTAGTGCGTTATGAATACGGGCTAGGTTACCAAAAGTAAAAATGTGAACTAAATATGGCCGGGAGTCGTTTTTATTGTTTAAAACACGATTTCTCGACCAGAATATGCTTTTTCAAAAAAGCCGTTTTCCCATGGCGAGAGACTCATTTTCTGTGAGAAAATACATTAACAGGAGGGATTTCATCAGAAACACTAAAAATACATATTGTACTTGTCTGAAAACGCACAGAACCTTGAAATAGGTTTCTCACCAAAAAACACATTGGTGAAAACCCTATTTTAAGGCTCTGAGTGTTTGCACACATGTACAACAGGCATTTTTAAAGTATAACGTTTTTAGTGAAATCATGTTTCTCTCGAGGAGAAAATGCGTTTAAAGCCATAAAAAGATTTCACTGTGTTTTGGCATTGGACCAAGCTACCAACAAGCTAAACAATGATCAGAACTGGAGAAATTACACATTGACATTGGGTGAAATCATGTAACTCTTAAGGATGTGTTGCAGACTTGTTGAATAGATTAATTTTTCTTGTTTTGTTTGTTTTTGATGAACTTGTGCTTTTCTTGTCGAGAAAAGGCGTTTAACGCGATAAAAAGGTTTAGTGCGTTATGAATACGGGCTAGGTTACCAAAAGTAAAAATGTGAACTAAATATGGCCGGGAGTCGTTTTTATTGTTTAAAACACGATTTCTCGACCAGAATATGCTTTTTCAAAAAAGCCGTTTTCCCATGGCGAGAGACTCATTTTCTGTGAGAAAATACATTAACAGGAGGGATTTCATCAGAAACACTAAAAATACATATTGTACTTGTCTGAAAACGCACAGAACCTTGAAATAGAAGGTTTCTCACCAAAAAACACATTGGTGAAAACCCTATTTTAAGGCTCTGAGTGTTTGCAGACATGTACAACAGGCATGTTTAAACTATAACGTTTTTAGCTCTCGAGGAGAAAACGCGTTTAAAGCCATAAAAAGATTTCACTGTGTTTTGGCATTGGACCAAGCTACCAACAAGCTAATCAAGCCATTTTCCTATGTCCAGAGACTCGTTTTCTGTGAGAAAATACATTTGAAAGGAGAGATTTCATCAGAAATGCTAAAAATACATATTGTACTTGTCTGAAAACGCACAGAACCTTGAAATAGAAGGTTTCTCACCAAAAAACACATTGGTGAAAACCCTATTTTAAGGCTCTGAGTGTTTGCACACATGTACAACAGGCATGTTTAAACTATAACGTTTTTAATGAAATCATGTTTCTCTCGAGGAGAAAACGCGTTTAAAGCCATAAAAAGATTTCACTGTGTTTTGGCATTGGACCAAGCTACCAACAAGCTAAACAATGATCAGAACTGGAGAAATTACACATTGACATTGGGTGAAATCATGTAACTCTTAAGGATGTGTTGCAGACTTGTTGAATAGATTCATTTTTCTTGTTTTGTTTGTTTTTGATGAACTTGTGCTTTTCTTGTCGAGAAAAGGCGTTTAACGCGATAAAAAGGTTTAGTGCGTTATGAATACGGGCTAGGTTACCAAAAGTAAAAATGTGAACTAAATATGGCCGGGAGTCGTTTTTATTGTTTAAAACACGATTTCTCGACCAGAATATGCTTTTTCAAAAAAGCCGTTTTCCCATGGCGAGAGACTCATTTTCTGTGAGAAAATACATTAACAGGAGGGATTTCATCAGAAACACTAAAAATACATATTGTACTTGTCTGAAAACGCACAGAACCTTGAAATAGAAGGTTTCTCACCAAAAAACACATTGGTGAAAACCCTATTTTAAGGCTCTGAGTGTTTGCACACATGTACAACAGGCATGTTTAAACTATAACGTTTTTAGTGAAATCATGTTTCTCTCGAGGAGAAAACGCGTTTAAAGCCATAAAAAGATTTCACTGTGTTTTGGCATTGGAACAAGCTACCAACAAGCTAATCAAGCCATTTTCCTATGTCCAGAGACTCATTTTCTGTGAGAAAATACATTTGAAAGGAGAGATTTCATCAGAAATGCTAAAAATACATATTGTACTTGTCTGAAAACGCACAGAACCTTGAAATAGAAGTTTTCTCACCAAGAAACACATGGGTGAAAACCCTATTTTAAGGCTCTGAATGTTTGCAGACATGTACAACAGATATGTTTAAACTCTAACATCTTTGATGAAATCATGTTTCTCTCGAGGAGAAAACGCGTTTAAAGCCATAAAAAGATTTCACTGTGTTTTGGCATTGGACCAAGCTACCAACAAGCTAAACAATGATCAGAACTGGAGAAATTACACATTGACATTGGGTGAAATCATGTAACTCTTAAGGATGTGTTGCAGACTTGTTGAATAGATTCATTTTTCTTGTTTTGTTTGTTTTTGATGAACTTGTGCTTTTCTTGTCGAGAAAAGGCGTTTAACGCGCTAAAAAGGTTTAGTGCGTTATGAATACGGGCTAGGTTACCAAAAGTAAAAATGTGAACTAAATATGGCCGGGAGTCGTTTTTATTGTTTAAAACACGATTTCTCGACCAGAATATGCTTTTTCAAAAAAGCCGTTTTCCCATGGCGAGAGACTCATTTTCTGTGAGAAAATACATTAACAGGAGGGATTTCATCAGAAACACTAAAAATACATATTGTACTTGTCTGAAAACGCACAGAACCTTGAAATAGGTTTCTCACCAAAAAACACATTGGTGAAAACCCTATTTTAAGGCTCTGAGTGTTTGCACACATGTACAACAGGCATTTTTAAAGTATAACGTTTTTAGTGAAATCATGTTTCTCTCGAGGAGAAAATGCGTTTAAAGCCATAAAAAGATTTCACTGTGTTTTGGCATTGGACCAAGCTACCAACAAGCTAAACAATGATCAGAACTGGAGAAATTACACATTGACATTGGGTGAAATCATGTAACTCTTAAGGATGTGTTGCAGACTTGTTGAATAGATTAATTTTTCTTGTTTTGTTTGTTTTTGATGAACTTGTGCTTTTCTTGTCGAGAAAAGGCGTTTAACGCGATAAAAAGGTTTAGTGCGTTATGAATACGGGCTAGGTTACCAAAAGTAAAAATGTGAACTAAATATGGCCGGGAGTCGTTTTTATTGTTTAAAACACGATTTCTCGACCAGAATATGCTTTTTCAAAAAAGCCGTTTTCCCATGGCGAGAGACTCATTTTCTGTGAGAAAATACATTAACAGGAGGGATTTCATCAGAAACACTAAAAATACATATTGTACTTGTCTGAAAACGCACAGAACCTTGAAATAGAAGGTTTCTCACCAAAAAACACATTGGTGAAAACCCTATTTTAAGGCTCTGAGTGTTTGCAGACATGTACAACAGGCATGTTTAAACTATAACGTTTTTAGCTCTCGAGGAGAAAACGCGTTTAAAGCCATAAAAAGATTTCACTGTGTTTTGGCATTGGACCAAGCTACCAACAAGCTAATCAAGCCATTTTCCTATGTCCAGAGACTCGTTTTCTGTGAGAAAATACATTTGAAAGGAGAGATTTCATCAGAAATGCTAAAAATACATATTGTACTTGTCTGAAAACGCACAGAACCTTGAAATAGAAGGTTTCTCACCAAAAAACACATTGGTGAAAACCCTATTTTAAGGCTCTGAGTGTTTGCACACATGTACAACAGGCATGTTTAAACTATAACGTTTTTAATGAAATCATGTTTCTCTCGAGGAGAAAACGCGTTTAAAGCCATAAAAAGATTTCACTGTGTTTTGGCATTGGACCAAGCTACCAACAAGCTAAACAATGATCAGAACTGGAGAAATTACACATTGACATTGGGTGAAATCATGTAACTCTTAAGGATGTGTTGCAGACTTGTTGAATAGATTCATTTTTCTTGTTTTGTTTGTTTTTGATGAACTTGTGCTTTTCTTGTCGAGAAAAGGCGTTTAACGCGATAAAAAGGTTTAGTGCGTTATGAATACGGGCTAGGTTACCAAAAGTAAAAATGTGAACTAAATATGGCCGGGAGTCGTTTTTATTGTTTAAAACACGATTTCTCGACCAGAATATGCTTTTTCAAAAAAGCCGTTTTCCCATGGCGAGAGACTCATTTTCTGTGAGAAAATACATTAACAGGAGGGATTTCATCAGAAACACTAAAAATACATATTGTACTTGTCTGAAAACGCACAGAACCTTGAAATAGAAGGTTTCTCACCAAAAAACACATTGGTGAAAACCCTATTTTAAGGCTCTGAGTGTTTGCACACATGTACAACAGGCATGTTTAAACTATAACGTTTTTAGTGAAATCATGTTTCTCTCGAGGAGAAAATGCGTTTAAAGCCATAAAAAGATTTCACTGTGTTTTGGCATTGGAACAAGCTACCAACAAGCTAATCAAGCCATTTTCCTATGTCCAGAGACTCATTTTCTGTGAGAAAATACATTTGAAAGGAGAGATTTCATCAGAAATGCTAAAAATACATATTGTACTTGTCTGAAAACGCACAGAACCTTGAAATAGAAGTTTTCTCACCAAGAAACACATGGGTGAAAACCCTATTTTGTGGCTCTGAATGTTTGCAGACATGTACAACAGATATGTTTAAACTCTAACATCTTTGATGAAATCATGTTTCTCTCGAGGAGAAAACGCGTTTAAAGCCATAAAAAGATTTCACTGTGTTTTGGCATTGGACCAAGCTACCAACAAGCTAAACAATGATCAGAACTGGAGAAATTACACATTGACATTGGGTGAAATCATGTAACTCTTAAGGATGTGTTGCAGACTTGTTGAATAGATTCATTTTTCTTGTTTTGTTTGTTTTTGATGAACTTGTGCTTTTCTTGTCGAGAAAAGGCGTTTAACGCGATAAAAAGGTTTAGTGCGTTATGAATACGGGCTAGGTTACCAAAAGTAAAAATGTGAACTAAATATGGCCGGGAGTCGTTTTTATTGTTTAAAACACGATTTCTCGACCAGAATATGCTTTTTCAAAAAAGCCGTTTTCCCATGGCGAGAGACTCATTTTCTGTGAGAAAATACATTAACAGGAGGGATTTCATCAGAAACACTAAAAATACATATTGTACTTGTCTGAAAACGCACAGAACCTTGAAATAGAAGGTTTCTCACCAAAAAACACATTGGTGAAAACCCTATTTTAAGGCTCTGAGTGTTTGCACACATGTACAACAGGCATGTTTAAACTATAACGTTTTTAGTGAAATCATGTTTCTCTCGAGGAGAAAATGCGTTTAAAGCCATAAAAAGATTTCACTGTGTTTTGGCATTGGAACAAGCTACCAAAAAGCTAATCAAGCCATTTTCCTATGTCCAGAGACTCATTTTCTGTGAGAAAATACATTTGAAAGGAGAGATTTCATCAGAAATGCTAAAAATACATATTGTACTTGTCTGAAAACGCACAGAACCTTGAAATAGAAGTTTTCTCACCAAAAAACACATGGGTGAAAACCCTATTTTAAGGCTCTGAGTGTTTGCAGACATGTACAACAGATATGTTTAAACTCTAACATCTTTGATGAAATCATGTTTCTCTCGAGGAGAAAACGCGTTTAAAGACATAAAAAGATTTCACTGTGTTTTGGCATTGGACCAAGCTACCAACAAGCTAAACAATGATCAGAACTGGAGAAATTACACATTGACATTGGGTGAAATCATGTAACTCTTAAGGGTGTGTTGCAGATTGTTGAGTAGATTAATTTTTCTTGTTTTGTTTGTTTTTGATGAACTTGTGCTTTTCTTGTTGAGAAAAGGCGTTTAACGCGATAAAAAGGTTTAGTGCGTTATGAATACGGGCTAGGTTACCAAAAGTAAAAATGTGAACTAAATATGGCCGGGAGTCGTTTTTATTGTTTAAAACACGATTTCTCGACCAGAATATGCTTTTTCAAAAAAGCCGTTTTCCCATGGCGAGAGACTCATTTTCTGTGAGAAAATACATTAACAGGAGGGATTTCATCAGAAACACTAAAAATACATATTGTACTTGTCTGAAAACGCACAGAACCTTGAAATAGGTTTCTCACCAAAAAACACATTGGTGAAAACCCTATTTTAAGGCTCTGAGTGTTTGCACACATGTACAACAGGCATGTTTAAACTATAACGTTTTTAGTGAAATCATGTTTCTCTCGAGGAGAAAACGCGTTTAAAGCCATAAAAAGATTCCACTGTGTTTTGGCATTGGACCAAGCTACCAACAAGCTAATCAAGCCATTTTTCTATGTCCAGAGACTCGTTTTCTGTGAGAAAATACATTTGAAAGGAGAGATTTCATCAGAAATGCTAAAAAATACATATTGTACTTGTCTGAAAACGCACAGAACCTTGAAATAGAAGTTTTCTCACCAAAAAACACATGGGTGAAAACCCTATTTTAAGGCTCTGAGTGTTTGCAGACATGTACAACAGGCATTTTTAAACTATAACGTTTTTAGTGAAATCATGTTTCTCTCGAGGAGAAAACGCGTTTAAAGCCACAAAAAGATTTCACTTTGTTTTGGCATTGGACCAAGCTACCAACAAGCTAAACAATGATCAGAACTGGAGAAATTACACATTGACATTGGGTGAAATCATGTAACTCTTTAAGGGTGTGTTGCAGATTGTTGAATAGATTAATTTTTCTTGTTTTGTTTGTTTTTGATGAACTTGTGCTTTTCTTGTTGAGAAAAGGCGTTTAACGCGATAAAAAGGTTTAGTGCGTTATGAATACGGGCTAGGTTACCAAAAGTAAAAATGTGAACTAAATATGGCCGGGAGTCGTTTTTATTGTTTAAAACACGATTTCTCGACCAGAATATGCTTTTTCAAAAAAGCCGTTTTCCCATGGCGAGAGACTCATTTTCTGTGAGAAAATACATTAACAGGAGGGATTTCATCAGAAACACTAAAAATACATATTGTACTTGTCTGAAAACGCACAGAACCTTGAAATAGGTTTCTCACCAAAAAACACATTGGTGAAAACCCTATTTTAAGGCTCTGAGTGTTTGCACACATGTACAACAGGCATGTTTAAACTATAACGTTTTTAGTGAAATCATGTTTCACTCGAGGAGAAAACGCGTTTAAAGCCATAAAAAGATTCCACTGTGTTTTGGCATTGGACCAAGCTACCAACAAGCTAATCAAGCCATTTTTCTATGTCCAGAGACTCGTTTTCTGTGAGAAAATACATTTGAAAGGAGAGATTTCATCAGAAATGCTAAAAATACATATTGTACTTGTCTGAAAACGCACAGAACCTTGAAATAGAAGTTTTCTCACCAAAAAACACATGGGTGAAAACCCTATTTTAAGGCTCTGAGTGTTTGCAGACATGTACAACAGATATGTTTAAACTCTAACATCTTTGATGAAATCATGTTTCTCTCGAGGAGAAAACGCGTTTAAAGCCATAAAAAGATTTCACTGTGTTTTGGCATTGGACCAAGCTACCAACAAGCTAAACAATGATCAGAACTGGAGAAATTACACATTGACATTGGGTGAAATCATGTAACTCTTAAGGATGTGTTGCAGACTTGTTGAATAGATTCATTTTTCTTGTTTTGTTTGTTTTTGATGAACTTGTGCTTTTCTTGTCGAGAAAAGGCGTTTAACGCGATAAAAAGGTTTAGTGCGTTATGAATACGGGCTAGGTTACCAAAAGTAAAAATGTGAACTAAATAAGGCCGGGAGTCGTTTTTATTGTTTAAAACACGATTTCTCGACCAGAATATGCTTTTTCAAAAAAGCCATGTTCCCATGGCGAGAGACTCATTTTCTGTGAGAAAATGCATTAAAAGGAGGGATTTCATCAGAAACACTAAAAATACATATTGTACTTGTCTGAAAACGCACAGGACCTTGAAATAGAAGGTTTCTCACCAAAAAACACATTGGTGAAAACCCTATTTTAAGGCTCTGAGTGTTTGCACACATGTACAACAGGCATGTTTAAACTATAACGTTTTTAATGAAATCATGTTTCTCTCGAGGAGAAAACGCGTTTAAAGCCATAAAAAGATTTCACTGTGTTTTGGCATTGGACCAAGCTACCAACAAGCTAAACAATGATCAGAACTGGAGAAATTACACATTGACATTGGGTGAAATCATGTAACTCTTAAGGATGTGTTGCAGACTTGTTGAATAGATTCATTTTTCTTGTTTTGTTTGTTTTTGATGAACTTGTGCTTTTCTTGTCGAGAAAAGGCGTTTAACGCGATAAAAAGGTTTAGTGCGTTATGAATACGGGCTAGGTTACCAAAAGTAAAAATGTGAACTAAATAAGGCCGGGAGTCGTTTTTATTGTTTAAAACACGATTTCTCGACCAGAATATGCTTTTTCAAAAAAGCCGTTTTCCCATGGCGAGAGACTCATTTTCTGTGAGAAAATACATTAACAGGAGGGATTTCATCAGAATCACTAAAAATACATATTGTACTTGTCTGAAAACGCACAGAACCTTGAAATAGGTTTCTCACCAAAAAACACATTGGTGAAAACCCTATTTTAAGGCTCTGACTGTTTGCAGACATGTACAACAGGCATGTTTAAACTCTAACATCTTTGATGAAATCATGTTTCTCTCGAGGAGAAAACGCGTTTAAAGCCATAAAAAGATTTCACTGTGTTTTGGCATATGACCAAGCTACCAACAAGCTAAACAATGATCAGAACTGGAGAAATTACACATTGACATTGGGTGAAATCATGTAACTCTTAAGGATGTGTTGCAGACTTGTTGAATAGATTCATTTTTCTTGTTTTGTTTGTTTTTGATGAAATTGTGCTTTTCTTGTCGAGAAAAGGCGTTTAACGCGATAAAAAGGTTTAGTGCGTTATGAATACGGGCTAGGTTACCAAAAGTAAAAATGTGAACTAAATAAGGCCGGGAGTCGTTTTTATTGTTTAAAACACGATTTCTCGACCAGAATATGCTTTTTCAAAAAAGCCATGTTCCCATGGCGAGAGACTCGTTTTCTGTGAGAAAATGCATTAAAAGGAGGGATTTCATCAGAAACACTAAAAATACATATTGTACTTGTCTGAAAACGCACAGAACCTTGAAATAGGTTTCTCACCAAAAAACACATTGGTGAAAACCCTATTTTAAGGCTCTGAGTGTTTGCACACATGTACAACAGGCATGTTTAAACTATAACGTTTTTAGTGAAATCATGTTTCACTCGAGGAGAAAACGCGTTTAAAGCCATAAAAAGATTCCACTGTGTTTTGGCATTGGACCAAGCTACCAACAAGCTAATCAAGCCATTTTTCTATGTCCAGAGACTCGTTTTCTGTGAGAAAATACATTTGAAAGGAGAGATTTCATCAGAAATGCTAAAAAATACATATTGTACTTGTCTGAAAACGCACAGAACCTTGAAATAGAAGTTTTCTCACCAAAAAACACATGGGTGAAAACCCTATTTTAAGGCTCTGAGTGTTTGCAGACATGTACAACAGATATGTTTAAACTCTAACATCTTTGATGAAATCATGTTTCTCTCGAGGAGAAAACGCGTTTAAAGCCATAAAAAGATTTCACTGTGTTTTGGCATTGGACCAAGCTACCAACAAGCTAAACAATGATCAGAACTGGAGAAATTACACATTGACATTGGGTGAAATCATGTAACTCTTAAGGATGTGTTGCAGACTTGTTGAATAGATTCATTTTTCTTGTTTTGTTTGTTTTTGATGAACTTGTGCTTTTCTTGTCGAGAAAAGGCGTTTAACGCGATAAAAAGGTTTAGTGCGTTATGAATACGGGCTAGGTTACCAAAAGTAAAAATGTGAACTAAATAAGGCCGGGAGTCGTTTTTATTGTTTAAAACACGATTTCTCGACCAGAATATGCTTTTTCAAAAAAGCCATGTTCCCATGGCGAGAGACTCATTTTCTGTGAGAAAATGCATTAAAAGGAGGGATTTCATCAGAAACACTAAAAATACATATTGTACTTGTCTGAAAACGCACAGGACCTTGAAATAGAAGGTTTCTCACCAAAAAACACATTGGTGAAAACCCTATTTTAAGGCTCTGAGTGTTTGCACACATGTACAACAGGCATGTTTAAACTATAACGTTTTTAGTGAAATCATGTTTCTCTCGAGGAGAAAACGCGTTTAAAGCCATAAAAAGATTTCACTGTGTTTTGGCATTGGACCAAGCTACCAACAAGCTAAACAATGATCAGAACTGGAGAAATTACACATTGACATTGGGTGAAATCATGTAACTCTTAAGGATGTGTTGCAGACTTGTTGAATAGATTCATTTTTCTTGTTTTGTTTGTTTTTGATGAAATTGTGCTTTTCTTGTCGAGAAAAGGCGTTTAACGCGATAAAAAGGTTTAGTGCGTTATGAATACGGGCTAGGTTACCAAAAGTAAAAATGTGAACTAAATAAGGCCGGGAGTCGTTTTTATTGTTTAAAACACGATTTCTCGACCAGAATATGCTTTTTCAAAAAAGCCGTTTTCCCATGGCGAGAGACTCATTTTCTGTGAGAAAATACATTAACAGGAGGGATTTCATCAGAATCACTAAAAATACATATTGTACTTGTCTGAAAACGCACAGAACCTTGAAATAGGTTTCTCACCAAAAAACACATTGGTGAAAACCCTATTTTAAGGCTCTGACTGTTTGCAGACATGTACAACAGGCATGTTTAAACTCTAACATCTTTGATGAAATCATGTTTCTCTCGAGGAGAAAACGCGTTTAAAGCCATAAAAAGATTTCACTGTGTTTTGGCATATGACCAAGCTACCAACAAGCTAAACAATGATCAGAACTGGAGAAATTACACATTGACATTGGGTGAAATCATGTAACTCTTAAGGATGTGTTGCAGACTTGTTGAATAGATTCATTTTTCTTGTTTTGTTTGTTTTTGATGAAATTGTGCTTTTCTTGTCGAGAAAAGGCGTTTAACGCGATAAAAAGGTTTAGTGCGTTATGAATACGGGCTAGGTTACCAAAAGTAAAAATGTGAACTAAATAAGGCCGGGAGTCGTTTTTATTGTTTAAAACACGATTTCTCGACCAGAATATGCTTTTTCAAAAAAGCCATGTTCCCATGGCGAGAGACTCGTTTTCTGTGAGAAAATGCATTAAAAGGAGGGATTTCATCAGAAACACTAAAAATACATATTGTACTTGTCTGAAAACGCACAGGACCTTGAAATAGAAGGTTTCTCACCAAAAAACACATTGGTGAAAACCCTATTTTAAGGCTCTGAGTGTTTGCACACATGTACAACAGGCATGTTTAAACTATAACGTTTTTAATGAAATCATGTTTCTCTCGAGGAGAAAACGCGTTTAAAGCCATAAAAAGATTTCACTGTGTTTTGGCATTGGACCAAGCTACCAACAAGCTAAACAATGATCAGAACTGGAGAAATTACACATTGACATTGGGTGAAATCATGTAACTCTTAAGGATGTGTTGCAGACTTGTTGAATAGATTCATTTTTCTTGTTTTGTTTGTTTTTGATGAACTTGTGCTTTTCTTGTCGAGAAAAGGCGTTTAACGCGATAAAAAGGTTTAGTGCGTTATGAATACGGGCTAGGTTACCAAAAGTAAAAATGTGAACTAAATATGGCCGGGAGTCGTTTTTATTGTTTAAAACACGATTTCTCGACCAGAATATGCTTTTTCAAAAAAGCCGTTTTCCCATGGCGAGAGACTCATTTTCTGTGAGAAAATACATTAACAGGAGGGATTTCATCAGAAACACTAAAAATACATATTGTACTTGTCTGAAAACGCACAGAACCTTGAAATAGAAGGTTTCTCACCAAAAAACACATTGGTGAAAACCCTATTTTAAGGCTCTGAGTGTTTGCAGACATGTACAACAGGCATGTTTAAACTATAACGTTTTTAGCTCTCGAGGAGAAAACGCGTTTAAAGCCATAAAAAGATTTCACTGTGTTTTGGCATTGGACCAAGCTACCAACAAGCTAATCAAGCCATTTTCCTATGTCCAGAGACTCGTTTTCTGTGAGAAAATACATTTGAAAGGAGAGATTTCATCAGAAATGCTAAAAATACATATTGTACTTGTCTGAAAACGCACAGAACCTTGAAATAGAAGGTTTCTCACCAAAAAACACATTGGTGAAAACCCTATTTTAAGGCTCTGAGTGTTTGCACACATGTACAACAGGCATGTTTAAACTATAACGTTTTTAATGAAATCATGTTTCTCTCGAGGAGAAAACGCGTTTAAAGCCATAAAAAGATTTCACTGTGTTTTGGCATTGGACCAAGCTACCAACAAGCTAAACAATGATCAGAACTGGAGAAATTACACATTGACATTGGGTGAAATCATGTAACTCTTAAGGATGTGTTGCAGACTTGTTGAATAGATTAATTTTTCTTGTTTTGTTTGTTTTTGATGAACTTGTGCTTTTCTTGTCGAGAAAAGGCGTTTAACGCGATAAAAAGGTTTAGTGCGTTATGAATACGGGCTAGGTTACCAAAAGTAAAAATGTGAACTAAATATGGCCGGGAGTCGTTTTTATTGTTTAAAACACGATTTCTCGACCAGAATATGCTTTTTCAAAAAAGCCGTTTTCCCATGGCGAGAGACTCATTTTCTGTGAGAAAATACATTAACAGGAGGGATTTCATCAGAAACACTAAAAATACATATTGTACTTGTCTGAAAACGCACAGAACCTTGAAATAGAAGGTTTCTCACCAAAAAACACATTGGTGAAAACCCTATTTTAAGGCTCTGAGTGTTTGCACACATGTACAACAGGCATGTTTAAACTATAACGTTTTTAGTGAAATCATGTTTCTCTCGAGGAGAAAATGCGTTTAAAGCCATAAAAAGATTTCACTGTGTTTTGGCATTGGAACAAGCTACCAACAAGCTAATCAAGCCATTTTCCTATGTCCAGAGACTCATTTTCTGTGAGAAAATACATTTGAAAGGAGAGATTTCATCAGAAATGCTAAAAATACATATTGTACTTGTCTGAAAACGCACAGAACCTTGAAATAGAAGTTTTCTCACCAAGAAACACATGGGTGAAAACCCTATTTTGTGGCTCTGAATGTTTGCAGACATGTACAACAGATATGTTTAAACTCTAACATCTTTGATGAAATCATGTTTCTCTCGAGGAGAAAACGCGTTTAAAGCCATAAAAAGATTTCACTGTGTTTTGGCATTGGACCAAGCTACCAACAAGCTAAACAATGATCAGAACTGGAGAAATTACACATTGACATTGGGTGAAATCATGTAACTCTTAAGGATGTGTTGCAGACTTGTTGAATAGATTCATTTTTCTTGTTTTGTTTGTTTTTGATGAACTTGTGCTTTTCTTGTCGAGAAAAGGCGTTTAACGCGATAAAAAGGTTTAGTGCGTTATGAATACGGGCTAGGTTACCAAAAGTAAAAATGTGAACTAAATATGGCCGGGAGTCGTTTTTATTGTTTAAAACACGATTTCTCGACCAGAATATGCTTTTTCAAAAAAGCCGTTTTCCCATGGCGAGAGACTCATTTTCTGTGAGAAAATACATTAACAGGAGGGATTTCATCAGAAACACTAAAAATACATATTGTACTTGTCTGAAAACGCACAGAACCTTGAAATAGAAGGTTTCTCACCAAAAAACACATTGGTGAAAACCCTATTTTAAGGCTCTGAGTGTTTGCACACATGTACAACAGGCATGTTTAAACTATAACGTTTTTAGTGAAATCATGTTTCTCTCGAGGAGAAAATGCGTTTAAAGCCATAAAAAGATTTCACTGTGTTTTGGCATTGGAACAAGCTACCAAAAAGCTAATCAAGCCATTTTCCTATGTCCAGAGACTCATTTTCTGTGAGAAAATACATTTGAAAGGAGAGATTTCATCAGAAATGCTAAAAATACATATTGTACTTGTCTGAAAACGCACAGAACCTTGAAATAGAAGTTTTCTCACCAAAAAACACATGGGTGAAAACCCTATTTTAAGGCTCTGAGTGTTTGCAGACATGTACAACAGATATGTTTAAACTCTAACATCTTTGATGAAATCATGTTTCTCTCGAGGAGAAAACGCGTTTAAAGACATAAAAAGATTTCACTGTGTTTTGGCATTGGACCAAGCTACCAACAAGCTAAACAATGATCAGAACTGGAGAAATTACACATTGACATTGGGTGAAATCATGTAACTCTTAAGGGTGTGTTGCAGATTGTTGAGTAGATTAATTTTTCTTGTTTTGTTTGTTTTTGATGAACTTGTGCTTTTCTTGTTGAGAAAAGGCGTTTAACGCGATAAAAAGGTTTAGTGCGTTATGAATACGGGCTAGGTTACCAAAAGTAAAAATGTGAACTAAATATGGCCGGGAGTCGTTTTTATTGTTTAAAACACGATTTCTCGACCAGAATATGCTTTTTCAAAAAAGCCGTTTTCCCATGGCGAGAGACTCATTTTCTGTGAGAAAATACATTAACAGGAGGGATTTCATCAGAAACACTAAAAATACATATTGTACTTGTCTGAAAACGCACAGAACCTTGAAATAGAAGGTTTCTCACCAAAAAACACATTGGTGAAAACCCTATTTTAAGGCTCTGAGTGTTTGCACACATGTACAACAGGCATGTTTAAACTATAACGTTTTTAGTGAAATCATGTTTCTCTCGAGGAGAAAACGCGTTTAAAGCCATAAAAAGATTCCACTGTGTTTTGGCATTGGACCAAGCTACCAACAAGCTAATCAAGCCATTTTTCTATGTCCAGAGACTCGTTTTCTGTGAGAAAATACATTTGAAAGGAGAGATTTCATCAGAAATGCTAAAAAATACATATTGTACTTGTCTGAAAACGCACAGAACCTTGAAATAGAAGTTTTCTCACCAAAAAACACATGGGTGAAAACTCTATTTTAAGGCTCTGAGTGTTTGCAGACATGTACAACAGGCATTTTTAAACTATAACGTTTTTAGTGAAATCATGTTTCTCTCGAGGAGAAAACGCGTTTAAAGCCACAAAAAGATTTCACTTTGTTTTGGCATTGGACCAAGCTACCAACAAGCTAAACAATGATCAGAACTGGAGAAATTACACATTGACATTGGGTGAAATCATGTAACTCTTTAAGGGTGTGTTGCAGATTGTTGAATAGATTAATTTTTCTTGTTTTGTTTGTTTTTGATGAACTTGTGCTTTTCTTGTTGAGAAAAGGCGTTTAACGCGATAAAAAGGTTTAGTGCGTTATGAATACGGGCTAGGTTACCAAAAGTAAAAATGTGAACTAAATATGGCCGGGAGTCGTTTTTATTGTTTAAAACACGATTTCTCGACCAGAATATGCTTTTTCAAAAAAGCCGTTTTCCCATGGCGAGAGACTCATTTTCTGTGAGAAAATACATTAACAGGAGGGATTTCATCAGAATCACTAAAAATACATATTGTACTTGTCTGAAAACGCACAGAACCTTGAAATAGGTTTCTCACCAAAAAACACATTGGTGAAAACCCTATTTTAAGGCTCTGACTGTTTGCAGACATGTACAACAGGCATGTTTAAACTCTAACATCTTTGATGAAATCATGTTTCTCTCGAGGAGAAAACGCGTTTAAAGCCATAAAAAGATTTCACTGTGTTTTGGCATATGACCAAGCTACCAACAAGCTAAACAATGATCAGAACTGGAGAAATTACACATTGACATTGGGTGAAATCATGTAACTCTTAAGGATGTGTTGCAGACTTGTTGAATAGATTCATTTTTCTTGTTTTGTTTGTTTTTGATGAAATTGTGCTTTTCTTGTCGAGAAAAGGCGTTTAACGCGATAAAAAGGTTTAGTGCGTTATGAATACGGGCTAGGTTACCAAAAGTAAAAATGTGAACTAAATAAGGCCGGGAGTCGTTTTTATTGTTTAAAACACGATTTCTCGACCAGAATATGCTTTTTCAAAAAAGCCATGTTCCCATGGCGAGAGACTCGTTTTCTGTGAGAAAATGCATTAAAAGGAGGGATTTCATCAGAAACACTAAAAATACATATTGTACTTGTCTGAAAACGCACAGAACCTTGAAATAGAAGGTTTCTCACCAAAAAACACATTGGTGAAAACCCTATTTTAAGGCTCTGAGTGTTTGCACACATGTACAACAGGCATGTTTAAACTATAACGTTTTTAGTGAAATCATGTTTCACTCGAGGAGAAAACGCGTTTAAAGCCATAAAAAGATTCCACTGTGTTTTGGCATTGGACCAAGCTACCAACAAGCTAATCAAGCCATTTTTCTATGTCCAGAGACTCGTTTTCTGTGAGAAAATACATTTGAAAGGAGAGATTTCATCAGAAATGCTAAAAAATACATATTGTACTTGTCTGAAAACGCACAGAACCTTGAAATAGAAGTTTTCTCACCAAAAAACACATGGGTGAAAACCCTATTTTAAGGCTCTGAGTGTTTGCAGACATGTACAACAGATATGTTTAAACTCTAACATCTTTGATGAAATCATGTTTCTCTCGAGGAGAAAACGCGTTTAAAGCCATAAAAAGATTTCACTGTGTTTTGGCATTGGACCAAGCTACCAACAAGCTAAACAATGATCAGAACTGGAGAAATTACACATTGACATTGGGTGAAATCATGTAACTCTTAAGGATGTGTTGCAGACTTGTTGAATAGATTCATTTTTCTTGTTTTGTTTGTTTTTGATGAACTTGTGCTTTTCTTGTCGAGAAAAGGCGTTTAACGCGATAAAAAGGTTTAGTGCGTTATGAATACGGGCTAGGTTACCAAAAGTAAAAATGTGAACTAAATAAGGCCGGGAGTCGTTTTTATTGTTTAAAACACGATTTCTCGACCAGAATATGCTTTTTCAAAAAAGCCATGTTCCCATGGCGAGAGACTCATTTTCTGTGAGAAAATGCATTAAAAGGAGGGATTTCATCAGAAACACTAAAAATACATATTGTACTTGTCTGAAAACGCACAGGACCTTGAAATAGAAGGTTTCTCACCAAAAAACACATTGGTGAAAACCCTATTTTAAGGCTCTGAGTGTTTGCACACATGTACAACAGGCATGTTTAAACTATAACGTTTTTAGTGAAATCATGTTTCTCTCGAGGAGAAAACGCGTTTAAAGCCATAAAAAGATTTCACTGTGTTTTGGCATTGGACCAAGCTACCAACAAGCTAAACAATGATCAGAACTGGAGAAATTACACATTGACATTGGGTGAAATCATGTAACTCTTAAGGATGTGTTGCAGACTTGTTGAATAGATTCATTTTTCTTGTTTTGTTTGTTTTTGATGAAATTGTGCTTTTCTTGTCGAGAAAAGGCGTTTAACGCGATAAAAAGGTTTAGTGCGTTATGAATACGGGCTAGGTTACCAAAAGTAAAAATGTGAACTAAATAAGGCCGGGAGTCGTTTTTATTGTTTAAAACACGATTTCTCGACCAGAATATGCTTTTTCAAAAAAGCCGTTTTCCCATGGCGAGAGACTCATTTTCTGTGAGAAAATACATTAACAGGAGGGATTTCATCAGAATCACTAAAAATACATATTGTACTTGTCTGAAAACGCACAGAACCTTGAAATAGGTTTCTCACCAAAAAACACATTGGTGAAAACCCTATTTTAAGGCTCTGACTGTTTGCAGACATGTACAACAGGCATGTTTAAACTCTAACATCTTTGATGAAATCATGTTTCTCTCGAGGAGAAAACGCGTTTAAAGCCATAAAAAGATTTCACTGTGTTTTGGCATATGACCAAGCTACCAACAAGCTAAACAATGATCAGAACTGGAGAAATTACACATTGACATTGGGTGAAATCATGTAACTCTTAAGGATGTGTTGCAGACTTGTTGAATAGATTCATTTTTCTTGTTTTGTTTGTTTTTGATGAAATTGTGCTTTTCTTGTCGAGAAAAGGCGTTTAACGCGATAAAAAGGTTTAGTGCGTTATGAATACGGGCTAGGTTACCAAAAGTAAAAATGTGAACTAAATAAGGCCGGGAGTCGTTTTTATTGTTTAAAACACGATTTCTCGACCAGAATATGCTTTTTCAAAAAAGCCATGTTCCCATGGCGAGAGACTCGTTTTCTGTGAGAAAATGCATTAAAAGGAGGGATTTAGTCAGAAACACTAAAAATACATATTGTACTTGTCTGAAAACGCACAGGACCTTGAAATAGAAGGTTTCTCACCAAAAAACACATTGGTGAAAACCCTATTTTAAGGCTCTGAGTGTTTGCACACATGTACAACAGGCATGTTTAAACTATAACGTTTTTAATGAAATCATGTTTCTCTCGAGGAGAAAACGCGTTTAAAGCCATAAAAAGATTTCACTGTGTTTTGGCATTGGACCAAGCTACCAACAAGCTAAACAATGATCAGAACTGGAGAAATTACACATTGACATTGGGTGAAATCATGTAACTCTTAAGGATGTGTTGCAGACTTGTTGAATAGATTCATTTTTCTTGTTTTGTTTGTTTTTGATGAACTTGTGCTTTTCTTGTCGAGAAAAGGCGTTTAACGCGATAAAAAGGTTTAGTGCGTTATGAATACGGGCTAGGTTACCAAAAGTAATAATGTGAACTAAATATGGCCGGGAGTCGTTTTTATTGTTTAAAACACGATTTCTCGACCAGAATATGCTTTTTCAAAAAAGCCGTTTTCCCATGGCGAGAGACTCATTTTCTGTGAGAAAATACATTAACAGGAGGGATTTCATCAGAAACACTAAAAATACATATTGTACTTGTCTGAAAACGCACAGAACCTTGAAATAGAAGGTTTCTCACCAAAAAACACATTGGTGAAAACCCTATTTTAAGGCTCTGAGTGTTTGCAGACATGTACAACAGGCATGTTTAAACTATAACGTTTTTAGCTCTCGAGGAGAAAACGCGTTTAAAGCCATAAAAAGATTTCACTGTGTTTTGGCATTGGACCAAGCTACCAACAAGCTAATCAAGCCATTTTCCTATGTCCAGAGACTCGTTTTCTGTGAGAAAATACATTTGAAAGGAGAGATTTCATCAGAAATGCTAAAAATACATATTGTACTTGTCTGAAAACGCACAGAACCTTGAAATAGAAGGTTTCTCACCAAAAAACACATTGGTGAAAACCCTATTTTAAGGCTCTGAGTGTTTGCACACATGTACAACAGGCATGTTTAAACTATAACGTTTTTAATGAAATCATGTTTCTCTCGAGGAGAAAACGCGTTTAAAGCCATAAAAAGATTTCACTGTGTTTTGGCATTGGACCAAGCTACCAACAAGCTAAACAATGATCAGAACTGGAGAAATTACACATTGACATTGGGTGAAATCATGTAACTCTTAAGGATGTGTTGCAGACTTGTTGAATAGATTCATTTTTCTTGTTTTGTTTGTTTTTGATGAAATTGTGCTTTTCTTGTCGAGAAAAGGCGTTTAACGCGATAAAAAGGTTTAGTGCGTTATGAATACGGGCTAGGTTACCAAAAGTAAAAATGTGAACTAAATAAGGCCGGGAGTCGTTTTTATTGTTTAAAACACGATTTCTCGACCAGAATATGCTTTTTCAAAAAAGCCATGTTCCCATGGCGAGAGACTCGTTTTCTGTGAGAAAATGCATTAAAAGGAGGGATTTCATCAGAAACACTAAAAATACATATTGTACTTGTCTGAAAACGCACAGAACCTTGAAATAGAAGGTTTCTCACCAAAAAACACATTGGTGAAAACCCTATTTTAAGGCTCTGAGTGTTTGCACACATGTACAACAGGCATGTTTAAACTATAACGTTTTTAGTGAAATCATGTTTCACTCGAGGAGAAAACGCGTTTAAAGCCATAAAAAGATTCCACTGTGTTTTGGCATTGGACCAAGCTACCAACAAGCTAATCAAGCCATTTTTCTATGTCCAGAGACTCGTTTTCTGTGAGAAAATACATTTGAAAGGAGAGATTTCATCAGAAATGCTAAAAAATACATATTGTACTTGTCTGAAAACGCACAGAACCTTGAAATAGAAGTTTTCTCACCAAAAAACACATGGGTGAAAACCCTATTTTAAGGCTCTGAGTGTTTGCAGACATGTACAACAGATATGTTTAAACTCTAACATCTTTGATGAAATCATGTTTCTCTCGAGGAGAAAACGCGTTTAAAGCCATAAAAAGATTTCACTGTGTTTTGGCATTGGACCAAGCTACCAACAAGCTAAACAATGATCAGAACTGGAGAAATTACACATTGACATTGGGTGAAATCATGTAACTCTTAAGGATGTGTTGCAGACTTGTTGAATAGATTCATTTTTCTTGTTTTGTTTGTTTTTGATGAACTTGTGCTTTTCTTGTCGAGAAAAGGCGTTTAACGCGATAAAAAGGTTTAGTGCGTTATGAATACGGGCTAGGTTACCAAAAGTAAAAATGTGAACTAAATAAGGCCGGGAGTCGTTTTTATTGTTTAAAACACGATTTCTCGACCAGAATATGCTTTTTCAAAAAAGCCATGTTCCCATGGCGAGAGACTCATTTTCTGTGAGAAAATGCATTAAAAGGAGGGATTTCATCAGAAACACTAAAAATACATATTGTACTTGTCTGAAAACGCACAGGACCTTGAAATAGAAGGTTTCTCACCAAAAAACACATTGGTGAAAACCCTATTTTAAGGCTCTGAGTGTTTGCACACATGTACAACAGGCATGTTTAAACTATAACGTTTTTAGTGAAATCATGTTTCTCTCGAGGAGAAAACGCGTTTAAAGCCATAAAAAGATTTCACTGTGTTTTGGCATTGGACCAAGCTACCAACAAGCTAAACAATGATCAGAACTGGAGAAATTACACATTGACATTGGGTGAAATCATGTAACTCTTAAGGATGTGTTGCAGACTTGTTGAATAGATTCATTTTTCTTGTTTTGTTTGTTTTTGATGAAATTGTGCTTTTCTTGTCGAGAAAAGGCGTTTAACGCGATAAAAAGGTTTAGTGCGTTATGAATACGGGCTAGGTTACCAAAAGTAAAAATGTGAACTAAATAAGGCCGGGAGTCGTTTTTATTGTTTAAAACACGATTTCTCGACCAGAATATGCTTTTTCAAAAAAGCCGTTTTCCCATGGCGAGAGACTCATTTTCTGTGAGAAAATACATTAACAGGAGGGATTTCATCAGAATCACTAAAAATACATATTGTACTTGTCTGAAAACGCACAGAACCTTGAAATAGGTTTCTCACCAAAAAACACATTGGTGAAAACCCTATTTTAAGGCTCTGACTGTTTGCAGACATGTACAACAGGCATGTTTAAACTCTAACATCTTTGATGAAATCATGTTTCTCTCGAGGAGAAAACGCGTTTAAAGCCATAAAAAGATTTCACTGTGTTTTGGCATATGACCAAGCTACCAACAAGCTAAACAATGATCAGAACTGGAGAAATTACACATTGACATTGGGTGAAATCATGTAACTCTTAAGGATGTGTTGCAGACTTGTTGAATAGATTCATTTTTCTTGTTTTGTTTGTTTTTGATGAAATTGTGCTTTTCTTGTCGAGAAAAGGCGTTTAACGCGATAAAAAGGTTTAGTGCGTTATGAATACGGGCTAGGTTACCAAAAGTAAAAATGTGAACTAAATAAGGCCGGGAGTCGTTTTTATTGTTTAAAACACGATTTCTCGACCAGAATATGCTTTTTCAAAAAAGCCATGTTCCCATGGCGAGAGACTCGTTTTCTGTGAGAAAATGCATTAAAAGGAGGGATTTAGTCAGAAACACTAAAAATACATATTGTACTTGTCTGAAAACGCACAGGACCTTGAAATAGAAGGTTTCTCACCAAAAAACACATTGGTGAAAACCCTATTTTAAGGCTCTGAGTGTTTGCACACATGTACAACAGGCATGTTTAAACTATAACGTTTTTAATGAAATCATGTTTCTCTCGAGGAGAAAACGCGTTTAAAGCCATAAAAAGATTTCACTGTGTTTTGGCATTGGACCAAGCTACCAACAAGCTAAACAATGATCAGAACTGGAGAAATTACACATTGACATTGGGTGAAATCATGTAACTCTTAAGGATGTGTTGCAGACTTGTTGAATAGATTCATTTTTCTTGTTTTGTTTGTTTTTGATGAACTTGTGCTTTTCTTGTCGAGAAAAGGCGTTTAACGCGATAAAAAGGTTTAGTGCGTTATGAATACGGGCTAGGTTACCAAAAGTAATAATGTGAACTAAATATGGCCGGGAGTCGTTTTTATTGTTTAAAACACGATTTCTCGACCAGAATATGCTTTTTCAAAAAAGCCGTTTTCCCATGGCGAGAGACTCATTTTCTGTGAGAAAATACATTAACAGGAGGGATTTCATCAGAAACACTAAAAATACATATTGTACTTGTCTGAAAACGCACAGAACCTTGAAATAGAAGGTTTCTCACCAAAAAACACATTGGTGAAAACCCTATTTTAAGGCTCTGAGTGTTTGCAGACATGTACAACAGGCATGTTTAAACTATAACGTTTTTAGCTCTCGAGGAGAAAACGCGTTTAAAGCCATAAAAAGATTTCACTGTGTTTTGGCATTGGACCAAGCTACCAACAAGCTAATCAAGCCATTTTCCTATGTCCAGAGACTCGTTTTCTGTGAGAAAATACATTTGAAAGGAGAGATTTCATCAGAAATGCTAAAAATACATATTGTACTTGTCTGAAAACGCACAGAACCTTGAAATAGAAGGTTTCTCACCAAAAAACACATTGGTGAAAACCCTATTTTAAGGCTCTGAGTGTTTGCACACATGTACAACAGGCATGTTTAAACTATAACGTTTTTAATGAAATCATGTTTCTCTCGAGGAGAAAACGCGTTTAAAGCCATAAAAAGATTTCACTGTGTTTTGGCATTGGACCAAGCTACCAACAAGCTAAACAATGATCAGAACTGGAGAAATTACACATTGACATTGGGTGAAATCATGTAACTCTTAAGGATGTGTTGCAGACTTGTTGAATAGATTAATTTTTCTTGTTTTGTTTGTTTTTGATGAACTTGTGCTTTTCTTGTCGAGAAAAGGCGTTTAACGCGATAAAAAGGTTTAGTGCGTTATGAATACGGGCTAGGTTACCAAAAGTAAAAATGTGAACTAAATATGGCCGGGAGTCGTTTTTATTGTTTAAAACACGATTTCTCGACCAGAATATGCTTTTTCAAAAAAGCCGTTTTCCCATGGCGAGAGACTCATTTTCTGTGAGAAAATACATTAACAGGAGGGATTTCATCAGAAACACTAAAAATACATATTGTACTTGTCTGAAAACGCACAGAACCTTGAAATAGAAGGTTTCTCACCAAAAAACACATTGGTGAAAACCCTATTTTAAGGCTCTGAGTGTTTGCACACATGTACAACAGGCATGTTTAAACTATAACGTTTTTAGTGAAATCATGTTTCTCTCGAGGAGAAAATGCGTTTAAAGCCATAAAAAGATTTCACTGTGTTTTGGCATTGGAACAAGCTACCAACAAGCTAATCAAGCCATTTTCCTATGTCCAGAGACTCATTTTCTGTGAGAAAATACATTTGAAAGGAGAGATTTCATCAGAAATGCTAAAAATACATATTGTACTTGTCTGAAAACGCACAGAACCTTGAAATAGAAGTTTTCTCACCAAGAAACACATGGGTGAAAACCCTATTTTGTGGCTCTGAATGTTTGCAGACATGTACAACAGATATGTTTAAACTCTAACATCTTTGATGAAATCATGTTTCTCTCGAGGAGAAAACGCGTTTAAAGCCATAAAAAGATTTCACTGTGTTTTGGCATTGGACCAAGCTACCAACAAGCTAAACAATGATCAGAACTGGAGAAATTACACATTGACATTGGGTGAAATCATGTAACTCTTAAGGATGTGTTGCAGACTTGTTGAATAGATTCATTTTTCTTGTTTTGTTTGTTTTTGATGAACTTGTGCTTTTCTTGTCGAGAAAAGGCGTTTAACGCGATAAAAAGGTTTAGTGCGTTATGAATACGGGCTAGGTTACCAAAAGTAAAAATGTGAACTAAATATGGCCGGGAGTCGTTTTTATTGTTTAAAACACGATTTCTCGACCAGAATATGCTTTTTCAAAAAAGCCGTTTTCCCATGGCGAGAGACTCATTTTCTGTGAGAAAATACATTAACAGGAGGGATTTCATCAGAAACACTAAAAATACATATTGTACTTGTCTGAAAACGCACAGAACCTTGAAATAGAAGGTTTCTCACCAAAAAACACATTGGTGAAAACCCTATTTTAAGGCTCTGAGTGTTTGCACACATGTACAACAGGCATGTTTAAACTATAACGTTTTTAGCTCTCGAGGAGAAAACGCGTTTAAAGCCATAAAAAGATTTCACTGTGTTTTGGCATTGGACCAAGCTACCAACAAGCTAATCAAGCCATTTTCCTATGTCCAGAGACTCGTTTTCTGTGAGAAAATACATTTGAAAGGAGAGATTTCATCAGAAATGCTAAAAATACATATTGTACTTGTCTGAAAACGCACAGAACCTTGAAATAGAAGGTTTCTCACCAAAAAACACATTGGTGAAAACCCTATTTTAAGGCTCTGAGTGTTTGCACACATGTACAACAGGCATGTTTAAACTATAACGTTTTTAATGAAATCATGTTTCTCTCGAGGAGAAAACGCGTTTAAAGCCATAAAAAGATTTCACTGTGTTTTGGCATTGGACCAAGCTACCAACAAGCTAAACAATGATCAGAACTGGAGAAATTACACATTGACATTGGGTGAAATCATGTAACTCTTAAGGATGTGTTGCAGACTTGTTGAATAGATTAATTTTTCTTGTTTTGTTTGTTTTTGATGAACTTGTGCTTTTCTTGTCGAGAAAAGGCGTTTAACGCGATAAAAAGGTTTAGTGCGTTATGAATACGGGCTAGGTTACCAAAAGTAAAAATGTGAACTAAATATGGCCGGGAGTCGTTTTTATTGTTTAAAACACGATTTCTCGACCAGAATATGCTTTTTCAAAAAAGCCGTTTTCCCATGGCGAGAGACTCATTTTCTGTGAGAAAATACATTAACAGGAGGGATTTCATCAGAAACACTAAAAATACATATTGTACTTGTCTGAAAACGCACAGAACCTTGAAATAGAAGGTTTCTCACCAAAAAACACATTGGTGAAAACCCTATTTTAAGGCTCTGAGTGTTTGCACACATGTACAACAGGCATGTTTAAACTATAACGTTTTTAGTGAAATCATGTTTCTCTCGAGGAGAAAATGCGTTTAAAGCCATAAAAAGATTTCACTGTGTTTTGGCATTGGAACAAGCTACCAACAAGCTAATCAAGCCATTTTCCTATGTCCAGAGACTCATTTTCTGTGAGAAAATACATTTGAAAGGAGAGATTTCATCAGAAATGCTAAAAATACATATTGTACTTGTCTGAAAACGCACAGAACCTTGAAATAGAAGTTTTCTCACCAAGAAACACATGGGTGAAAACCCTATTTTGTGGCTCTGAATGTTTGCAGACATGTACAACAGATATGTTTAAACTCTAACATCTTTGATGAAATCATGTTTCTCTCGAGGAGAAAACGCGTTTAAAGCCATAAAAAGATTTCACTGTGTTTTGGCATTGGACCAAGCTACCAACAAGCTAAACAATGATCAGAACTGGAGAAATTACACATTGACATTGGGTGAAATCATGTAACTCTTAAGGATGTGTTGCAGACTTGTTGAATAGATTCATTTTTCTTGTTTTGTTTGTTTTTGATGAACTTGTGCTTTTCTTGTCGAGAAAAGGCGTTTAACGCGATAAAAAGGTTTAGTGCGTTATGAATACGGGCTAGGTTACCAAAAGTAAAAATGTGAACTAAATATGGCCGGGAGTCGTTTTTATTGTTTAAAACACGATTTCTCGACCAGAATATGCTTTTTCAAAAAAGCCGTTTTCCCATGGCGAGAGACTCATTTTCTGTGAGAAAATACATTAACAGGAGGGATTTCATCAGAAACACTAAAAATACATATTGTACTTGTCTGAAAACGCACAGAACCTTGAAATAGAAGGTTTCTCACCAAAAAACACATTGGTGAAAACCCTATTTTAAGGCTCTGAGTGTTTGCACACATGTACAACAGGCATGTTTAAACTATAACGTTTTTAGTGAAATCATGTTTCTCTCGAGGAGAAAATGCGTTTAAAGCCATAAAAAGATTTCACTGTGTTTTGGCATTGGAACAAGCTACCAAAAAGCTAATCAAGCCATTTTCCTATGTCCAGAGACTCATTTTCTGTGAGAAAATACATTTGAAAGGAGAGATTTCATCAGAAATGCTAAAAATACATATTGTACTTGTCTGAAAACGCACAGAACCTTGAAATAGAAGTTTTCTCACCAAAAAACACATGGGTGAAAACCCTATTTTAAGGCTCTGAGTGTTTGCAGACATGTACAACAGATATGTTTAAACTCTAACATCTTTGATGAAATCATGTTTCTCTCGAGGAGAAAACGCGTTTAAAGACATAAAAAGATTTCACTGTGTTTTGGCATTGGACCAAGCTACCAACAAGCTAAACAATGATCAGAACTGGAGAAATTACACATTGACATTGGGTGAAATCATGTAACTCTTAAGGGTGTGTTGCAGATTGTTGAGTAGATTAATTTTTCTTGTTTTGTTTGTTTTTGATGAACTTGTGCTTTTCTTGTTGAGAAAAGGCGTTTAACGCGATAAAAAGGTTTAGTGCGTTATGAATACGGGCTAGGTTACCAAAAGTAAAAATGTGAACTAAATATGGCCGGGAGTCGTTTTTATTGTTTAAAACACGATTTCTCGACCAGAATATGCTTTTTCAAAAAAGCCGTTTTCCCATGGCGAGAGACTCATTTTCTGTGAGAAAATACATTAACAGGAGGGATTTCATCAGAAACACTAAAAATACATATTGTACTTGTCTGAAAACGCACAGAACCTTGAAATAGGTTTCTCACCAAAAAACACATTGGTGAAAACCCTATTTTAAGGCTCTGAGTGTTTGCACACATGTACAACAGGCATGTTTAAACTATAACGTTTTTAGTGAAATCATGTTTCTCTCGAGGAGAAAACGCGTTTAAAGCCATAAAAAGATTCCACTGTGTTTTGGCATTGGACCAAGCTACCAACAAGCTAATCAAGCCATTTTTCTATGTCCAGAGACTCGTTTTCTGTGAGAAAATACATTTGAAAGGAGAGATTTCATCAGAAATGCTAAAAAATACATATTGTACTTGTCTGAAAACGCACAGAACCTTGAAATAGAAGTTTTCTCACCAAAAAACACATGGGTGAAAACCCTATTTTAAGGCTCTGAGTGTTTGCAGACATGTACAACAGGCATTTTTAAACTATAACGTTTTTAGTGAAATCATGTTTCTCTCGAGGAGAAAACGCGTTTAAAGCCACAAAAAGATTTCACTTTGTTTTGGCATTGGACCAAGCTACCAACAAGCTAAACAATGATCAGAACTGGAGAAATTACACATTGACATTGGGTGAAATCATGTAACTCTTTAAGGGTGTGTTGCAGATTGTTGAATAGATTAATTTTTCTTGTTTTGTTTGTTTTTGATGAACTTGTGCTTTTCTTGTTGAGAAAAGGCGTTTAACGCGATAAAAAGGTTTAGTGCGTTATGAATACGGGCTAGGTTACCAAAAGTAAAAATGTGAACTAAATATGGCCGGGAGTCGTTTTTATTGTTTAAAACACGATTTCTCGACCAGAATATGCTTTTTCAAAAAAGCCGTTTTCCCATGGCGAGAGACTCATTTTCTGTGAGAAAATACATTAACAGGAGGGATTTCATCAGAAACACTAAAAATACATATTGTACTTGTCTGAAAACGCACAGAACCTTGAAATAGGTTTCTCACCAAAAAACACATTGGTGAAAACCCTATTTTAAGGCTCTGAGTGTTTGCACACATGTACAACAGGCATGTTTAAACTATAACGTTTTTAGTGAAATCATGTTTCACTCGAGGAGAAAACGCGTTTAAAGCCATAAAAAGATTCCACTGTGTTTTGGCATTGGACCAAGCTACCAACAAGCTAATCAAGCCATTTTTCTATGTCCAGAGACTCGTTTTCTGTGAGAAAATACATTTGAAAGGAGAGATTTCATCAGAAATGCTAAAAATACATATTGTACTTGTCTGAAAACGCACAGAACCTTGAAATAGAAGTTTTCTCACCAAAAAACACATGGGTGAAAACCCTATTTTAAGGCTCTGAGTGTTTGCAGACATGTACAACAGATATGTTTAAACTCTAACATCTTTGATGAAATCATGTTTCTCTCGAGGAGAAAACGCGTTTAAAGCCATAAAAAGATTTCACTGTGTTTTGGCATTGGACCAAGCTACCAACAAGCTAAACAATGATCAGAACTGGAGAAATTACACATTGACATTGGGTGAAATCATGTAACTCTTAAGGATGTGTTGCAGACTTGTTGAATAGATTCATTTTTCTTGTTTTGTTTGTTTTTGATGAACTTGTGCTTTTCTTGTCGAGAAAAGGCGTTTAACGCGATAAAAAGGTTTAGTGCGTTATGAATACGGGCTAGGTTACCAAAAGTAAAAATGTGAACTAAATAAGGCCGGGAGTCGTTTTTATTGTTTAAAACACGATTTCTCGACCAGAATATGCTTTTTCAAAAAAGCCATGTTCCCATGGCGAGAGACTCATTTTCTGTGAGAAAATGCATTAAAAGGAGGGATTTCATCAGAAACACTAAAAATACATATTGTACTTGTCTGAAAACGCACAGGACCTTGAAATAGAAGGTTTCTCACCAAAAAACACATTGGTGAAAACCCTATTTTAAGGCTCTGAGTGTTTGCACACATGTACAACAGGCATGTTTAAACTATAACGTTTTTAATGAAATCATGTTTCTCTCGAGGAGAAAACGCGTTTAAAGCCATAAAAAGATTTCACTGTGTTTTGGCATTGGACCAAGCTACCAACAAGCTAAACAATGATCAGAACTGGAGAAATTACACATTGACATTGGGTGAAATCATGTAACTCTTAAGGATGTGTTGCAGACTTGTTGAATAGATTCATTTTTCTTGTTTTGTTTGTTTTTGATGAACTTGTGCTTTTCTTGTCGAGAAAAGGCGTTTAACGCGATAAAAAGGTTTAGTGCGTTATGAATACGGGCTAGGTTACCAAAAGTAAAAATGTGAACTAAATAAGGCCGGGAGTCGTTTTTATTGTTTAAAACACGATTTCTCGACCAGAATATGCTTTTTCAAAAAAGCCGTTTTCCCATGGCGAGAGACTCATTTTCTGTGAGAAAATACATTAACAGGAGGGATTTCATCAGAATCACTAAAAATACATATTGTACTTGTCTGAAAACGCACAGAACCTTGAAATAGGTTTCTCACCAAAAAACACATTGGTGAAAACCCTATTTTAAGGCTCTGACTGTTTGCAGACATGTACAACAGGCATGTTTAAACTCTAACATCTTTGATGAAATCATGTTTCTCTCGAGGAGAAAACGCGTTTAAAGCCATAAAAAGATTTCACTGTGTTTTGGCATATGACCAAGCTACCAACAAGCTAAACAATGATCAGAACTGGAGAAATTACACATTGACATTGGGTGAAATCATGTAACTCTTAAGGATGTGTTGCAGACTTGTTGAATAGATTCATTTTTCTTGTTTTGTTTGTTTTTGATGAAATTGTGCTTTTCTTGTCGAGAAAAGGCGTTTAACGCGATAAAAAGGTTTAGTGCGTTATGAATACGGGCTAGGTTACCAAAAGTAAAAATGTGAACTAAATAAGGCCGGGAGTCGTTTTTATTGTTTAAAACACGATTTCTCGACCAGAATATGCTTTTTCAAAAAAGCCATGTTCCCATGGCGAGAGACTCGTTTTCTGTGAGAAAATGCATTAAAAGGAGGGATTTCATCAGAAACACTAAAAATACATATTGTACTTGTCTGAAAACGCACAGAACCTTGAAATAGGTTTCTCACCAAAAAACACATTGGTGAAAACCCTATTTTAAGGCTCTGAGTGTTTGCACACATGTACAACAGGCATGTTTAAACTATAACGTTTTTAGTGAAATCATGTTTCACTCGAGGAGAAAACGCGTTTAAAGCCATAAAAAGATTCCACTGTGTTTTGGCATTGGACCAAGCTACCAACAAGCTAATCAAGCCATTTTTCTATGTCCAGAGACTCGTTTTCTGTGAGAAAATACATTTGAAAGGAGAGATTTCATCAGAAATGCTAAAAAATACATATTGTACTTGTCTGAAAACGCACAGAACCTTGAAATAGAAGTTTTCTCACCAAAAAACACATGGGTGAAAACCCTATTTTAAGGCTCTGAGTGTTTGCAGACATGTACAACAGATATGTTTAAACTCTAACATCTTTGATGAAATCATGTTTCTCTCGAGGAGAAAACGCGTTTAAAGCCATAAAAAGATTTCACTGTGTTTTGGCATTGGACCAAGCTACCAACAAGCTAAACAATGATCAGAACTGGAGAAATTACACATTGACATTGGGTGAAATCATGTAACTCTTAAGGATGTGTTGCAGACTTGTTGAATAGATTCATTTTTCTTGTTTTGTTTGTTTTTGATGAACTTGTGCTTTTCTTGTCGAGAAAAGGCGTTTAACGCGATAAAAAGGTTTAGTGCGTTATGAATACGGGCTAGGTTACCAAAAGTAAAAATGTGAACTAAATAAGGCCGGGAGTCGTTTTTATTGTTTAAAACACGATTTCTCGACCAGAATATGCTTTTTCAAAAAAGCCATGTTCCCATGGCGAGAGACTCATTTTCTGTGAGAAAATGCATTAAAAGGAGGGATTTCATCAGAAACACTAAAAATACATATTGTACTTGTCTGAAAACGCACAGGACCTTGAAATAGAAGGTTTCTCACCAAAAAACACATTGGTGAAAACCCTATTTTAAGGCTCTGAGTGTTTGCACACATGTACAACAGGCATGTTTAAACTATAACGTTTTTAGTGAAATCATGTTTCTCTCGAGGAGAAAACGCGTTTAAAGCCATAAAAAGATTTCACTGTGTTTTGGCATTGGACCAAGCTACCAACAAGCTAAACAATGATCAGAACTGGAGAAATTACACATTGACATTGGGTGAAATCATGTAACTCTTAAGGATGTGTTGCAGACTTGTTGAATAGATTCATTTTTCTTGTTTTGTTTGTTTTTGATGAAATTGTGCTTTTCTTGTCGAGAAAAGGCGTTTAACGCGATAAAAAGGTTTAGTGCGTTATGAATACGGGCTAGGTTACCAAAAGTAAAAATGTGAACTAAATAAGGCCGGGAGTCGTTTTTATTGTTTAAAACACGATTTCTCGACCAGAATATGCTTTTTCAAAAAAGCCGTTTTCCCATGGCGAGAGACTCATTTTCTGTGAGAAAATACATTAACAGGAGGGATTTCATCAGAATCACTAAAAATACATATTGTACTTGTCTGAAAACGCACAGAACCTTGAAATAGGTTTCTCACCAAAAAACACATTGGTGAAAACCCTATTTTAAGGCTCTGACTGTTTGCAGACATGTACAACAGGCATGTTTAAACTCTAACATCTTTGATGAAATCATGTTTCTCTCGAGGAGAAAACGCGTTTAAAGCCATAAAAAGATTTCACTGTGTTTTGGCATATGACCAAGCTACCAACAAGCTAAACAATGATCAGAACTGGAGAAATTACACATTGACATTGGGTGAAATCATGTAACTCTTAAGGATGTGTTGCAGACTTGTTGAATAGATTCATTTTTCTTGTTTTGTTTGTTTTTGATGAAATTGTGCTTTTCTTGTCGAGAAAAGGCGTTTAACGCGATAAAAAGGTTTAGTGCGTTATGAATACGGGCTAGGTTACCAAAAGTAAAAATGTGAACTAAATAAGGCCGGGAGTCGTTTTTATTGTTTAAAACACGATTTCTCGACCAGAATATGCTTTTTCAAAAAAGCCATGTTCCCATGGCGAGAGACTCGTTTTCTGTGAGAAAATGCATTAAAAGGAGGGATTTCATCAGAAACACTAAAAATACATATTGTACTTGTCTGAAAACGCACAGGACCTTGAAATAGAAGGTTTCTCACCAAAAAACACATTGGTGAAAACCCTATTTTAAGGCTCTGAGTGTTTGCACACATGTACAACAGGCATGTTTAAACTATAACGTTTTTAATGAAATCATGTTTCTCTCGAGGAGAAAACGCGTTTAAAGCCATAAAAAGATTTCACTGTGTTTTGGCATTGGACCAAGCTACCAACAAGCTAAACAATGATCAGAACTGGAGAAATTACACATTGACATTGGGTGAAATCATGTAACTCTTAAGGATGTGTTGCAGACTTGTTGAATAGATTCATTTTTCTTGTTTTGTTTGTTTTTGATGAACTTGTGCTTTTCTTGTCGAGAAAAGGCGTTTAACGCGATAAAAAGGTTTAGTGCGTTATGAATACGGGCTAGGTTACCAAAAGTAAAAATGTGAACTAAATATGGCCGGGAGTCGTTTTTATTGTTTAAAACACGATTTCTCGACCAGAATATGCTTTTTCAAAAAAGCCGTTTTCCCATGGCGAGAGACTCATTTTCTGTGAGAAAATACATTAACAGGAGGGATTTCATCAGAAACACTAAAAATACATATTGTACTTGTCTGAAAACGCACAGAACCTTGAAATAGAAGGTTTCTCACCAAAAAACACATTGGTGAAAACCCTATTTTAAGGCTCTGAGTGTTTGCACACATGTACAACAGGCATGTTTAAACTATAACGTTTTTAGTGAAATCATGTTTCTCTCGAGGAGAAAATGCGTTTAAAGCCATAAAAAGATTTCACTGTGTTTTGGCATTGGAACAAGCTACCAAAAAGCTAATCAAGCCATTTTCCTATGTCCAGAGACTCATTTTCTGTGAGAAAATACATTTGAAAGGAGAGATTTCATCAGAAATGCTAAAAATACATATTGTACTTGTCTGAAAACGCACAGAACCTTGAAATAGAAGTTTTCTCACCAAAAAACACATGGGTGAAAACCCTATTTTAAGGCTCTGAGTGTTTGCAGACATGTACAACAGATATGTTTAAACTCTAACATCTTTGATGAAATCATGTTTCTCTCGAGGAGAAAACGCGTTTAAAGCCATAAAAAGATTTCACTGTGTTTTGGCATTGGACCAAGCTACCAACAAGCTAAACAATGATCAGAACTGGAGAAATTACACATTGACATTGGGTGAAATCATGTAACTCTTAAGGGTGTGTTGCAGATTGTTGAGTAGATTAATTTTTCTTGTTTTGTTTGTTTTTGATGAACTTGTGCTTTTCTTGTTGAGAAAAGGCGTTTAACGCGATAAAAAGGTTTAGTGCGTTATGAATACGGGCTAGGTTACCAAAAGTAAAAATGTGAACTAAATATGGCCGGGAGTCGTTTTTATTGTTTAAAACACGATTTCTCGACCAGAATATGCTTTTTCAAAAAAGCCGTTTTCCCATGGCGAGAGACTCATTTTCTGTGAGAAAATACATTAACAGGAGGGATTTCATCAGAAACACTAAAAATACATATTGTACTTGTCTGAAAACGCACAGAACCTTGAAATAGGTTTCTCACCAAAAAACACATTGGTGAAAACCCTATTTTAAGGCTCTGAGTGTTTGCACACATGTACAACAGGCATGTTTAAACTATAACGTTTTTAGTGAAATCATGTTTCTCTCGAGGAGAAAACGCGTTTAAAGCCATAAAAAGATTCCACTGTGTTTTGGCATTGGACCAAGCTACCAACAAGCTAATCAAGCCATTTTTCTATGTCCAGAGACTCGTTTTCTGTGAGAAAATACATTTGAAAGGAGAGATTTCATCAGAAATGCTAAAAAATACATATTGTACTTGTCTGAAAACGCACAGAACCTTGAAATAGAAGTTTTCTCACCAAAAAACACATGGGTGAAAACCCTATTTTAAGGCTCTGAGTGTTTGCAGACATGTACAACAGGCATTTTTAAACTATAACGTTTTTAGTGAAATCATGTTTCTCTCGAGGAGAAAACGCGTTTAAAGCCACAAAAAGATTTCACTTTGTTTTGGCATTGGACCAAGCTACCAACAAGCTAAACAATGATCAGAACTGGAGAAATTACACATTGACATTGGGTGAAATCATGTAACTCTTTAAGGGTGTGTTGCAGATTGTTGAATAGATTAATTTTTCTTGTTTTGTTTGTTTTTGATGAACTTGTGCTTTTCTTGTTGAGAAAAGGCGTTTAACGCGATAAAAAGGTTTAGTGCGTTATGAATACGGGCTAGGTTACCAAAAGTAAAAATGTGAACTAAATATGGCCGGGAGTCGTTTTTATTGTTTAAAACACGATTTCTCGACCAGAATATGCTTTTTCAAAAAAGCCGTTTTCCCATGGCGAGAGACTCATTTTCTGTGAGAAAATACATTAACAGGAGGGATTTCATCAGAAACACTAAAAATACATATTGTACTTGTCTGAAAACGCACAGAACCTTGAAATAGGTTTCTCACCAAAAAACACATTGGTGAAAACCCTATTTTAAGGCTCTGAGTGTTTGCACACATGTACAACAGGCATGTTTAAACTATAACGTTTTTAGTGAAATCATGTTTCACTCGAGGAGAAAACGCGTTTAAAGCCATAAAAAGATTCCACTGTGTTTTGGCATTGGACCAAGCTACCAACAAGCTAATCAAGCCATTTTTCTATGTCCAGAGACTCGTTTTCTGTGAGAAAATACATTTGAAAGGAGAGATTTCATCAGAAATGCTAAAAATACATATTGTACTTGTCTGAAAACGCACAGAACCTTGAAATAGAAGTTTTCTCACCAAAAAACACATGGGTGAAAACCCTATTTTAAGGCTCTGAGTGTTTGCAGACATGTACAACAGATATGTTTAAACTCTAACATCTTTGATGAAATCATGTTTCTCTCGAGGAGAAAACGCGTTTAAAGCCATAAAAAGATTTCACTGTGTTTTGGCATTGGACCAAGCTACCAACAAGCTAAACAATGATCAGAACTGGAGAAATTACACATTGACATTGGGTGAAATCATGTAACTCTTAAGGATGTGTTGCAGACTTGTTGAATAGATTCATTTTTCTTGTTTTGTTTGTTTTTGATGAACTTGTGCTTTTCTTGTCGAGAAAAGGCGTTTAACGCGATAAAAAGGTTTAGTGCGTTATGAATACGGGCTAGGTTACCAAAAGTAAAAATGTGAACTAAATAAGGCCGGGAGTCGTTTTTATTGTTTAAAACACGATTTCTCGACCAGAATATGCTTTTTCAAAAAAGCCATGTTCCCATGGCGAGAGACTCATTTTCTGTGAGAAAATGCATTAAAAGGAGGGATTTCATCAGAAACACTAAAAATACATATTGTACTTGTCTGAAAACGCACAGAACCTTGAAATAGAAGGTTTCTCACCAAAAAACACATTGGTGAAAACCCTATTTTAAGGCTCTGAGTGTTTGCACACATGTACAACAGGCATGTTTAAACTATAACGTTTTTAATGAAATCATGTTTCTCTCGAGGAGAAAACGCGTTTAAAGCCATAAAAAGATTTCACTGTGTTTTGGCATTGGACCAAGCTACCAACAAGCTAAACAATGATCAGAACTGGAGAAATTACACATTGACATTGGGTGAAATCATGTAACTCTTAAGGATGTGTTGCAGACTTGTTGAATAGATTCATTTTTCTTGTTTTGTTTGTTTTTGATGAACTTGTGCTTTTCTTGTCGAGAAAAGGCGTTTAACGCGATAAAAAGGTTTAGTGCGTTATGAATACGGGCTAGGTTACCAAAAGTAAAAATGTGAACTAAATAAGGCCGGGAGTCGTTTTTATTGTTTAAAACACGATTTCTCGACCAGAATATGCTTTTTCAAAAAAGCCGTTTTCCCATGGCGAGAGACTCATTTTCTGTGAGAAAATACATTAACAGGAGGGATTTCATCAGAATCACTAAAAATACATATTGTACTTGTCTGAAAACGCACAGAACCTTGAAATAGGTTTCTCACCAAAAAACACATTGGTGAAAACCCTATTTTAAGGCTCTGACTGTTTGCAGACATGTACAACAGGCATGTTTAAACTCTAACATCTTTGATGAAATCATGTTTCTCTCGAGGAGAAAACGCGTTTAAAGCCATAAAAAGATTTCACTGTGTTTTGGCATATGACCAAGCTACCAACAAGCTAAACAATGATCAGAACTGGAGAAATTACACATTGACATTGGGTGAAATCATGTAACTCTTAAGGATGTGTTGCAGACTTGTTGAATAGATTCATTTTTCTTGTTTTGTTTGTTTTTGATGAAATTGTGCTTTTCTTGTCGAGAAAAGGCGTTTAACGCGATAAAAAGGTTTAGTGCGTTATGAATACGGGCTAGGTTACCAAAAGTAAAAATGTGAACTAAATAAGGCCGGGAGTCGTTTTTATTGTTTAAAACACGATTTCTCGACCAGAATATGCTTTTTCAAAAAAGCCATGTTCCCATGGCGAGAGACTCGTTTTCTGTGAGAAAATGCATTAAAAGGAGGGATTTCATCAGAAACACTAAAAATACATATTGTACTTGTCTGAAAACGCACAGAACCTTGAAATAGGTTTCTCACCAAAAAACACATTGGTGAAAACCCTATTTTAAGGCTCTGAGTGTTTGCACACATGTACAACAGGCATGTTTAAACTATAACGTTTTTAGTGAAATCATGTTTCACTCGAGGAGAAAACGCGTTTAAAGCCATAAAAAGATTCCACTGTGTTTTGGCATTGGACCAAGCTACCAACAAGCTAATCAAGCCATTTTTCTATGTCCAGAGACTCGTTTTCTGTGAGAAAATACATTTGAAAGGAGAGATTTCATCAGAAATGCTAAAAAATACATATTGTACTTGTCTGAAAACGCACAGAACCTTGAAATAGAAGTTTTCTCACCAAAAAACACATGGGTGAAAACCCTATTTTAAGGCTCTGAGTGTTTGCAGACATGTACAACAGATATGTTTAAACTCTAACATCTTTGATGAAATCATGTTTCTCTCGAGGAGAAAACGCGTTTAAAGCCATAAAAAGATTTCACTGTGTTTTGGCATTGGACCAAGCTACCAACAAGCTAAACAATGATCAGAACTGGAGAAATTACACATTGACATTGGGTGAAATCATGTAACTCTTAAGGATGTGTTGCAGACTTGTTGAATAGATTCATTTTTCTTGTTTTGTTTGTTTTTGATGAACTTGTGCTTTTCTTGTCGAGAAAAGGCGTTTAACGCGATAAAAAGGTTTAGTGCGTTATGAATACGGGCTAGGTTACCAAAAGTAAAAATGTGAACTAAATAAGGCCGGGAGTCGTTTTTATTGTTTAAAACACGATTTCTCGACCAGAATATGCTTTTTCAAAAAAGCCATGTTCCCATGGCGAGAGACTCATTTTCTGTGAGAAAATGCATTAAAAGGAGGGATTTCATCAGAAACACTAAAAATACATATTGTACTTGTCTGAAAACGCACAGGACCTTGAAATAGAAGGTTTCTCACCAAAAAACACATTGGTGAAAACCCTATTTTAAGGCTCTGAGTGTTTGCACACATGTACAACAGGCATGTTTAAACTATAACGTTTTTAATGAAATCATGTTTCTCTCAAGGAGAAAACGCGTTTAAAGCCATAAAAAGATTTCACTGTGTTTTGGCATTGGACCAAGCTACCAACAAGCTAAACAATGATCAGAACTGGAGAAATTACACATTGACATTGGGTGAAATCATGTAACTCTTAAGGATGTGTTGCAGACTTGTTGAATAGATTCATTTTTCTTGTTTTGTTTGTTTTTGATGAAATTGTGCTTTTCTTGTCGAGAAAAGGCGTTTAACGCGATAAAAAGGTTTAGTGCGTTATGAATACGGGCTAGGTTACCAAAAGTAAAAATGTGAACTAAATAAGGCCGGGAGTCGTTTTTATTGTTTAAAACACGATTTCTCGACCAGAATATGCTTTTTCAAAAAAGCCGTTTTCCCATGGCGAGAGACTCATTTTCTGTGAGAAAATACATTAACAGGAGGGATTTCATCAGAATCACTAAAAATACATATTGTACTTGTCTGAAAACGCACAGAACCTTGAAATAGGTTTCTCACCAAAAAACACATTGGTGAAAACCCTATTTTAAGGCTCTGACTGTTTGCAGACATGTACAACAGGCATGTTTAAACTCTAACATCTTTGATGAAATCATGTTTCTCTCGAGGAGAAAACGCGTTTAAAGCCATAAAAAGATTTCACTGTGTTTTGGCATATGACCAAGCTACCAACAAGCTAAACAATGATCAGAACTGGAGAAATTACACATTGACATTGGGTGAAATCATGTAACTCTTAAGGATGTGTTGCAGACTTGTTGAATAGATTCATTTTTCTTGTTTTGTTTGTTTTTGATGAAATTGTGCTTTTCTTGTCGAGAAAAGGCGTTTAACGCGATAAAAAGGTTTAGTGCGTTATGAATACGGGCTAGGTTACCAAAAGTAAAAATGTGAACTAAATAAGGCCGGGAGTCGTTTTTATTGTTTAAAACACGATTTCTCGACCAGAATATGCTTTTTCAAAAAAGCCATGTTCCCATGGCGAGAGACTCGTTTTCTGTGAGAAAATGCATTAAAAGGAGGGATTTCATCAGAAACACTAAAAATACATATTGTACTTGTCTGAAAACGCACAGGACCTTGAAATAGAAGGTTTCTCACCAAAAAACACATTGGTGAAAACCCTATTTTAAGGCTCTGAGTGTTTGCACACATGTACAACAGGCATGTTTAAACTATAACGTTTTTAATGAAATCATGTTTCTCTCGAGGAGAAAACGCGTTTAAAGCCATAAAAAGATTTCACTGTGTTTTGGCATTGGACCAAGCTACCAACAAGCTAAACAATGATCAGAACTGGAGAAATTACACATTGACATTGGGTGAAATCATGTAACTCTTAAGGATGTGTTGCAGACTTGTTGAATAGATTCATTTTTCTTGTTTTGTTTGTTTTTGATGAACTTGTGCTTTTCTTGTCGAGAAAAGGCGTTTAACGCGATAAAAAGGTTTAGTGCGTTATGAATACGGGCTAGGTTACCAAAAGTAAAAATGTGAACTAAATATGGCCGGGAGTCGTTTTTATTGTTTAAAACACGATTTCTCGACCAGAATATGCTTTTTCAAAAAAGCCGTTTTCCCATGGCGAGAGACTCATTTTCTGTGAGAAAATACATTAACAGGAGGGATTTCATCAGAAACACTAAAAATACATATTGTACTTGTCTGAAAACGCACAGAACCTTGAAATAGAAGGTTTCTCACCAAAAAACACATTGGTGAAAACCCTATTTTAAGGCTCTGAGTGTTTGCACACATGTACAACAGGCATGTTTAAACTATAACGTTTTTAGTGAAATCATGTTTCTCTCGAGGAGAAAATGCGTTTAAAGCCATAAAAAGATTTCACTGTGTTTTGGCATTGGAACAAGCTACCAAAAAGCTAATCAAGCCATTTTCCTATGTCCAGAGACTCATTTTCTGTGAGAAAATACATTTGAAAGGAGAGATTTCATCAGAAATGCTAAAAATACATATTGTACTTGTCTGAAAACGCACAGAACCTTGAAATAGAAGTTTTCTCACCAAAAAACACATGGGTGAAAACCCTATTTTAAGGCTCTGAGTGTTTGCAGACATGTACAACAGATATGTTTAAACTCTAACATCTTTGATGAAATCATGTTTCTCTCGAGGAGAAAACGCGTTTAAAGCCATAAAAAGATTTCACTGTGTTTTGGCATTGGACCAAGCTACCAACAAGCTAAACAATGATCAGAACTGGAGAAATTACACATTGACATTGGGTGAAATCATGTAACTCTTAAGGGTGTGTTGCAGATTGTTGAGTAGATTAATTTTTCTTGTTTTGTTTGTTTTTGATGAACTTGTGCTTTTCTTGTTGAGAAAAGGCGTTTAACGCGATAAAAAGGTTTAGTGCGTTATGAATACGGGCTAGGTTACCAAAAGTAAAAATGTGAACTAAATATGGCCGGGAGTCGTTTTTATTGTTTAAAACACGATTTCTCGACCAGAATATGCTTTTTCAAAAAAGCCGTTTTCCCATGGCGAGAGACTCATTTTCTGTGAGAAAATACATTAACAGGAGGGATTTCATCAGAAACACTAAAAATACATATTGTACTTGTCTGAAAACGCACAGAACCTTGAAATAGGTTTCTCACCAAAAAACACATTGGTGAAAACCCTATTTTAAGGCTCTGAGTGTTTGCACACATGTACAACAGGCATGTTTAAACTATAACGTTTTTAGTGAAATCATGTTTCTCTCGAGGAGAAAACGCGTTTAAAGCCATAAAAAGATTCCACTGTGTTTTGGCATTGGACCAAGCTACCAACAAGCTAATCAAGCCATTTTTCTATGTCCAGAGACTCGTTTTCTGTGAGAAAATACATTTGAAAGGAGAGATTTCAACAGAAATGCTAAAAAATACATATTGTACTTGTCTGAAAACGCACAGAACCTTGAAATAGAAGTTTTCTCACCAAAAAACACATGGGTGAAAACCCTATTTTAAGGCTCTGAGTGTTTGCAGACATGTACAACAGGCATTTTTAAACTATAACGTTTTTAGTGAAATCATGTTTCTCTCGAGGAGAAAACGCGTTTAAAGCCATAAAAAGATTTCACTTTGTTTTGGCATTGGACCAAGCTACCAACAAGCTAAACAATGATCAGAACTGGAGAAATTACACATTGACATTGGGTGAAATCATGTAACTCTTTAAGGGTGTGTTGCAGATTGTTGAATAGATTAATTTTTCTTGTTTTGTTTGTTTTTGATGAACTTGTGCTTTTCTTGTTGAGAAAAGGCGTTTAACGCGATAAAAAGGTTTAGTGCGTTATGAATACGGGCTAGGTTACCAAAAGTAAAAATGTGAACTAAATATGGCCGGGAGTCGTTTTTATTGTTTAAAACACGATTTCTCGACCAGAATATGCTTTTTCAAAAAAGCCGTTTTCCCATGGCGAGAGACTCATTTTCTGTGAGAAAATACATTAACAGGAGGGATTTCATCAGAAACACTAAAAATACATATTGTACTTGTCTGAAAACGCACAGAACCTTGAAATAGGTTTCTCACCAAAAAACACATTGGTGAAAACCCTATTTTAAGGCTCTGAGTGTTTGCACACATGTACAACAGGCATGTTTAAACTATAACGTTTTTAGTGAAATCATGTTTCTCTCGAGGAGAAAACGCGTTTAAAGCCATAAAAAGATTCCACTGTGTTTTGGCATTGGACCAAGGTACCAACAAGCTAATCAAGCCATTTTTCTATGTCCAGAGACTCGTTTTCTGTGAGAAAATACATTTGAAAGGAGAGATTTCATCAGAAATGCTAAAAATACATATTGTACTTGTCTGAAAACGCACAGAACCTTGAAATAGAAGGTTTCTCACCAAAAAACACATGGGTGAAAACCCTATTTTAAGGCTCTGAGTGTTTGCAGACATGTACAACAGATATGTTTAAACTCTAACATCTTTGATGAAATCATGTTTCTCTCGAGGAGAAAACGCGTTTAAAGCCATAAAAAGATTTCACTGTGTTTTGGCATTGGACCAAGCTACCAACAAGCTAAACAATGATCAGAACTGGAGAAATTACACATTGACATTGGGTGAAATCATGTAATTCTTAAGGATGTGTTGCAGACTTGTTGAATAGATTCATTTTTCTTGTTTTGTTTGTTTTTGATGAACTTGTGCTTTTCTTGTCGAGAAAAGGCGTTTAACGCGATAAAAAGGTTTAGTGCGTTATGAATACGGGCTAGGTTACCAAAAGTAAAAATGTGAACTAAATATGGCCGGGAGTCGTTTTTATTGTTTAAAACACGATTTCTCGACCAGAATATGCTTTTTCAAAAAAGCCATGTTCCCATGGCGAGAGACTCATTTTCTGTGAGAAAATGCATTAAAAGGAGGGATTTCATCAGAAACACTAAAAATACATATTGTACTTGTCTGAAAACGCACAGGACCTTGAAATAGAAGGTTTCTCACCAAAAAACACATTGGTGAAAACCCTATTTTAAGGCTCTGAGTGTTTGCACACATGTACAACAGGCATGTTTAAACTATAACGTTTTTAATGAAATCATGTTTCTCTCGAGGAGAAAACGCGTTTAAAGCCATAAAAAGATTTCACTGTGTTTTGGCATTGGACCAAGCTACCAACAAGCTAAACAATGATCAGAACTGGAGAAATTACACATTGACATTGGGTGAAATCATGTAACTCTTAAGGATGTGTTGCAGACTTGTTGAATAGATTCATTTTTCTTGTTTTGTTTGTTTTTGATGAAATTGTGCTTTTCTTGTCGAGAAAAGGCGTTTAACGCGATAAAAAGGTTTAGTGCGTTATGAATACGGGCTAGGTTACCAAAAGTAAAAATGTGAACTAAATAAGGCCGGGAGTCGTTTTTATTGTTTAAAACACGATTTCTCGACCAGAATATGCTTTTTCAAAAAAGCCGTTTTCCCATGGCGAGAGACTCATTTTCTGTGAGAAAATACATTAACAGGAGGGATTTCATCAGAATCACTAAAAATACATATTGTACTAGTCTGAAAACGCACAGAACCTTGAAATAGCTTTCTCACCAAAAAACACATTGGTGAAAACCCTATTTTAAGGCTCTGACTGTTTGCAGACATGTACAACAGGCATGTTTAAACTCTAACATCTTTGATGAAATCACGTTTCTCTCGAGGAGAAAACGCGTTTAAAGCCATAAAAAGATTTCACTGTGTTTTGGCATATGACCAAGCTACCAACAAGCTAAACAATGATCAGAACTGGAGAAATTACACATTGACATTGGGTGAAATCATGTAACTCTTAAGGATGTGTTGCAGACTTGTTGAATAGATTCATTTTTCTTGTTTTGTTTGTTTTTGATGAAATTGTGCTTTTCTTGTCGAGAAAAGGCGTTTAACGCGATAAAAAGGTTTAGTGCGTTATGAATACGGGCTAGGTTACCAAAAGTAAAAATGTGAACTAAATAAGGCCGGGAGTCGTTTTTATTGTTTAAAACACGATTTCTCGACCAGAATATGCTTTTTCAAAAAAGCCATGTTCCCATGGCGAGAGACTCGTTTTCTGTGAGAAAATGCATTAAAAGGAGGGATTTCATCAGAAACACTAAAAATACATATTGTACTTGTCTGAAAACGCACAGGACCTTGAAATAGAAGGTTTCTCACCAAAAAACACATTGGTGAAAACCCTATTTTAAGGCTCTGAGTGTTTGCACACATGTACAACAGGCATGTTTAAACTATAACGTTTTTAATGAAATCATGTTTCTCTCGAGGAGAAAACGCGTTTAAAGCCATAAAAAGATTTCACTGTGTTTTGGCATTGGACCAAGCTACCAACAAGCTAAACAATGATCAGAACTGGAGAAATTACACATTGACATTGGGTGAAATCATGTAACTCTTAAGGATGTGTTGCAGACTTGTTGAATAGATTCATTTTTCTTGTTTTGTTTGTTTTTGATGAACTTGTGCTTTTCTTGTCGAGAAAAGGCGTTTAACGCGATAAAAAGGTTTAGTGCGTTATGAATACGGGCTAGGTTACCAAAAGTAAAAATGTGAACTAAATATGGCCGGGAGTCGTTTTTATTGTTTAAAACACGATTTCTCGACCAGAATATGCTTTTTCAAAAAAGCCGTTTTCCCATGGCGAGAGACTCATTTTCTGTGAGAAAATACGCGATAAAAAGTTTTAGTGCGTTATGAATACGGGCTAGGTTACCAAAAGTAAAAATGTGAACTAAATATGGCCGGGAGTCGTTTTTATTGTTTAAAACACGATTTCTCGACCAGAATATGCTTTTTCAAAAAAGCCGTTTTCCCATGGCGAGAGACTCATTTTCTGTGAGAAAATACATTAACAGGAGGGATTTCATCAGAAACACTAAAAATACATATTGTACTTGTCTGAAAACGCACAGAACCTTGAAATAGAAGGTTTCTCACCAAAAAACACATTGGTGAAAACCCTATTTTAAGGCTCTGAGTGTTTGCACACATGTACAACAGGCATGTTTAAACTATAACGTTTTTAGTGAAATCATGTTTCTCTCGAGGAGAAAATGCGTTTAAAGCCATAAAAAGATTTCACTGTGTTTTGGCATTGGAACAAGCTACCAAAAAGCTAATCAAGCCATTTTCCTATGTCCAGAGACTCATTTTCTGTGAGAAAATACATTTGAAAGGAGAGATTTCATCAGAAATGCTAAAAATACATATTGTACTTGTCTGAAAACGCACAGAACCTTGAAATAGAAGTTTTCTCACCAAAAAACACATGGGTGAAAACCCTATTTTAAGGCTCTGAGTGTTTGCAGACATGTACAACAGATATGTTTAAACTCTAACATCTTTGATGAAATCATGTTTCTCTCGAGGAGAAAACGCGTTTAAAGCCACAAAAAGATTTCACTGTGTTTTGGCATTGGACCAAGCTACCAACAAGCTAAACAATGATCAGAACTGGAGAAATTACACATTGACATTGGGTGAAATCATGTAACTCTTTAAGGGTGTGTTGCAGATTGTTGAATAGATTAATTTTTCTTGTTTTGTTTGTTTTTGATGAACTTGTGCATTTCTTGTTGAGAAAAGGCGTTTAACGCGATAAAAAGGTTTAGTGCGTTATGAATACGGGCTAGGTTACCAAAAGTAAAAATGTGAACTAAATATGGCCGGGAGTCGTTTTTATTGTTTAAAACACGATTTCTCGACCAGAATATGCTTTTTCAAAAAAGCCGTTTTCCCATGGCGAGAGACTCATTTTCTGTGAGAAAATACATTAACAGGAGGGATTTCATCAGAAACACTAAAAATACATATTGTACTTGTCTGAAAACGCACAGAACCTTGAAATAGGTTTCTCACCAAAAAACACATTGGTGAAAACCCTATTTTAAGGCTCTGAGTGTTTGCACACATGTACAACAGGCATGTTTAAACTATAACGTTTTTAGTGAAATCATGTTTCACTCGAGGAGAAAACGCGTTTAAAGCCATAAAAAGATTCCACTGTGTTTTGGCATTGGACCAAGCTACCAACAAGCTAATCAAGCCATTTTTCTATGTCCAGAGACTCGTTTTCTGTGAGAAAATACATTTGAAAGGAGAGATTTCATCAGAAATGCTAAAAATACATATTGTACTTGTCTGAAAACGCACAGAACCTTGAAATAGAAGTTTTCTCACCAAAAAAGACATGGGTGAAAACCCTATTTTAAGGCTCTGAGTGTTTGCAGACATGTACAACAGATATGTTTAAACTCTAACATCTTTGATGAAATCATGTTTCTCTCGAGGAGAAAACGCGTTTAAAGCCATAAAAAGATTTCACTGTGTTTTGGCATTGGACCAAGCTACCAACAAGCTAAACAATGAACAGAACTGGAGAAATTACACATTGACATTGGGTGAAATCATGTAACTCTTAAGGATGTGTTGCAGACTTGTTGAATAGATTCATTTTTCTTGTTTTGTTTGTTTTTGATGAACTTGTGCTTTTCTTGTCGAGAAAAGGCGTTTAACGCGATAAAAAGGTTTAGTGCGTTATGAATACGGGCTAGGTTACCAAAAGTAAAAATGTGAACTAAATAAGGCCGGGAGTCGTTTTTATTGTTTAAAACACGATTTCTCGACCAGAATATGCTTTTTCAAAAAAGCCATGTTCCCATGGCGAGAGACTCGTTTTCTGTGAGAAAATGCATTAAAAGGAGGGATTTCATCAGAAACACTAAAAATACATATTGTACTTGTCTGAAAACGCACAGGACCTTGAAATAGAAGGTTTCTCACCAAAAAACACATTGGTGAAAACCCTATTTTAAGGCTCTGAGTGTTTGCACACATGTACAACAGGCATGTTTAAACTATAACGTTTTTAATGAAATCATGTTTCTCTCGAGGAGAAAACGCGTTTAAAGCCATAAAAAGATTTCACTGTGTTTTGGCATTGGACCAAGCTACCAACAAGCTAAACAATGATCAGAACTGGAGAAATTACACATTGACATTGGGTGAAATCATGTAACTCTTAAGGATGTGTTGCAGACTTGTTGAATAGATTCATTTTTCTTGTTTTGTTTGTTTTTGATGAACTTGTGCTTTTCTTGTCGAGAAAAGGCGTTTAACGCGATAAAAAGGTTTAGTGCGTTATGAATACGGGCTAGGTTACCAAAAGTAAAAATGTGAACTAAATATGGCCGGGAGTCGTTTTTATTGTTTAAAACACGATTTCTCGACCAGAATATGCTTTTTCAAAAAAGCCGTTTTCCCATGGCGAGAGACTCATTTTCTGTGAGAAAATACATTAACAGGAGGGATTTCATCAGAAACACTAAAAATACATATTGTACTTGTCTGAAAACGCACAGAACCTTGAAATAGAAGGTTTCTCACCAAAAAACACATTGGTGAAAACCCTATTTTAAGGCTCTGAGTGTTTGCACACATGTACAACAGGCATGTTTAAACTATAACGTTTTTAGTGAAATCATGTTTCTCTCGAGGAGAAAATGCGTTTAAAGCCATAAAAAGATTTCACTGTGTTTTGGCATTGGAACAAGCTACCAAAAAGCTAATCAAGCCATTTTCCTATGTCCAGAGACTCATTTTCTGTGAGAAAATACATTTGAAAGGAGAGATTTCATCAGAAATGCTAAAAATACATATTGTACTTGTCTGAAAACGCACAGAACCTTGAAATAGAAGTTTTCTCACCAAAAAACACATGGGTGAAAACCCTATTTTAAGGCTCTGAGTGTTTGCAGACATGTACAACAGATATGTTTAAACTCTAACATCTTTGATGAAATCATGTTTCTCTCGAGGAGAAAACGCGTTTAAAGCCATAAAAAGATTTCACTGTGTTTTGGCATTGGACCAAGCTACCAACAAGCTAAACAATGATCAGAACTGGAGAAATTACACATTGACATTGGGTGAAATCATGTAACTCTTAAGGGTGTGTTGCAGATTGTTGAGTAGATTAATTTTTCTTGTTTTGTTTGTTTTTGATGAACTTGTGCTTTTCTTGTTGAGAAAAGGCGTTTAACGCGATAAAAAGGTTTAGTGCGTTATGAATACGGGCTAGGTTACCAAAAGTAAAAATGTGAACTAAATATGGCCGGGAGTCGTTTTTATTGTTTAAAACACGATTTCTCGACCAGAATATGCTTTTTCAAAAAAGCCGTTTTCCCATGGCGAGAGACTCATTTTCTGTGAGAAAATACATTAACAGGAGGGATTTCATCAGAAACACTAAAAATACATATTGTACTTGTCTGAAAACGCACAGAACCTTGAAATAGGTTTCTCACCAAAAAACACATTGGTGAAAACCCTATTTTAAGGCTCTGAGTGTTTGCACACATGTACAACAGGCATGTTTAAACTATAACGTTTTTAGTGAAATCATGTTTCTCTCGAGGAGAAAACGCGTTTAAAGCCATAAAAAGATTCCACTGTGTTTTGGCATTGGACCAAGCTACCAACAAGCTAATCAAGCCATTTTTCTATGTCCAGAGACTCGTTTTCTGTGAGAAAATACATTTGAAAGGAGAGATTTCAACAGAAATGCTAAAAAATACATATTGTACTTGTCTGAAAACGCACAGAACCTTGAAATAGAAGTTTTCTCACCAAAAAACACATGGGTGAAAACCCTATTTTAAGGCTCTGAGTGTTTGCAGACATGTACAACAGGCATTTTTAAACTATAACGTTTTTAGTGAAATCATGTTTCTCTCGAGGAGAAAACGCGTTTAAAGCCATAAAAAGATTTCACTTTGTTTTGGCATTGGACCAAGCTACCAACAAGCTAAACAATGATCAGAACTGGAGAAATTACACATTGACATTGGGTGAAATCATGTAACTCTTTAAGGGTGTGTTGCAGATTGTTGAATAGATTCATTTTTCTTGTTTTGTTTGTTTTTGATGAACTTGTGCTTTTCTTGTTGAGAAAAGGCGTTTAACGCGATAAAAAGGTTTAGTGCGTTATGAATACGGGCTAGGTTACCAAAAGTAAAAATGTGAACTAAATATGGCCGGGAGTCGTTTTTATTGTTTAAAACACGATTTCTCGACCAGAATATGCTTTTTCAAAAAAGCCGTTTTCCCATGGCGAGAGACTCATTTTCTGTGAGAAAATACATTAACAGGAGGGATTTCATCAGAAACACTAAAAATACATATTGTACTTGTCTGAAAACGCACAGAACCTTGAAATAGGTTTCTCACCAAAAAACACATTGGTGAAAACCCTATTTTAAGGCTCTGAGTGTTTGCACACATGTACAACAGGCATGTTTAAACTATAACGTTTTTAGTGAAATCATGTTTCTCTCGAGGAGAAAACGCGTTTAAAGCCATAAAAAGATTCCACTGTGTTTTGGCATTGGACCAAGGTACCAACAAGCTAATCAAGCCATTTTTCTATGTCCAGAGACTCGTTTTCTGTGAGAAAATACATTTGAAAGGAGAGATTTCATCAGAAATGCTAAAAATACATATTGTACTTGTCTGAAAACGCACAGAACCTTGAAATAGAAGGTTTCTCACCAAAAAACACATGGGTGAAAACCCTATTTTAAGGCTCTGAGTGTTTGCAGACATGTACAACAGATATGTTTAAACTCTAACATCTTTGATGAAATCATGTTTCTCTCGAGGAGAAAACGCGTTTAAAGCCATAAAAAGATTTCACTGTGTTTTGGCATTGGACCAAGCTACCAACAAGCTAAACAATGATCAGAACTGGAGAAATTACACATTGACATTGGGTGAAATCATGTAATTCTTAAGGATGTGTTGCAGACTTGTTGAATAGATTCATTTTTCTTGTTTTGTTTGTTTTTGATGAACTTGTGCTTTTCTTGTCGAGAAAAGGCGTTTAACGCGATAAAAAGGTTTAGTGCGTTATGAATACGGGCTAGGTTACCAAAAGTAAAAATGTGAACTAAATAAGGCCGGGAGTCGTTTTTATTGTTTAAAACACGATTTCTCGACCAGAATATGCTTTTTCAAAAAAGCCATGTTCCCATGGCGAGAGACTCATTTTCTGTGAGAAAATGCATTAAAAGGAGGGATTTCATCAGAAACACTAAAAATACATATTGTACTTGTCTGAAAACGCACAGGACCTTGAAATAGAAGGTTTCTCACCAAAAAACACATTGGTGAAAACCCTATTTTAAGGCTCTGAGTGTTTGCACACATGTACAACAGGCATGTTTAAACTATAACGTTTTTAATGAAATCATGTTTCTCTCGAGGAGAAAACGCGTTTAAAGCCATAAAAAGATTTCACTGTGTTTTGGCATTGGACCAAGCTACCAACAAGCTAAACAATGATCAGAACTGGAGAAATTACACATTGACATTGGGTGAAATCATGTAACTCTTAAGGATGTGTTGCAGACTTGTTGAATAGATTCATTTTTCTTGTTTTGTTTGTTTTTGATGAAATTGTGCTTTTCTTGTCGAGAAAAGGCGTTTAACGCGATAAAAAGGTTTAGTGCGTTATGAATACGGGCTAGGTTACCAAAAGTAAAAATGTGAACTAAATAAGGCCGGGAGTCGTTTTTATTGTTTAAAACACGATTTCTCGACCAGAATATGCTTTTTCAAAAAAGCCGTTTTCCCATGGCGAGAGACTCATTTTCTGTGAGAAAATACATTAACAGGAGGGATTTCATCAGAATCACTAAAAATACATATTGTACTTGTCTGAAAACGCACAGAACCTTGAAATAGCTTTCTCACCAAAAAACACATTGGTGAAAACCCTATTTTAAGGCTCTGACTGTTTGCAGACATGTACAACAGGCATGTTTAAACTCTAACATCTTTGATGAAATCACGTTTCTCTCGAGGAGAAAACGCGTTTAAAGCCATAAAAAGATTTCACTGTGTTTTGGCATATGACCAAGCTACCAACAAGCTAAACAATGATCAGAACTGGAGAAATTACACATTGACATTGGGTGAAATCATGTAACTCTTAAGGATGTGTTGCAGACTTGTTGAATAGATTCATTTTTCTTGTTTTGTTTGTTTTTGATGAAATTGTGCTTTTCTTGTCGAGAAAAGGCGTTTAACGCGATAAAAAGGTTTAGTGCGTTATGAATACGGGCTAGGTTACCAAAAGTAAAAATGTGAACTAAATAAGGCCGGGAGTCGTTTTTATTGTTTAAAACACGATTTCTCGACCAGAATATGCTTTTTCAAAAAAGCCATGTTCCCATGGCGAGAGACTCGTTTTCTGTGAGAAAATGCATTAAAAGGAGGGATTTCATCAGAAACACTAAAAATACATATTGTACTTGTCTGAAAACGCACAGGACCTTGAAATAGAAGGTTTCTCACCAAAAAACACATTGGTGAAAACCCTATTTTAAGGCTCTGAGTGTTTGCACACATGTACAACAGGCATGTTTAAACTATAACGTTTTTAATGAAATCATGTTTCTCTCGAGGAGAAAACGCGTTTAAAGCCATAAAAAGATTTCACTGTGTTTTGGCATTGGACCAAGCTACCAACAAGCTAAACAATGATCAGAACTGGAGAAATTACACATTGACATTGGGTGAAATCATGTAACTCTTAAGGATGTGTTGCAGACTTGTTGAATAGATTCATTTTTCTTGTTTTGTTTGTTTTTGATGAACTTGTGCTTTTCTTGTCGAGAAAAGGCGTTTAACGCGATAAAAAGGTTTAGTGCGTTATGAATACGGGCTAGGTTACCAAAAGTAAAAATGTGAACTAAATATGGCCGGGAGTCGTTTTTATTGTTTAAAACACGATTTCTCGACCAGAATATGCTTTTTCAAAAAAGCCGTTTTCCCATGGCGAGAGACTCATTTTCTGTGAGAAAATACGCGATAAAAAGGTTTAGTGCGTTATGAATACGGGCTAGGTTACCAAAAGTAAAAATGTGAACTAAATATGGCCGGGAGTCGTTTTTATTGTTTAAAACACGATTTCTCGACCAGAATATGCTTTTTCAAAAAAGCCGTTTTCCCATGGCGAGAGACTCATTTTCTGTGAGAAAATACATTAACAGGAGGGATTTCATCAGAAACACTAAAAATACATATTGTACTTGTCTGAAAACGCACAGAACCTTGAAATAGAAGGTTTCTCACCAAAAAACACATTGGTGAAAACCCTATTTTAAGGCTCTGAGTGTTTGCACACATGTACAACAGGCATGTTTAAACTATAACGTTTTTAGTGAAATCATGTTTCTCTCGAGGAGAAAATGCGTTTAAAGCCATAAAAAGATTTCACTGTGTTTTGGCATTGGAACAAGCTACCAAAAAGCTAATCAAGCCATTTTCCTATGTCCAGAGACTCATTTTCTGTGAGAAAATACATTTGAAAGGAGAGATTTCATCAGAAATGCTAAAAATACATATTGTACTTGTCTGAAAACGCACAGAACCTTGAAATAGAAGTTTTCTCACCAAAAAACACATGGGTGAAAACCCTATTTTAAGGCTCTGAGTGTTTGCAGACATGTACAACAGATATGTTTAAACTCTAACATCTTTGATGAAATCATGTTTCTCTCGAGGAGAAAACGCGTTTAAAGCCACAAAAAGATTTCACTGTGTTTTGGCATTGGACCAAGCTACCAACAAGCTAAACAATGATCAGAACTGGAGAAATTACACATTGACATTGGGTGAAATCATGTAACTCTTTAAGGGTGTGTTGCAGATTGTTGAATAGATTAATTTTTCTTGTTTTGTTTGTTTTTGATGAACTTGTGCATTTCTTGTTGAGAAAAGGCGTTTAACGCGATAAAAAGGTTTAGTGCGTTATGAATACGGGCTAGGTTACCAAAAGTAAAAATGTGAACTAAATATGGCCGGGAGTCGTTTTTATTGTTTAAAACACGATTTCTCGACCAGAATATGCTTTTTCAAAAAAGCCGTTTTCCCATGGCGAGAGACTCATTTTCTGTGAGAAAATACATTAACAGGAGGGATTTCATCAGAAACACTAAAAATACATATTGTACTTGTCTGAAAACGCACAGAACCTTGAAATAGGTTTCTCACCAAAAAACACATTGGTGAAAACCCTATTTTAAGGCTCTGAGTGTTTGCACACATGTACAACAGGCATGTTTAAACTATAACGTTTTTAGTGAAATCATGTTTCACTCGAGGAGAAAACGCGTTTAAAGCCATAAAAAGATTCCACTGTGTTTTGGCATTGGACCAAGCTACCAACAAGCTAATCAAGCCATTTTTCTATGTCCAGAGACTCGTTTTCTGTGAGAAAATACATTTGAAAGGAGAGATTTCATCAGAAATGCTAAAAATACATATTGTACTTGTCTGAAAACGCACAGAACCTTGAAATAGAAGTTTTCTCACCAAAAAACACATGGGTGAAAACCCTATTTTAAGGCTCTGAGTGTTTGCAGACATGTACAACAGATATGTTTAAACTCTAACATCTTTGATGAAATCATGTTTCTCTCGAGGAGAAAACGCGTTTAAAGCCATAAAAAGATTTCACTGTGTTTTGGCATTGGACCAAGCTACCAACAAGCTAAACAATGATCAGAACTGGAGAAATTACACATTGACATTGGGTGAAATCATGTAACTCTTAAGGATGTGTTGCAGACTTGTTGAATAGATTCATTTTTCTTGTTTTGTTTGTTTTTGATGAACTTGTGCTTATCTTGTCGAGAAAAGGCGTTTAACGCGATAAAAAGGTTTAGTGCGTTATGAATACGGGCTAGGTTACCAAAAGTAAAAATGTGAACTAAATATGGCCGGGAGTCGTTTTTATTGTTTAAAACACGATTTCTCGACCAGAATATGCTTTTTCAAAAAAGCCATGTTCCCATGGCGAGAGACTCATTTTCTGTGAGAAAATGCATTAAAAGGAGGGATTTCATCAGAAACACTAAAAATACATATTGTACTTGTCTGAAAACGCACAGGACCTTGAAATAGAAGGTTTCTCACCAAAAAACACATTGGTGAAAACCCTATTTTAAGGCTCTGAGTGTTTGCACACATGTACAACAGGCATGTTTAAACTATAACGTTTTTAATGAAATCATGTTTCTCTCGAGGAGAAAACGCGTTTAAAGCCATAAAAAGATTTCACTGTGTTTTGGCATTGGACCAAGCTACCAACAAGCTAAACAATGATCAGAACTGGAGAAATTACACATTGACATTGGGTGAAATCATGTAACTCTTAAGGATGTGTTGCAGACTTGTTGAATAGATTCATTTTTCTTGTTTTGTTTGTTTTTGATGAACTTGTGCTTTTCTTGTCGAGAAAAGGCGTTTAACGCGATAAAAAGGTTTAGTGCGTTATGAATACGGGCTAGGTTACCAAAAGTAAAAATGTGAACTAAATAAGGCCGGGAGTCGTTTTTATTGTTTAAAACACGATTTCTCGACCAGAATATGCTTTTTCAAAAAAGCCGTTTTCCCATGGCGAGAGACTCATTTTCTGTGAGAAAATACATTAACAGGAGGGATTTCATCAGAATCACTAAAAATACATATTGTACTTGTCTGAAAACGCACAGAACCTTGAAATAGGTTTCTCACCAAAAAACACATTGGTGAAAACCCTATTTTAAGGCTCTGACTGTTTGCAGACATGTACAACAGGCATGTTTAAACTCTAACATCTTTGATGAAATCATGTTTCTCTCGAGGAGAAAACGCGTTTAAAGCCATAAAAAGATTTCACTGTGTTTTGGCATATGACCAAGCTACCAACAAGCTAAACAATGATCAGAACTGGAGAAATTACACATTGACATTGGGTGAAATCATGTAACTCTTAAGGATGTGTTGCAGACTTGTTGAATAGATTCATTTTTCTTGTTTTGTTTGTTTTTGATGAACTTGTGCTTTTCTTGTTGAGAAAAGGCGTTTAACGCGATAAAAAGGTTTAGTGCGTTATGAATACGGGCTAGGTTACCAAAAGTAAAAATGTGAACTAAATATGGCCGGGAGTCGTTTTTATTGTTTAAAACACGATTTCTCGACCAGAATATGCTTTTTCAAAAAAGCCGTTTTCCCATGGCGAGAGACTCATTTTCTGTGAGAAAATACATTAACAGGAGGGATTTCATCAGAAACACTAAAAATACATATTGTACTTGTCTGAAAACGCACAGAACCTTGAAATAGGTTTCTCACCAAAAAACACATTGGTGAAAACCCTATTTTAAGGCTCTGAGTGTTTGCACACATGTACAACAGGCATGTTTAAACTATAACGTTTTTAGTGAAATCATGTTTCACTCGAGGAGAAAACGCGTTTAAAGCCATAAAAAGATTCCACTGTGTTTTGGCATTGGACCAAGCTACCAACAAGCTAATCAAGCCATTTTTCTATGTCCAGAGACTCGTTTTCTGTGAGAAAATACATTTGAAAGGAGAGATTTCATCAGAAATGCTAAAAATACATATTGTACTTGTCTGAAAACGCACAGAACCTTGAAATAGAAGTTTTCTCACCAAAAAACACATGGGTGAAAACCCTATTTTAAGGCTCTGAGTGTTTGCAGACATGTACAACAGATATGTTTAAACTCTAACATCTTTGATGAAATCATGTTTCTCTCGAGGAGAAAACGCGTTTAAAGCCATAAAAAGATTTCACTGTGTTTTGGCATTGGACCAAGCTACCAACAAGCTAAACAATGATCAGAACTGGAGAAATTACACATTGACATTGGGTGAAATCATGTAACTCTTAAGGATGTGTTGCAGACTTGTTGAATAGATTCATTTTTCTTGTTTTGTTTGTTTTTGATGAACTTGTGCTTTTCTTGTCGAGAAAAGGCGTTTAACGCGATAAAAAGGTTTAGTGCGTTATGAATACGGGCTAGGTTACCAAAAGTAAAAATGTGAACTAAATAAGGCCGGGAGTCGTTTTTATTGTTTAAAACACGATTTCTCGACCAGAATATGCTTTTTCAAAAAAGCCATGTTCCCATGGCGAGAGACTCATTTTCTGTGAGAAAATGCATTAAAAGGAGGGATTTCATCAGAAACACTAAAAATACATATTGTACTTGTCTGAAAACGCACAGAACCTTGAAATAGGTTTCTCACCAAAAAACACATTGGTGAGAACCCTATTTTAAGGCTCTGAGTGTTTGCACACATGTACAACAGGCATGTTTAAACTATAACGTTTTTAGTGAAATCATGTTTCACTCGAGGAGAAAACGCGTTTAAAGCCATAAAAAGATTCCACTGTGTTTTGGCATTGGACCAAGCTACCAACAAGCTAATCAAGCCATTTTTCTATGTCCAGAGACTCGTTTTCTGTGAGAAAATACATTTGAAAGGAGAGATTTCATCAGAAATGCTAAAAAATACATATTGTACTTGTCTGAAAACGCACAGAACCTTGAAATAGAAGTTTTCTCACCAAAAAACACATGGGTGAAAACCCTATTTTAAGGCTCTGAGTGTTTGCAGACATGTACAACAGATATGTTTAAACTCTAACATCTTTGATGAAATCATGTTTCTCTCGAGGAGAAAACGCGTTTAAAGCCATAAAAAGATTTCACTGTGTTTTGGCATTGGACCAAGCTACCAACAAGCTAAACAATGATCAGAACTGGAGAAATTACACATTGACATTGGGTGAAATCATGTAACTCTTAAGGATGTGTTGCAGACTTGTTGAATAGATTCATTTTTCTTGTTTTGTTTGTTTTTGATGAACTTGTGCTTTTCTTGTCGAGAAAAGGCGTTTAACGCGATAAAAAGGTTTAGTGCGTTATGAATACGGGCTAGGTTACCAAAAGTAAAAATGTGAACTAAATAAGGCCGGGAGTCGTTTTTATTGTTTAAAACACGATTTCTCGACCAGAATATGCTTTTTCAAAAAAGCCATGTTCCCATGGCGAGAGACTCATTTTCTGTGAGAAAATGCATTAAAAGGAGGGATTTCATCAGAAACACTAAAAATACATATTGTACTTGTCTGAAAACGCACAGGACCTTGAAATAGAAGGTTTCTCACCAAAAAACACATTGGTGAAAACCCTATTTTAAGGCTCTGAGTGTTTGCACACATGTACAACAGATATGTTTAAACTCTAACATCTTTGATGAAATCATGTTTCTCTCGAGGAGAAAACGCGTTTAAAGCCATAAAAAGATTTCACTGTGTTTTGGCATTGGACCAAGCTACCAACAAGCTAAACAATGATCAGAACTGGAGAAATTACACATTGACATTGGGTGAAATCATGTAACTCTTAAGGGTGTGTTGCAGATTGTTGAGTAGATTAATTTTTCTTGTTTTGTTTGTTTTTGATGAACTTGTGCTTTTCTTGTTGAGAAAAGGCGTTTAACGCGATAAAAAGGTTTAGTGCGTTATGAATACGGGCTAGGTTACCAAAAGTAAAAATGTGAACTAAATATGGCCGGGAGTCGTTTTTATTGTTTAAAACACGATTTCTCGACCAGAATATGCTTTTTCAAAAAAGCCGTTTTCCCATGGCGAGAGACTCATTTTCTGTGAGAAAATACATTAACAGGAGGGATTTCATCAGAAACACTAAAAATACATATTGTACTTGTCTGAAAACGCACAGAACCTTGAAATAGGTTTCTCACCAAAAAACACATTGGTGAAAACCCTATTTTAAGGCTCTGAGTGTTTGCACACATGTACAACAGGCATGTTTAAACTATAACGTTTTTAGTGAAATCATGTTTCTCTCGAGGAGAAAACGCGTTTAAAGCCATAAAAAGATTCCACTGTGTTTTGGCATTGGACCAAGCTACCAACAAGCTAATCAAGCCATTTTTCTATGTCCAGAGACTCGTTTTCTGTGAGAAAATACATTTGAAAGGAGAGATTTCAACAGAAATGCTAAAAAATACATATTGTACTTGTCTGAAAACGCACAGAACCTTGAAATAGAAGTTTTCTCACCAAAAAACACATGGGTGAAAACCCTATTTTAAGGCTCTGAGTGTTTGCAGACATGTACAACAGGCATTTTTAAACTATAACGTTTTTAGTGAAATCATGTTTCTCTCGAGGAGAAAACGCGTTTAAAGCCATAAAAAGATTTCACTTTGTTTTGGCATTGGACCAAGCTACCAACAAGCTAAACAATGATCAGAACTGGAGAAATTACACATTGACATTGGGTGAAATCATGTAACTCTTTAAGGGTGTGTTGCAGATTGTTGAATAGATTAATTTTTCTTGTTTTGTTTGTTTTTGATGAACTTGTGCTTTTCTTGTTGAGAAAAGGCGTTTAACGCGATAAAAAGGTTTAGTGCGTTATGAATACGGGCTAGGTTACCAAAAGTAAAAATGTGAACTAAATATGGCCGGGAGTCGTTTTTATTGTTTAAAACACGATTTCTCGACCAGAATATGCTTTTTCAAAAAAGCCGTTTTCCCATGGCGAGAGACTCATTTTCTGTGAGAAAATACATTAACAGGAGGGATTTCATCAGAAACACTAAAAATACATATTGTACTTGTCTGAAAACGCACAGAACCTTGAAATAGGTTTCTCACCAAAAAACACATTGGTGAAAACCCTATTTTAAGGCTCTGAGTGTTTGCACACATGTACAACAGGCATGTTTAAACTATAACGTTTTTAGTGAAATCATGTTTCTCTCGAGGAGAAAACGCGTTTAAAGCCATAAAAAGATTCCACTGTGTTTTGGCATTGGACCAAGGTACCAACAAGCTAATCAAGCCATTTTTCTATGTCCAGAGACTCGTTTTCTGTGAGAAAATACATTTGAAAGGAGAGATTTCATCAGAAATGCTAAAAATACATATTGTACTTGTCTGAAAACGCACAGAACCTTGAAATAGAAGGTTTCTCACCAAAAAACACATGGGTGAAAACCCTATTTTAAGGCTCTGAGTGTTTGCAGACATGTACAACAGATATGTTTAAACTCTAACATCTTTGATGAAATCATGTTTCTCTCGAGGAGAAAACGCGTTTAAAGCCATAAAAAGATTTCACTGTGTTTTGGCATTGGACCAAGCTACCAACAAGCTAAACAATGATCAGAACTGGAGAAATTACACATTGACATTGGGTGAAATCATGTAATTCTTAAGGATGTGTTGCAGACTTGTTGAATAGATTCATTTTTCTTGTTTTGTTTGTTTTTGATGAACTTGTGCTTTTCTTGTCGAGAAAAGGCGTTTAACGCGATAAAAAGGTTTAGTGCGTTATGAATACGGGCTAGGTTACCAAAAGTAAAAATGTGAACTAAATAAGGCCGGGAGTCGTTTTTATTGTTTAAAACACGACTTCTCGACCAGAATATGCTTTTTCAAAAAAGCCATGTTCCCATGGCGAGAGACTCATTTTCTGTGAGAAAATGCATTAAAAGGAGGGATTTCATCAGAAACACTAAAAATACATATTGTACTTGTCTGAAAACGCACAGGACCTTGAAATAGAAGGTTTCTCACCAAAAAACACATTGGTGAAAACCCTATTTTAAGGCTCTGAGTGTTTGCACACATGTACAACAGGCATGTTTAAACTATAACGTTTTTAATGAAATCATGTTTCTCTCGAGGAGAAAACGCGTTTAAAGCCATAAAAAGATTTCACTGTGTTTTGGCATTGGACCAAGCTACCAACAAGCTAAACAATGATCAGAACTGGAGAAATTACACATTGACATTGGGTGAAATCATGTAACTCTTAAGGATGTGTTGCAGACTTGTTGAATAGATTCATTTTTCTTGTTTTGTTTGTTTTTGATGAAATTGTGCTTTTCTTGTCGAGAAAAGGCGTTTAACGCGATAAAAAGGTTTAGTGCGTTATGAATACGGGCTAGGTTACCAAAAGTAAAAATGTGAACTAAATAAGGCCGGGAGTCGTTTTTATTGTTTAAAACACGATTTCTCGACCAGAATATGCTTTTTCAAAAAAGCCGTTTTCCCATGGCGAGAGACTCATTTTCTGTGAGAAAATACATTAACAGGAGGGATTTCATCAGAATCACTAAAAATACATATTGTACTTGTCTGAAAACGCACAGAACCTTGAAATAGCTTTCTCACCAAAAAACACATTGGTGAAAACCCTATTTTAAGGCTCTGAGTGTTTGCACACATGTACAACAGGCATGTTTAAACTATAACGTTTTTAGTGAAATCATGTTTCTCTCGAGGAGAAAATGCGTTTAAAGCCATAAAAAGATTTCACTGTGTTTTGGCATTGGAACAAGCTACCAAAAAGCTAATCAAGCCATTTTCCTATGTCCAGAGACTCATTTTCTGTGAGAAAATACATTTGAAAGGAGAGATTTCATCAGAAATGCTAAAAATACATATTGTACTTGTCTGAAAACGCACAGAACCTTGAAATAGAAGTTTTCTCACCAAAAAACACATGGGTGAAAACCCTATTTTAAGGCTCTGAGTGTTTGCAGACATGTACAACAGATATGTTTAAACTCTAACATCTTTGATGAAATCATGTTTCTCTCGAGGAGAAAACGCGTTTAAAGCCACAAAAAGATTTCACTGTGTTTTGGCATTGGACCAAGCTACCAACAAGCTAAACAATGATCAGAACTGGAGAAATTACACATTGACATTGGGTGAAATCATGTAACTCTTTAAGGGTGTGTTGCAGATTGTTGAATAGATTAATTTTTCTTGTTTTGTTTGTTTTTGATGAACTTGTGCTTTTCTTGTTGAGAAAAGGCGTTTAACGCGATAAAAAGGTTTAGTGCGTTATGAATACGGGCTAGGTTACCAAAAGTAAAAATGTGAACTAAATATGGCCGGGAGTCGTTTTTATTGTTTAAAACACGATTTCTCGACCAGAATATGCTTTTTCAAAAAAGCCGTTTTCCCATGGCGAGAGACTCATTTTCTGTGAGAAAATACATTAACAGGAGGGATTTCATCAGAAACACTAAAAATACATATTGTACTTGTCTGAAAACGCACAGAACCTTGAAATAGGTTTCTCACCAAAAAACACATTGGTGAAAACCCTATTTTAAGGCTCTGAGTGTTTGCACACATGTACAACAGGCATGTTTAAACTATAACGTTTTTAGTGAAATCATGTTTCACTCGAGGAGAAAACGCGTTTAAAGCCATAAAAAGATTCCACTGTGTTTTGGCATTGGACCAAGCTACCAACAAGCTAATCAAGCCATTTTTCTATGTCCAGAGACTCGTTTTCTGTGAGAAAATACATTTGAAAGGAGAGATTTCATCAGAAATGCTAAAAATACATATTGTACTTGTCTGAAAACGCACAGAACCTTGAAATAGAAGTTTTCTCACCAAAAAACACATGGGTGAAAACCCTATTTTAAGGCTCTGAGTGTTTGCAGACATGTACAACAGATATGTTTAAACTCTAACATCTTTGATGAAATCATGTTTCTCTCGAGGAGAAAACGCGTTTAAAGCCATAAAAAGATTTCACTGTGTTTTGGCATTGGACCAAGCTACCAACAAGCTAAACAATGATCAGAACTGGAGAAATTACACATTGACATTGGGTGAAATCATGTAACTCTTAAGGATGTGTTGCAGACTTGTTGAATAGATTCATTTTTCTTGTTTTGTTTGTTTTTGATGAACTTGTGCTTATCTTGTCGAGAAAAGGCGTTTAACGCGATAAAAAGGTTTAGTGCGTTATGAATACGGGCTAGGTTACCAAAAGTAAAAATGTGAACTAAATAAGGCCGGGAGTCGTTTTTATTGTTTAAAACACGATTTCTCGACCAGAATATGCTTTTTCAAAAAAGCCATGTTCCCATGGCGAGAGACTCATTTTCTGTGAGAAAATGCATTAAAAGGAGGGATTTCATCAGAAACACTAAAAATACATATTGTACTTGTCTGAAAACGCACAGGACCTTGAAATAGAAGGTTTCTCACCAAAAAACACATTGGTGAAAACCCTATTTTAAGGCTCTGAGTGTTTGCACACATGTACAACAGGCATGTTTAAACTATAACGTTTTTAATGAAATCATGTTTCTCTCGAGGAGAAAACGCGTTTAAAGCCATAAAAAGATTTCACTGTGTTTTGGCATTGGACCAAGCTACCAACAAGCTAAACAATGATCAGAACTGGAGAAATTACACATTGACATTGGGTGAAATCATGTAACTCTTAAGGATGTGTTGCAGACTTGTTGAATAGATTCATTTTTCTTGTTTTGTTTGTTTTTGATGAACTTGTGCTTTTCTTGTCGAGAAAAGGCGTTTAACGCGATAAAAAGGTTTAGTGCGTTATGAATACGGGCTAGGTTACCAAAAGTAAAAATGTGAACTAAATAAGGCCGGGAGTCGTTTTTATTGTTTAAAACACGATTTCTCGACCAGAATATGCTTTTTCAAAAAAGCCGTTTTCCCATGGCGAGAGACTCATTTTCTGTGAGAAAATACATTAACAGGAGGGATTTCATCAGAATCACTAAAAATACATATTGTACTTGTCTGAAAACGCACAGAACCTTGAAATAGGTTTCTCACCAAAAAACACATTGGTGAAAACCCTATTTTAAGGCTCTGACTGTTTGCAGACATGTACAACAGGCATGTTTAAACTCTAACATCTTTGATGAAATCATGTTTCTCTCGAGGAGAAAACGCGTTTAAAGCCATAAAAAGATTTCACTGTGTTTTGGCATATGACCAAGCTACCAACAAGCTAAACAATGATCAGAACTGGAGAAATTACACATTGACATTGGGTGAAATCATGTAACTCTTAAGGATGTGTTGCAGACTTGTTGAATAGATTCATTTTTCTTGTTTTGTTTGTTTTTGATGAACTTGTGCTTTTCTTGTTGAGAAAAGGCGTTTAACGCGATAAAAAGGTTTAGTGCGTTATGAATACGGGCTAGGTTACCAAAAGTAAAAATGTGAACTAAATATGGCCGGGAGTCGTTTTTATTGTTTAAAACACGATTTCTCGACCAGAATATGCTTTTTCAAAAAAGCCGTTTTCCCATGGCGAGAGACTCATTTTCTGTGAGAAAATACATTAACAGGAGGGATTTCATCAGAAACACTAAAAATACATATTGTACTTGTCTGAAAACGCACAGAACCTTGAAATAGGTTTCTCACCAAAAAACACATTGGTGAAAACCCTATTTTAAGGCTCTGAGTGTTTGCACACATGTACAACAGGCATGTTTAAACTATAACGTTTTTAGTGAAATCATGTTTCACTCGAGGAGAAAACGCGTTTAAAGCCATAAAAAGATTCCACTGTGTTTTGGCATTGGACCAAGCTACCAACAAGCTAATCAAGCCATTTTTCTATGTCCAGAGACTCGTTTTCTGTGAGAAAATACATTTGAAAGGAGAGATTTCATCAGAAATGCTAAAAATACATATTGTACTTGTCTGAAAACGCACAGAACCTTGAAATAGAAGTTTTCTCACCAAAAAACACATGGGTGAAAACCCTATTTTAAGGCTCTGAGTGTTTGCAGACATGTACAACAGATATGTTTAAACTCTAACATCTTTGATGAAATCATGTTTCTCTCGAGGAGAAAACGCGTTTAAAGCCATAAAAAGATTTCACTGTGTTTTGGCATTGGACCAAGCTACCAACAAGCTAAACAATGATCAGAACTGGAGAAATTACACATTGACATTGGGTGAAATCATGTAACTCTTAAGGATGTGTTGCAGACTTGTTGAATAGATTCATTTTTCTTGTTTTGTTTGTTTTTGATGAACTTGTGCTTTTCTTGTCGAGAAAAGGCGTTTAACGCGATAAAAAGGTTTAGTGCGTTATGAATACGGGCTAGGTTACCAAAAGTAAAAATGTGAACTAAATAAGGCCGGGAGTCGTTTTTATTGTTTAAAACACGATTTCTCGACCAGAATATGCTTTTTCAAAAAAGCCATGTTCCCATGGCGAGAGACTCATTTTCTGTGAGAAAATGCATTAAAAGGAGGGATTTCATCAGAAACACTAAAAATACATATTGTACTTGTCTGAAAACGCACAGAACCTTGAAATAGGTTTCTCACCAAAAAACACATTGGTGAGAACCCTATTTTAAGGCTCTGAGTGTTTGCACACATGTACAACAGGCATGTTTAAACTATAACGTTTTTAGTGAAATCATGTTTCACTCGAGGAGAAAACGCGTTTAAAGCCATAAAAAGATTCCACTGTGTTTTGGCATTGGACCAAGCTACCAACAAGCTAATCAAGCCATTTTTCTATGTCCAGAGACTCGTTTTCTGTGAGAAAATACATTTGAAAGGAGAGATTTCATCAGAAATGCTAAAAAATACATATTGTACTTGTCTGAAAACGCACAGAACCTTGAAATAGAAGTTTTCTCACCAAAAAACACATGGGTGAAAACCCTATTTTAAGGCTCTGAGTGTTTGCAGACATGTACAACAGATATGTTTAAACTCTAACATCTTTGATGAAATCATGTTTCTCTCGAGGAGAAAACGCGTTTAAAGCCATAAAAAGATTTCACTGTGTTTTGGCATTGGACCAAGCTACCAACAAGCTAAACAATGATCAGAACTGGAGAAATTACACATTGACATTGGGTGAAATCATGTAACTCTTAAGGATGTGTTGCAGACTTGTTGAATAGATTCATTTTTCTTGTTTTGTTTGTTTTTGATGAACTTGTGCTTTTCTTGTCGAGAAAAGGCGTTTAACGCGATAAAAAGGTTTAGTGCGTTATGAATACGGGCTAGGTTACCAAAAGTAAAAATGTGAACTAAATAAGGCCGGGAGTCGTTTTTATTGTTTAAAACACGATTTCTCGACCAGAATATGCTTTTTCAAAAAAGCCATGTTCCCATGGCGAGAGACTCATTTTCTGTGAGAAAATGCATTAAAAGGAGGGATTTCATCAGAAACACTAAAAATACATATTGTACTTGTCTGAAAACGCACAGGACCTTGAAATAGAAGGTTTCTCACCAAAAAACACATTGGTGAAAACCCTATTTTAAGGCTCTGAGTGTTTGCACACATGTACAACAGATATGTTTAAACTCTAACATCTTTGATGAAATCATGTTTCTCTCGAGGAGAAAACGCGTTTAAAGCCATAAAAAGATTTCACTGTGTTTTGGCATTGGACCAAGCTACCAACAAGCTAAACAATGATCAGAACTGGAGAAATTACACATTGACATTGGGTGAAATCATGTAACTCTTAAGGGTGTGTTGCAGATTGTTGAGTAGATTAATTTTTCTTGTTTTGTTTGTTTTTGATGAACTTGTGCTTTTCTTGTTGAGAAAAGGCGTTTAACGCGATAAAAAGGTTTAGTGCGTTATGAATACGGGCTAGGTTACCAAAAGTAAAAATGTGAACTAAATATGGCCGGGAGTCGTTTTTATTGTTTAAAACACGATTTCTCGACCAGAATATGCTTTTTCAAAAAAGCCGTTTTCCCATGGCGAGAGACTCATTTTCTGTGAGAAAATACATTAACAGGAGGGATTTCATCAGAAACACTAAAAATACATATTGTACTTGTCTGAAAACGCACAGAACCTTGAAATAGGTTTCTCACCAAAAAACACATTGGTGAAAACCCTATTTTAAGGCTCTGAGTGTTTGCACACATGTACAACAGGCATGTTTAAACTATAACGTTTTTAGTGAAATCATGTTTCTCTCGAGGAGAAAACGCGTTTAAAGCCATAAAAAGATTCCACTGTGTTTTGGCATTGGACCAAGCTACCAACAAGCTAATCAAGCCATTTTTCTATGTCCAGAGACTCGTTTTCTGTGAGAAAATACATTTGAAAGGAGAGATTTCAACAGAAATGCTAAAAAATACATATTGTACTTGTCTGAAAACGCACAGAACCTTGAAATAGAAGTTTTCTCACCAAAAAACACATGGGTGAAAACCCTATTTTAAGGCTCTGAGTGTTTGCAGACATGTACAACAGGCATTTTTAAACTATAACGTTTTTAGTGAAATCATGTTTCTCTCGAGGAGAAAACGCGTTTAAAGCCATAAAAAGATTTCACTTTGTTTTGGCATTGGACCAAGCTACCAACAAGCTAAACAATGATCAGAACTGGAGAAATTACACATTGACATTGGGTGAAATCATGTAACTCTTTAAGGGTGTGTTGCAGATTGTTGAATAGATTAATTTTTCTTGTTTTGTTTGTTTTTGATGAACTTGTGCTTTTCTTGTTGAGAAAAGGCGTTTAACGCGATAAAAAGGTTTAGTGCGTTATGAATACGGGCTAGGTTACCAAAAGTAAAAATGTGAACTAAATATGGCCGGGAGTCGTTTTTATTGTTTAAAACACGATTTCTCGACCAGAATATGCTTTTTCAAAAAAGCCGTTTTCCCATGGCGAGAGACTCATTTTCTGTGAGAAAATACATTAACAGGAGGGATTTCATCAGAAACACTAAAAATACATATTGTACTTGTCTGAAAACGCACAGAACCTTGAAATAGGTTTCTCACCAAAAAACACATTGGTGAAAACCCTATTTTAAGGCTCTGAGTGTTTGCACACATGTACAACAGGCATGTTTAAACTATAACGTTTTTAGTGAAATCATGTTTCTCTCGAGGAGAAAACGCGTTTAAAGCCATAAAAAGATTCCACTGTGTTTTGGCATTGGACCAAGGTACCAACAAGCTAATCAAGCCATTTTTCTATGTCCAGAGACTCGTTTTCTGTGAGAAAATACATTTGAAAGGAGAGATTTCATCAGAAATGCTAAAAATACATATTGTACTTGTCTGAAAACGCACAGAACCTTGAAATAGAAGGTTTCTCACCAAAAAACACATGGGTGAAAACCCTATTTTAAGGCTCTGAGTGTTTGCAGACATGTACAACAGATATGTTTAAACTCTAACATCTTTGATGAAATCATGTTTCTCTCGAGGAGAAAACGCGTTTAAAGCCATAAAAAGATTTCACTGTGTTTTGGCATTGGACCAAGCTACCAACAAGCTAAACAATGATCAGAACTGGAGAAATTACACATTGACATTGGGTGAAATCATGTAATTCTTAAGGATGTGTTGCAGACTTGTTGAATAGATTCATTTTTCTTGTTTTGTTTGTTTTTGATGAACTTGTGCTTTTCTTGTCGAGAAAAGGCGTTTAACGCGATAAAAAGGTTTAGTGCGTTATGAATACGGGCTAGGTTACCAAAAGTAAAAATGTGAACTAAATAAGGCCGGGAGTCGTTTTTATTGTTTAAAACACGACTTCTCGACCAGAATATGCTTTTTCAAAAAAGCCATGTTCCCATGGCGAGAGACTCATTTTCTGTGAGAAAATGCATTAAAAGGAGGGATTTCATCAGAAACACTAAAAATACATATTGTACTTGTCTGAAAACGCACAGGACCTTGAAATAGAAGGTTTCTCACCAAAAAACACATTGGTGAAAACCCTATTTTAAGGCTCTGAGTGTTTGCACACATGTACAACAGGCATGTTTAAACTATAACGTTTTTAATGAAATCATGTTTCTCTCGAGGAGAAAACGCGTTTAAAGCCATAAAAAGATTTCACTGTGTTTTGGCATTGGACCAAGCTACCAACAAGCTAAACAATGATCAGAACTGGAGAAATTACACATTGACATTGGGTGAAATCATGTAACTCTTAAGGATGTGTTGCAGACTTGTTGAATAGATTCATTTTTCTTGTTTTGTTTGTTTTTGATGAAATTGTGCTTTTCTTGTCGAGAAAAGGCGTTTAACGCGATAAAAAGGTTTAGTGCGTTATGAATACGGGCTAGGTTACCAAAAGTAAAAATGTGAACTAAATAAGGCCGGGAGTCGTTTTTATTGTTTAAAACACGATTTCTCGACCAGAATATGCTTTTTCAAAAAAGCCGTTTTCCCATGGCGAGAGACTCATTTTCTGTGAGAAAATACATTAACAGGAGGGATTTCATCAGAATCACTAAAAATACATATTGTACTTGTCTGAAAACGCACAGAACCTTGAAATAGCTTTCTCACCAAAAAACACATTGGTGAAAACCCTATTTTAAGGCTCTGACTGTTTGCAGACATGTACAACAGGCATGTTTAAACTCTAACATCTTTGATGAAATCACGTTTCTCTCGAGGAGAAAACGCGTTTAAAGCCATAAAAAGATTTCACTGTGTTTTGGCATATGACCAAGCTACCAACAAGCTAAACAATGATCAGAACTGGAGAAATTACACATTGACATTGGGTGAAATCATGTAACTCTTAAGGATGTGTTGCAGACTTGTTGAATAGATTCATTTTTCTTGTTTTGTTTGTTTTTGATGAAATTGTGCTTTTCTTGTCGAGAAAAGGCGTTTAACGCGATAAAAAGGTTTAGTGCGTTATGAATACGGGCTAGGTTACCAAAAGTAAAAATGTGAACTAAATAAGGCCGGGAGTCGTTTTTATTGTTTAAAACACGATTTCTCGACCAGAATATGCTTTTTCAAAAAAGCCATGTTCCCATGGCGAGAGACTCGTTTTCTGTGAGAAAATGCATTAAAAGGAGGGATTTCATCAGAAACACTAAAAATACATATTGTACTTGTCTGAAAACGCACAGGACCTTGAAATAGAAGGTTTCTCACCAAAAAACACATTGGTGAAAACCCTATTTTAAGGCTCTGAGTGTTTGCACACATGTACAACAGGCATGTTTAAACTATAACGTTTTTAATGAAATCATGTTTCTCTCGAGGAGAAAACGCGTTTAAAGCCATAAAAAGATTTCACTGTGTTTTGGCATTGGACCAAGCTACCAACAAGCTAAACAATGATCAGAACTGGAGAAATTACACATTGACATTGGGTGAAATCATGTAACTCTTAAGGATGTGTTGCAGACTTGTTGAATAGATTCATTTTTCTTGTTTTGTTTGTTTTTGATGAACTTGTGCTTTTCTTGTCGAGAAAAGGCGTTTAACGCGATAAAAAGGTTTAGTGCGTTATGAATACGGGCTAGGTTACCAAAAGTAAAAATGTGAACTAAATATGGCCGGGAGTCGTTTTTATTGTTTAAAACACGATTTCTCGACCAGAATATGCTTTTTCAAAAAAGCCGTTTTCCTATGGCGAGAGACTCATTTTCTGTGAGAAAGTACGCGATAAAAAGGTTTAGTGCGTTATGAATACGGGCTAGGTTACCAAAAGTAAAAATGTGAACTAAATATGGCCGGGAGTCGTTTTTATTGTTTAAAACACGATTTCTCGACCAGAATATGCTTTTTCAAAAAAGCCGTTTTCCCATGGCGAGAGACTCATTTTCTGTGAGAAAATACATTAACAGGAGGGATTTCATCAGAATCACTAAAAATACATATTGTACTTGTCTGAAAACGCACAGAACCTTGAAATAGCTTTCTCACCAAAAAACACATTGGTGAAAACCCTATTTTAAGGCTCTGACTGTTTGCAGACATGTACAACAGGCATGTTTAAACTCTAACATCTTTGATGAAATCACGTTTCTCTCGAGGAGAAAACGCGTTTAAAGCCATAAAAAGATTTCACTGTGTTTTGGCATATGACCAAGCTACCAACAAGCTAAACAATGATCAGAACTGGAGAAATTACACATTGACATTGGGTGAAATCATGTAACTCTTAAGGATGTGTTGCAGACTTGTTGAATAGATTCATTTTTCTTGTTTTGTTTGTTTTTGATGAAATTGTGCTTTTCTTGTCGAGAAAAGGCGTTTAACGCGATAAAAAGGTTTAGTGCGTTATGAATACGGGCTAGGTTACCAAAAGTAAAAATGTGAACTAAATAAGGCCGGGAGTCGTTTTTATTGTTTAAAACACGATTTCTCGACCAGAATATGCTTTTTCAAAAAAGCCATGTTCCCATGGCGAGAGACTCGTTTTCTGTGAGAAAATGCATTAAAAGGAGGGATTTCATCAGAAACACTAAAAATACATATTGTACTTGTCTGAAAACGCACAGGACCTTGAAATAGAAGGTTTCTCACCAAAAAACACATTGGTGAAAACCCTATTTTAAGGCTCTGAGTGTTTGCACACATGTACAACAGGCATGTTTAAACTATAACGTTTTTAATGAAATCATGTTTCTCTCGAGGAGAAAACGCGTTTAAAGCCATAAAAAGATTTCACTGTGTTTTGGCATTGGACCAAGCTACCAACAAGCTAAACAATGATCAGAACTGGAGAAATTACACATTGACATTGGGTGAAATCATGTAACTCTTAAGGATGTGTTGCAGACTTGTTGAATAGATTCATTTTTCTTGTTTTGTTTGTTTTTGATGAACTTGTGCTTTTCTTGTCGAGAAAAGGCGTTTAACGCGATAAAAAGGTTTAGTGCGTTATGAATACGGGCTAGGTTACCAAAAGTAAAAATGTGAACTAAATATGGCCGGGAGTCGTTTTTATTGTTTAAAACACGATTTCTCGACCAGAATATGCTTTTTCAAAAAAGCCGTTTTCCTATGGCGAGAGACTCATTTTCTGTGAGAAAATACGCGATAAAAAGGTTTAGTGCGTTATGAATACGGGCTAGGTTACCAAAAGTAAAAATGTGAACTAAATATGGCCGGGAGTCGTTTTTATTGTTTAAAACACGATTTCTCGACCAGAATATGCTTTTTCAAAAAAGCCGTTTTCCCATGGCGAGAGACTCATTTTCTGTGAGAAAATACATTAACAGGAGGGATTTCATCAGAAACACTAAAAATACATATTGTACTTGTCTGAAAACGCACAGAACCTTGAAATAGAAGGTTTCTCACCAAAAAACACATTGGTGAAAACCCTATTTTAAGGCTCTGAGTGTTTGCACACATGTACTACAGGCATGTTTAAACTATAACGTTTTTAGTGAAATCATGTTTCTCTCGAGGAGAAAATGCGTTTAAAGCCATAAAAAGATTTCACTGTGTTTTGGCATTGGAACAAGCTACCAAAAAGCTAATCAAGCCATTTTCCTATGTCCAGAGACTCATTTTCTGTGAGAAAATACATTTGAAAGGAGAGATTTCATCAGAAATGCTAAAAATACATATTGTACTTGTCTGAAAACGCACAGAACCTTGAAATAGAAGTTTTCTCACCAAAAAACACATGGGTGAAAACCCTATTTTAAGGCTCTGAGTGTTTGCAGACATGTACAACAGATATGTTTAAACTCTAACATCTTTGATGAAATCATGTTTCTCTCGAGGAGAAAACGCGTTTAAAGCCATAAAAAGATTTCACTGTGTTTTGGCATTGGACCAAGCTACCAACAAGCTAAACAATGATCAGAACTGGAGAAATTACACATTGACATTGGGTGAAATCATGTAACTCTTAAGGATGTGTTGCAGACTTGTTGAATAGATTCATTTTTCTTGTCTTGTTTGTTTTTGATGAAATTGTGCATTTCTTGTCGAGAAAAGGCGTTTAACGCGATAAAACGGTGTAGTGCGTTATGAATACGGGCTACGTTACCAAAAGTAAAAATGTGAACTAAATAAGGCCGGGAGTCGTTTTTATTGATTAAAACACGATTTCTCGACCAGAATATGCTTTTTCAAAAAGCCATTTTCCCATGGCGAGAGACTCATTTTCTGTGAGAAAATGCATTAAAAGGAGGGATTTCATCAGAAATGCTAAAAATACATATTGTACTTGTCTGAAAACGCACAGAACCTTGAAATAGAAGGTTTCTCACCAAAAAACACATTGGTGAAAACCCTATTTTAAGGCTCTGAGTGTTTGCACACATGTACAACAGGCATGTTTAAACTATAACGTTTTTAGTGAAATCATGTTTCTCTCGAGGAGAAAACGCGTTTAAAGCCATAAAAAGATTTCACTGTGTTTTGGCATTGGACCAAGCTACCAACAAGCTAAACAATGATCAGAACTGGAGAAATTACACATTGACATTGGGTGAAATCATGTAACTCTTAAGGGTGTGTTGCAGATTGTTGAATAGATTATTTTTTCTTGTTTTGTTTGTTTTTGATGAACTTGTGCTTTTCTTGTTGAGAAAAGGCGTTTAACGCGATAAAAAGGTTTAGTGCGTTATGAATACGGGCTAGGTTACCAAAAGTCAAAATGTGAACTAAATATGGCCGGGAGTCGTGTTTATTGTTTAAAACACGATTTCTCGACCAGAATATGCTTTTTCAAAAAAGCCGTTTTCCCATGGCGAGAGACTCATTTTCTGTGAGAAAATACATTAACAGGAGGGATTTCATCAGAAACACTAAAAATACATATTGTACTTGTCTGAAAACGCACAGAACCTTGAAATAGAAGGTTTCTCACCAAAAAACACATTGGTGAAAACCCTATTTTAAGGCTCTGAGTGTTTGCACACATGTACAACAGGCATGTTTAAACTATAACGTTTTTAATGAAATCATGTTTCTCTCGAGGAGAAAACGCGTTTAAAGCCATAAAAAGATTTCACTGTGTTTTGGCATTGGACCAAGCTACCAAAAAGCTAATCAAGCCATTTTCCTATGTCCAGAGACTCATTTTCTGTGAGAAAATACATTTGAAAGGAGAGATTTCATCAGAAATGCTAAAAATACATATTGTACTTGTCTGAAAACGCACAGAACCTTGAAATAGAAGGTTTCTCACCAAAAAACACATTGGTGAAAACCCTATTTTAAGGCTCTGAGTGTTTGCAGACATGTACAACAGGCATGTTTAAACTATAACGTTTTTAGCTCTCGAGGAGAAAACGCGTTTAAAGCCATAAAAAGATTTCACTGTGTTTTGGCATTGGACCAAGCTACCAACAAGCTAATCAAGCCATTTTCCTATGTCCAGAGACTCGTTTTCTGTGAGAAAATACATTTGAAAGGAGAGATTTCATCAGAAATGCTAAAAATACATATTGTACTTGTCTGAAAACGCACAGAACCTTGAAATAGAAGTTTTCTCACCAAAAAACACATGGGTGAAAACCCTATTTTAAGGCTCTGAGTGTTTGCAGACATGTACAACAGATATGTTTAAACTCTAACATCTTTGATGAAATCATGTTTCTCTCGAGGAGAAAACGCGTTTAAAGCCATAAAAAGATTTCACTGTGTTTTGGCATTGGACCAAGCTACCAACAAGCTAAACAATGATCAGAACTGGAGAAATTACACATTGACATTGGGTGAAATCATGTAACTCTTAAGGATGTGTTGCAGACTTGTTGAATAGATTCATTTTTCTTGTTTTGTTTGTTTTTGATGAACTTGTGCTTTTCTTGTCGAGAAAAGGCGTTTAACGCGATAAAAAGGTTTAGTGCGTTATGAATACGGGCTAGGTTACCAAAAGTAAAAATGTGAACTAAATATGGCCGGGAGTCGTTTTTATTGTTTAAAACACGATTTCTCGACCAGAATATGCTTTTTCAAAAAAGCCGTTTTCCCATGGCGAGAGACTCATTTTCTGTGAGAAAATACATTAACAGGAGGGATTTCATCAGAAACACTAAAAATACATATTGTACTTGTCTGAAAACGCACAGAACCTTGAAATAGAAGGTTTCTCACCAAAAAACACATTGGTGAAAACCCTATTTTAAGGCTCTGAGTGTTTGCACACATGTACAACAGGCATGTTTAAACTATAACGTTTTTAGTGAAATCATGTTTCTCTCGAGGAGAAAATGCGTTTAAAGCCATAAAAAGATTTCACTGTGTTTTGGCATTGGAACAAGCTACCAAAAAGCTAATCAAGCCATTTTCCTATGTCCAGAGACTCATTTTCTGTGAGAAAATACATTTGAAAGGAGAGATTTCATCAGAAATGCTAAAAATACATATTGTACTTGTCTGAAAACGCACAGAACCTTGAAATAGAAGTTTTCTCACCAAAAAACACATGGGTGAAAACCCTATTTTAAGGCTCTGAGTGTTTGCAGACATGTACAACAGATATGTTTAAACTCTAACATCTTTGATGAAATCATGTTTCTCTCGAGGAGAAAACGCGTTTAAAGCCATAAAAAGATTTCACTGTGTTTTGGCATTGGACCAAGCTACCAACAAGCTAAACAATGATCAGAACTGGAGAAATTACACATTGACATTGGGTGAAATCATGTAACTCTTAAGGATGTGTTGCAGACTTGTTGAATAGATTCATTTTTCTTGTTTTGTTTGTTTTTGATGAAATTGTGCATTTCTTGTCGAGAAAAGGCGTTTAACGCGATAAAACGGTGTAGTGCGTTATGAATACGGGCTAGGTTACCAAAAGTAAAAATGTGAACTAAATAAGGCCGGGAGTCGTTTTTATTGATTAAAACACGATTTCTCGACCAGAATATGCTTTTTCAAAAAGCCATTTTCCCATGGCGAGAGACTCATTTTCTGTGAGAAAATGCATTTAAAAGGAGGGATTTCATCAGAAATGCTAAAAATACATATTGTACTTGTCTGAAAACGCACAGAACCTTGAAATAGAAGGTTTCTCACCAAAAAACACATTGGTGAAAACCCTATTTTAAGGCTCTGAGTGTTTGCACACATGTACAACAGGCATGTTTAAACTATAACGTTTTTAGTGAAATCATGTTTCTCTCGAGGAGAAAATGCGTTTAAAGCCATAAAAAGATTTCACTGTGTTTTGGCATTGGAACAAGCTACCAACAAGCTAAACAATGATCAGAACTGGAGAAATTACACATTGACATTGGGTGAAATCATGTAACTCTTAAGGGTGTGTTGCAGATTGTTGAATAGATTAATTTTTCTTGTTTTGTTTGTTTTTGATGAACTTGTGCTTTTCTTGTTGAGAAAAGGCGTTTAACGCGATAAAAAGGTTCAGTGCGTTATGAATACGGGCTAGGTTACCAAAAGTAAAAATGTGAACTAAATATGGCCGGGAGTCGTGTTTATTGTTTAAAACACGATTTCTCGACCAGAATATGCTTTTTCAAAAAAGCCGTTTTCCCATGGCGAGAGACTCATTTTCTGTGAGAAAATACATTAACAGGAGGGATTTCATCAGAAACACTAAAAATACATATTGTACTTGTCTGAAAACGCACAGAACCTTGAAATAGGTTTCTCACCAAAAAACACATTGGTGAAAACCCTATTTTAAGGCTCTGACTGTTTGCAGACATGTACAACAGGCATGTTTAAACTCTAACATCTTTGATGAAATCATGTTTCTCTCGAGGAGAAAACGCGTTTAAAGCCATAAAAAGATTTCACTGTGTTTTGGCATTGGACCAAGCTACCAAAAAGCTAATCAAGCCATTTTCCTATGTCCAGAGACTCATTTTCTGTGAGAAAATACATTTGAAAGGAGAGATTTCATCAGAAATGCTAAAAATACATATTGTACTTGTCTGAAAACGCACAGAACCTTGAAATAGAAGGTTTCTCACCAAAAAACACATTGGTGAAAACCCTATTTTAAGGCTCTGAGTGTTTGCAGACATGTACAACAGGCATGTTTAAACTATAACGTTTTTAGCTCTCGAGGAGAAAACGCATTTAAAGCCATAAAAAGATTTCACTGTGTTTTGGCATTGGACCAAGCTACCAACAAGCTAATCAAGCCATTTTCCTATGTCCAGAGACTCGTTTTCTGTGAGAAAATACATTTGAAAGGAGAGATTTCATCAGAAATGCTAAAAATACATATTGTACTTGTCTGAAAACGCACAGAACCTTGAAATAGAAGTTTTCTCACCAAAAAACACATGGGTGAAAACCCTATTTTAAGGCTCTGAGTGTTTGCAGACATGTACAACAGATATGTTTAAACTCTAACATCTTTGATGAAATCATGTTTCTCTCGAGGAGAAAACGCGTTTAAAGCCATAAAAAGATTTCACTGTGTTTTGGCATTGGACCAAGCTACCAACAAGCTAAACAATGATCAGAACTGGAGAAATTACACATTGACATTGGGTGAAATCATGTAACTCTTAAGGATGTGTTGCAGACTTGTTGAATAGATTCATTTTTCTTGTTTTGTTTGTTTTTGATGAACTTGTGCTTTTCTTGTCGAGAAAAGGCGTTTAACGCGATAAAAAGGTTTAGTGCGTTATGAATACGGGCTAGGTTACCAAAAGTAAAAATGTGAACTAAATATGGCCGGGAGTCGTTTTTATTGTTTAAAACACGATTTCTCGACCAGAATATGCTTTTTCAAAAAAGCCGTTTTCCCATGGCGAGAGACTCATTTTCTGTGAGAAAATACATTAACAGGAGGGATTTCATCAGAAACACTAAAAATACATATTGTACTTGTCTGAAAACGCACAGAACCTTGAAATAGAAGGTTTCTCACCAAAAAACACATTGGTGAAAACCCTATTTTAAGGCTCTGAGTGTTTGCACACATGTACAACAGGCATGTTTAAACTATAACGTTTTTAGTGAAATCATGTTTCTCTCGAGGAGAAAATGCGTTTAAAGCCATAAAAAGATTTCACTGTGTTTTGGCATTGGAACAAGCTACCAAAAAGCTAATCAAGCCATTTTCCTATGTCCAGAGACTCATTTTCTGTGAGAAAATACATTTGAAAGGAGAGATTTCATCAGAAATGCTAAAAATACATATTGTACTTGTCTGAAAACGCACAGAACCTTGAAATAGAAGTTTTCTCACCAAAAAACACATGGGTGAAAACCCTATTTTAAGGCTCTGAGTGTTTGCAGACATGTACAACAGATATGTTTAAACTCTAACATCTTTGATGAAATCATGTTTCTCTCGAGGAGAAAACGCGTTTAAAGCCATAAAAAGATTTCACTGTGTTTTGGCATTGGACCAAGCTACCAACAAGCTAAACAATGATCAGAACTGGAGAAATTACACATTGACATTGGGTGAAATCATGTAACTCTTAAGGATGTGTTGCAGACTTGTTGAATAGATTCATTTTTCTTGTTTTGTTTGTTTTTGATGAAATTGTGCATTTCTTGTCGAGAAAAGGCGTTTAACGCGATAAAACGGTGTAGTGCGTTATGAATACGGGCTAGGTTACCAAAAGTAAAAATGTGAACTAAATAAGGCCGGGAGTCGTTTTTATTGATTAAAACACGATTTCTCGACCAGAATATGCTTTTTCAAAAAGCCATTTTCCCATGGCGAGAGACTCATTTTCTGTGAGAAAATGCATTAAAAGGAGAGATTTCATCAGAAATGCTAAAAAATACATATTGTACTTGTCTGAAAACGCACAGAACCTTGAAATAGAAGTTTTCTCACCAAAAAACACATGGGTGAAAACCCTATTTTAAGGCTCTGAGTGTTTGCAGACATGTACAACAGATATGTTTAAACTCTAACATCTTTGATGAAATCATGTTTCTCTCGAGGAGAAAACGCGTTTAAAGCCATAAAAAGATTTCACTGTGTTTTGGCATTGGACCAAGCTACCAACAAGCTAAACAATGATCAGAACTGGAGAAATTACACATTGACATTGGGTGAAATCATGTAACTCTTAAGGATGTGTTGCAGACTTGTTGAATAGATTCATTTTTCTTGTTTTGTTTGTTTTTGATGAACTTGTGCTTTTCTTGTCGAGAAAAGGCGTTTAACGCGATAAAAAGGTTTAGTGCGTTATGAATACGGGCTAGGTTACCAAAAGTAAAAATGTGAACTAAATAAGGCCGGGAGTCGTTTTTATTGTTTAAAACACGATTTCTCGACCAGAATATGCTTTTTCAAAAAAGCCATGTTCCCATGGCGAGAGACTCATTTTCTGTGAGAAAATGCATTAAAAGGAGGGATTTCATCAGAAACACTAAAAATACATATTGTACTTGTCTGAAAACGCACAGGACCTTGAAATAGAAGGTTTCTCACCAAAAAACACATTGGTGAAAACCCTATTTTAAGGCTCTGAGTGTTTGCACACATGTACAACAGATATGTTTAAACTCTAACATCTTTGATGAAATCATGTTTCTCTCGAGGAGAAAACGCGTTTAAAGCCATAAAAAGATTTCACTGTGTTTTGGCATTGGACCAAGCTACCAACAAGCTAAACAATGATCAGAACTGGAGAAATTACACATTGACATTGGGTGAAATCATGTAACTCTTAAGGGTGTGTTGCAGATTGTTGAGTAGATTAATTTTTCTTGTTTTGTTTGTTTTTGATGAACTTGTGCTTTTCTTGTTGAGAAAAGGCGTTTAACGCGATAAAAAGGTTTAGTGCGTTATGAATACGGGCTAGGTTACCAAAAGTAAAAATGTGAACTAAATATGGCCGGGAGTCGTTTTTATTGTTTAAAACACGATTTCTCGACCAGAATATGCTTTTTCAAAAAAGCCGTTTTCCCATGGCGAGAGACTCATTTTCTGTGAGAAAATACATTAACAGGAGGGATTTCATCAGAAACACTAAAAATACATATTGTACTTGTCTGAAAACGCACAGAACCTTGAAATAGGTTTCTCACCAAAAAACACATTGGTGAAAACCCTATTTTAAGGCTCTGAGTGTTTGCACACATGTACAACAGGCATGTTTAAACTATAACGTTTTTAGTGAAATCATGTTTCTCTCGAGGAGAAAACGCGTTTAAAGCCATAAAAAGATTCCACTGTGTTTTGGCATTGGACCAAGCTACCAACAAGCTAATCAAGCCATTTTTCTATGTCCAGAGACTCGTTTTCTGTGAGAAAATACATTTGAAAGGAGAGATTTCAACAGAAATGCTAAAAAATACATATTGTACTTGTCTGAAAACGCACAGAACCTTGAAATAGAAGTTTTCTCACCAAAAAACACATGGGTGAAAACCCTATTTTAAGGCTCTGAGTGTTTGCAGACATGTACAACAGGCATTTTTAAACTATAACGTTTTTAGTGAAATCATGTTTCTCTCGAGGAGAAAACGCGTTTAAAGCCATAAAAAGATTTCACTTTGTTTTGGCATTGGACCAAGCTACCAACAAGCTAAACAATGATCAGAACTGGAGAAATTACACATTGACATTGGGTGAAATCATGTAACTCTTTAAGGGTGTGTTGCAGATTGTTGAATAGATTAATTTTTCTTGTTTTGTTTGTTTTTGATGAACTTGTGCTTTTCTTGTTGAGAAAAGGCGTTTAACGCGATAAAAAGGTTTAGTGCGTTATGAATACGGGCTAGGTTACCAAAAGTAAAAATGTGAACTAAATATGGCCGGGAGTCGTTTTTATTGTTTAAAACACGATTTCTCGACCAGAATATGCTTTTTCAAAAAAGCCGTTTTCCCATGGCGAGAGACTCATTTTCTGTGAGAAAATACATTAACAGGAGGGATTTCATCAGAAACACTAAAAATACATATTGTACTTGTCTGAAAACGCACAGAACCTTGAAATAGGTTTCTCACCAAAAAACACATTGGTGAAAACCCTATTTTAAGGCTCTGAGTGTTTGCACACATGTACAACAGGCATGTTTAAACTATAACGTTTTTAGTGAAATCATGTTTCTCTCGAGGAGAAAACGCGTTTAAAGCCATAAAAAGATTCCACTGTGTTTTGGCATTGGACCAAGGTACCAACAAGCTAATCAAGCCATTTTTCTATGTCCAGAGACTCGTTTTCTGTGAGAAAATACATTTGAAAGGAGAGATTTCATCAGAAATGCTAAAAATACATATTGTACTTGTCTGAAAACGCACAGAACCTTGAAATAGAAGGTTTCTCACCAAAAAACACATGGGTGAAAACCCTATTTTAAGGCTCTGAGTGTTTGCAGACATGTACAACAGATATGTTTAAACTCTAACATCTTTGATGAAATCATGTTTCTCTCGAGGAGAAAACGCGTTTAAAGCCATAAAAAGATTTCACTGTGTTTTGGCATTGGACCAAGCTACCAACAAGCTAAACAATGATCAGAACTGGAGAAATTACACATTGACATTGGGTGAAATCATGTAATTCTTAAGGATGTGTTGCAGACTTGTTGAATAGATTCATTTTTCTTGTTTTGTTTGTTTTTGATGAACTTGTGCTTTTCTTGTCGAGAAAAGGCGTTTAACGCGATAAAAAGGTTTAGTGCGTTATGAATACGGGCTAGGTTACCAAAAGTAAAAATGTGAACTAAATAAGGCCGGGAGTCGTTTTTATTGTTTAAAACACGACTTCTCGACCAGAATATGCTTTTTCAAAAAAGCCATGTTCCCATGGCGAGAGACTCATTTTCTGTGAGAAAATGCATTAAAAGGAGGGATTTCATCAGAAACACTAAAAATACATATTGTACTTGTCTGAAAACGCACAGGACCTTGAAATAGAAGGTTTCTCACCAAAAAACACATTGGTGAAAACCCTATTTTAAGGCTCTGAGTGTTTGCACACATGTACAACAGGCATGTTTAAACTATAACGTTTTTAATGAAATCATGTTTCTCTCGAGGAGAAAACGCGTTTAAAGCCATAAAAAGATTTCACTGTGTTTTGGCATTGGACCAAGCTACCAACAAGCTAAACAATGATCAGAACTGGAGAAATTACACATTGACATTGGGTGAAATCATGTAACTCTTAAGGATGTGTTGCAGACTTGTTGAATAGATTCATTTTTCTTGTTTTGTTTGTTTTTGATGAACTTGTGCTTTTCTTGTCGAGAAAAGGCGTTTAACGCGATAAAAAGGTTTAGTGCGTTATGAATACGGGCTAGGTTACCAAAAGTAAAAATGTGAACTAAATAAGGCCGGGAGTCGTTTTTATTGTTTAAAACACGATTTCTCGACCAGAATATGCTTTTTCAAAAAAGCCGTTTTCCCATGGCGAGAGACTCATTTTCTGTGAGAAAATACATTAACAGGAGGGATTTCATCAGAATCACTAAAAATACATATTGTACTTGTCTGAAAACGCACAGAACCTTGAAATAGCTTTCTCACCAAAAAACACATTGGTGAAAACCCTATTTTAAGGCTCTGACTGTTTGCAGACATGTACAACAGGCATGTTTAAACTCTAACATCTTTGATGAAATCACGTTTCTCTCGAGGAGAAAACGCGTTTAAAGCCATAAAAAGATTTCACTGTGTTTTGGCATATGACCAAGCTACCAACAAGCTAAACAATGATCAGAACTGGAGAAATTACACATTGACATTGGGTGAAATCATGTAACTCTTAAGGATGTGTTGCAGACTTGTTGAATAGATTCATTTTTCTTGTTTTGTTTGTTTTTGATGAAATTGTGCTTTTCTTGTCGAGAAAAGGCGTTTAACGCGATAAAAAGGTTTAGTGCGTTATGAATACGGGCTAGGTTACCAAAAGTAAAAATGTGAACTAAATAAGGCCGGGAGTCGTTTTTATTGTTTAAAACACGATTTCTCGACCAGAATATGCTTTTTCAAAAAAGCCATGTTCCCATGGCGAGAGACTCGTTTTCTGTGAGAAAATGCATTAAAAGGAGGGATTTCATCAGAAACACTAAAAATACATATTGTACTTGTCTGAAAACGCACAGGACCTTGAAATAGAAGGTTTCTCACCAAAAAACACATTGGTGAAAACCCTATTTTAAGGCTCTGAGTGTTTGCACACATGTACAACAGGCATGTTTAAACTATAACGTTTTTAATGAAATCATGTTTCTCTCGAGGAGAAAACGCGTTTAAAGCCATAAAAAGATTTCACTGTGTTTTGGCATTGGACCAAGCTACCAACAAGCTAAACAATGATCAGAACTGGAGAAATTACACATTGACATTGGGTGAAATCATGTAACTCTTAAGGATGTGTTGCAGACTTGTTGAATAGATTCATTTTTCTTGTTTTGTTTGTTTTTGATGAACTTGTGCTTTTCTTGTCGAGAAAAGGCGTTTAACGCGATAAAAAGGTTTAGTGCGTTATGAATACGGGCTAGGTTACCAAAAGTAAAAATGTGAACTAAATATGGCCGGGAGTCGTTTTTATTGTTTAAAACACGATTTCTCGACCAGAATATGCTTTTTCAAAAAAGCCGTTTTCCTATGGCGAGAGACTCATTTTCTGTGAGAAAGTACGCGATAAAAAGGTTTAGTGCGTTATGAATACGGGCTAGGTTACCAAAAGTAAAAATGTGAACTAAATATGGCCGGGAGTCGTTTTTATTGTTTAAAACACGATTTCTCGACCAGAATATGCTTTTTCAAAAAAGCCGTTTTCCCATGGCGAGAGACTCATTTTCTGTGAGAAAATACATTAACAGGAGGGATTTCATCAGAATCACTAAAAATACATATTGTACTTGTCTGAAAACGCACAGAACCTTGAAATAGCTTTCTCACCAAAAAACACATTGGTGAAAACCCTATTTTAAGGCTCTGACTGTTTGCAGACATGTACAACAGGCATGTTTAAACTCTAACATCTTTGATGAAATCACGTTTCTCTCGAGGAGAAAACGCGTTTAAAGCCATAAAAAGATTTCACTGTGTTTTGGCATATGACCAAGCTACCAACAAGCTAAACAATGATCAGAACTGGAGAAATTACACATTGACATTGGGTGAAATCATGTAACTCTTAAGGATGTGTTGCAGACTTGTTGAATAGATTCATTTTTCTTGTTTTGTTTGTTTTTGATGAAATTGTGCTTTTCTTGTCGAGAAAAGGCGTTTAACGCGATAAAAAGGTTTAGTGCGTTATGAATACGGGCTAGGTTACCAAAAGTAAAAATGTGAACTAAATAAGGCCGGGAGTCGTTTTTATTGTTTAAAACACGATTTCTCGACCAGAATATGCTTTTTCAAAAAAGCCATGTTCCCATGGCGAGAGACTCGTTTTCTGTGAGAAAATGCATTAAAAGGAGGGATTTCATCAGAAACACTAAAAATACATATTGTACTTGTCTGAAAACGCACAGGACCTTGAAATAGAAGGTTTCTCACCAAAAAACACATTGGTGAAAACCCTATTTTAAGGCTCTGAGTGTTTGCACACATGTACAACAGGCATGTTTAAACTATAACGTTTTTAATGAAATCATGTTTCTCTCGAGGAGAAAACGCGTTTAAAGCCATAAAAAGATTTCACTGTGTTTTGGCATTGGACCAAGCTACCAACAAGCTAAACAATGATCAGAACTGGAGAAATTACACATTGACATTGGGTGAAATCATGTAACTCTTAAGGATGTGTTGCAGACTTGTTGAATAGATTCATTTTTCTTGTTTTGTTTGTTTTTGATGAACTTGTGCTTTTCTTGTCGAGAAAAGGCGTTTAACGCGATAAAAAGGTTTAGTGCGTTATGAATACGGGCTAGGTTACCAAAAGTAAAAATGTGAACTAAATATGGCCGGGAGTCGTTTTTATTGTTTAAAACACGATTTCTCGACCAGAATATGCTTTTTCAAAAAAGCCGTTTTCCTATGGCGAGAGACTCATTTTCTGTGAGAAAATACGCGATAAAAAGGTTTAGTGCGTTATGAATACGGGCTAGGTTACCAAAAGTAAAAATGTGAACTAAATATGGCCGGGAGTCGTTTTTATTGTTTAAAACACGATTTCTCGACCAGAATATGCTTTTTCAAAAAAGCCGTTTTCCCATGGCGAGAGACTCATTTTCTGTGAGAAAATACATTAACAGGAGGGATTTCATCAGAAACACTAAAAATACATATTGTACTTGTCTGAAAACGCACAGAACCTTGAAATAGAAGGTTTCTCACCAAAAAACACATTGGTGAAAACCCTATTTTAAGGCTCTGAGTGTTTGCACACATGTACTACAGGCATGTTTAAACTATAACGTTTTTAGTGAAATCATGTTTCTCTCGAGGAGAAAATGCGTTTAAAGCCATAAAAAGATTTCACTGTGTTTTGGCATTGGAACAAGCTACCAAAAAGCTAATCAAGCCATTTTCCTATGTCCAGAGACTCATTTTCTGTGAGAAAATACATTTGAAAGGAGAGATTTCATCAGAAATGCTAAAAATACATATTGTACTTGTCTGAAAACGCACAGAACCTTGAAATAGAAGTTTTCTCACCAAAAAACACATGGGTGAAAACCCTATTTTAAGGCTCTGAGTGTTTGCAGACATGTACAACAGATATGTTTAAACTCTAACATCTTTGATGAAATCATGTTTCTCTCGAGGAGAAAACGCGTTTAAAGCCATAAAAAGATTTCACTGTGTTTTGGCATTGGACCAAGCTACCAACAAGCTAAACAATGATCAGAACTGGAGAAATTACACATTGACATTGGGTGAAATCATGTAACTCTTAAGGATGTGTTGCAGACTTGTTGAATAGATTCATTTTTCTTGTCTTGTTTGTTTTTGATGAAATTGTGCATTTCTTGTCGAGAAAAGGCGTTTAACGCGATAAAACGGTGTAGTGCGTTATGAATACGGGCTACGTTACCAAAAGTAAAAATGTGAACTAAATAAGGCCGGGAGTCGTTTTTATTGATTAAAACACGATTTCTCGACCAGAATATGCTTTTTCAAAAAGCCATTTTCCCATGGCGAGAGACTCATTTTCTGTGAGAAAATGCATTAAAAGGAGGGATTTCATCAGAAATGCTAAAAATACATATTGTACTTGTCTGAAAACGCACAGAACCTTGAAATAGAAGGTTTCTCACCAAAAAACACATTGGTGAAAACCCTATTTTAAGGCTCTGAGTGTTTGCACACATGTACAACAGGCATGTTTAAACTATAACGTTTTTAGTGAAATCATGTTTCTCTCGAGGAGAAAACGCGTTTAAAGCCATAAAAAGATTTCACTGTGTTTTGGCATTGGACCAAGCTACCAACAAGCTAAACAATGATCAGAACTGGAGAAATTACACATTGACATTGGGTGAAATCATGTAACTCTTAAGGGTGTGTTGCAGATTGTTGAATAGATTATTTTTTCTTGTTTTGTTTGTTTTTGATGAACTTGTGCTTTTCTTGTTGAGAAAAGGCGTTTAACGCGATAAAAAGGTTTAGTGCGTTATGAATACGGGCTAGGTTACCAAAAGTCAAAATGTGAACTAAATATGGCCGGGAGTCGTGTTTATTGTTTAAAACACGATTTCTCGACCAGAATATGCTTTTTCAAAAAAGCCGTTTTCCCATGGCGAGAGACTCATTTTCTGTGAGAAAATACATTAACAGGAGGGATTTCATCAGAAACACTAAAAATACATATTGTACTTGTCTGAAAACGCACAGAACCTTGAAATAGAAGGTTTCTCACCAAAAAACACATTGGTGAAAACCCTATTTTAAGGCTCTGAGTGTTTGCACACATGTACAACAGGCATGTTTAAACTATAACGTTTTTAATGAAATCATGTTTCTCTCGAGGAGAAAACGCGTTTAAAGCCATAAAAAGATTTCACTGTGTTTTGGCATTGGACCAAGCTACCAAAAAGCTAATCAAGCCATTTTCCTATGTCCAGAGACTCATTTTCTGTGAGAAAATACATTTGAAAGGAGAGATTTCATCAGAAATGCTAAAAATACATATTGTACTTGTCTGAAAACGCACAGAACCTTGAAATAGAAGGTTTCTCACCAAAAAACACATTGGTGAAAACCCTATTTTAAGGCTCTGAGTGTTTGCAGACATGTACAACAGGCATGTTTAAACTATAACGTTTTTAGCTCTCGAGGAGAAAACGCGTTTAAAGCCATAAAAAGATTTCACTGTGTTTTGGCATTGGACCAAGCTACCAACAAGCTAATCAAGCCATTTTCCTATGTCCAGAGACTCGTTTTCTGTGAGAAAATACATTTGAAAGGAGAGATTTCATCAGAAATGCTAAAAATACATATTGTACTTGTCTGAAAACGCACAGAACCTTGAAATAGAAGTTTTCTCACCAAAAAACACATGGGTGAAAACCCTATTTTAAGGCTCTGAGTGTTTGCAGACATGTACAACAGATATGTTTAAACTCTAACATCTTTGATGAAATCATGTTTCTCTCGAGGAGAAAACGCGTTTAAAGCCATAAAAAGATTTCACTGTGTTTTGGCATTGGACCAAGCTACCAACAAGCTAAACAATGATCAGAACTGGAGAAATTACACATTGACATTGGGTGAAATCATGTAACTCTTAAGGATGTGTTGCAGACTTGTTGAATAGATTCATTTTTCTTGTTTTGTTTGTTTTTGATGAACTTGTGCTTTTCTTGTCGAGAAAAGGCGTTTAACGCGATAAAAAGGTTTAGTGCGTTATGAATACGGGCTAGGTTACCAAAAGTAAAAATGTGAACTAAATATGGCCGGGAGTCGTTTTTATTGTTTAAAACACGATTTCTCGACCAGAATATGCTTTTTCAAAAAAGCCGTTTTCCCATGGCGAGAGACTCATTTTCTGTGAGAAAATACATTAACAGGAGGGATTTCATCAGAAACACTAAAAATACATATTGTACTTGTCTGAAAACGCACAGAACCTTGAAATAGAAGGTTTCTCACCAAAAAACACATTGGTGAAAACCCTATTTTAAGGCTCTGAGTGTTTGCACACATGTACAACAGGCATGTTTAAACTATAACGTTTTTAGTGAAATCATGTTTCTCTCGAGGAGAAAATGCGTTTAAAGCCATAAAAAGATTTCACTGTGTTTTGGCATTGGAACAAGCTACCAAAAAGCTAATCAAGCCATTTTCCTATGTCCAGAGACTCATTTTCTGTGAGAAAATACATTTGAAAGGAGAGATTTCATCAGAAATGCTAAAAATACATATTGTACTTGTCTGAAAACGCACAGAACCTTGAAATAGAAGTTTTCTCACCAAAAAACACATGGGTGAAAACCCTATTTTAAGGCTCTGAGTGTTTGCAGACATGTACAACAGATATGTTTAAACTCTAACATCTTTGATGAAATCATGTTTCTCTCGAGGAGAAAACGCGTTTAAAGCCATAAAAAGATTTCACTGTGTTTTGGCATTGGACCAAGCTACCAACAAGCTAAACAATGATCAGAACTGGAGAAATTACACATTGACATTGGGTGAAATCATGTAACTCTTAAGGATGTGTTGCAGACTTGTTGAATAGATTCATTTTTCTTGTTTTGTTTGTTTTTGATGAAATTGTGCATTTCTTGTCGAGAAAAGGCGTTTAACGCGATAAAACGGTGTAGTGCGTTATGAATACGGGCTAGGTTACCAAAAGTAAAAATGTGAACTAAATAAGGCCGGGAGTCGTTTTTATTGATTAAAACACGATTTCTCGACCAGAATATGCTTTTTCAAAAAGCCATTTTCCCATGGCGAGAGACTCATTTTCTGTGAGAAAATGCATTTAAAAGGAGGGATTTCATCAGAAATGCTAAAAATACATATTGTACTTGTCTGAAAACGCACAGAACCTTGAAATAGAAGGTTTCTCACCAAAAAACACATTGGTGAAAACCCTATTTTAAGGCTCTGAGTGTTTGCACACATGTACAACAGGCATGTTTAAACTATAACGTTTTTAGTGAAATCATGTTTCTCTCGAGGAGAAAATGCGTTTAAAGCCATAAAAAGATTTCACTGTGTTTTGGCATTGGAACAAGCTACCAACAAGCTAAACAATGATCAGAACTGGAGAAATTACACATTGACATTGGGTGAAATCATGTAACTCTTAAGGGTGTGTTGCAGATTGTTGAATAGATTAATTTTTCTTGTTTTGTTTGTTTTTGATGAACTTGTGCTTTTCTTGTTGAGAAAAGGCGTTTAACGCGATAAAAAGGTTCAGTGCGTTATGAATACGGGCTAGGTTACCAAAAGTAAAAATGTGAACTAAATATGGCCGGGAGTCGTGTTTATTGTTTAAAACACGATTTCTCGACCAGAATATGCTTTTTCAAAAAAGCCGTTTTCCCATGGCGAGAGACTCATTTTCTGTGAGAAAATACATTAACAGGAGGGATTTCATCAGAAACACTAAAAATACATATTGTACTTGTCTGAAAACGCACAGAACCTTGAAATAGGTTTCTCACCAAAAAACACATTGGTGAAAACCCTATTTTAAGGCTCTGACTGTTTGCAGACATGTACAACAGGCATGTTTAAACTCTAACATCTTTGATGAAATCATGTTTCTCTCGAGGAGAAAACGCGTTTAAAGCCATAAAAAGATTTCACTGTGTTTTGGCATTGGACCAAGCTACCAAAAAGCTAATCAAGCCATTTTCCTATGTCCAGAGACTCATTTTCTGTGAGAAAATACATTTGAAAGGAGAGATTTCATCAGAAATGCTAAAAATACATATTGTACTTGTCTGAAAACGCACAGAACCTTGAAATAGAAGGTTTCTCACCAAAAAACACATTGGTGAAAACCCTATTTTAAGGCTCTGAGTGTTTGCAGACATGTACAACAGGCATGTTTAAACTATAACGTTTTTAGCTCTCGAGGAGAAAACGCATTTAAAGCCATAAAAAGATTTCACTGTGTTTTGGCATTGGACCAAGCTACCAACAAGCTAATCAAGCCATTTTCCTATGTCCAGAGACTCGTTTTCTGTGAGAAAATACATTTGAAAGGAGAGATTTCATCAGAAATGCTAAAAATACATATTGTACTTGTCTGAAAACGCACAGAACCTTGAAATAGAAGTTTTCTCACCAAAAAACACATGGGTGAAAACCCTATTTTAAGGCTCTGAGTGTTTGCAGACATGTACAACAGATATGTTTAAACTCTAACATCTTTGATGAAATCATGTTTCTCTCGAGGAGAAAACGCGTTTAAAGCCATAAAAAGATTTCACTGTGTTTTGGCATTGGACCAAGCTACCAACAAGCTAAACAATGATCAGAACTGGAGAAATTACACATTGACATTGGGTGAAATCATGTAACTCTTAAGGATGTGTTGCAGACTTGTTGAATAGATTCATTTTTCTTGTTTTGTTTGTTTTTGATGAACTTGTGCTTTTCTTGTCGAGAAAAGGCGTTTAACGCGATAAAAAGGTTTAGTGCGTTATGAATACGGGCTAGGTTACCAAAAGTAAAAATGTGAACTAAATATGGCCGGGAGTCGTTTTTATTGTTTAAAACACGATTTCTCGACCAGAATATGCTTTTTCAAAAAAGCCGTTTTCCCATGGCGAGAGACTCATTTTCTGTGAGAAAATACATTAACAGGAGGGATTTCATCAGAAACACTAAAAATACATATTGTACTTGTCTGAAAACGCACAGAACCTTGAAATAGAAGGTTTCTCACCAAAAAACACATTGGTGAAAACCCTATTTTAAGGCTCTGAGTGTTTGCACACATGTACAACAGGCATGTTTAAACTATAACGTTTTTAGTGAAATCATGTTTCTCTCGAGGAGAAAATGCGTTTAAAGCCATAAAAAGATTTCACTGTGTTTTGGCATTGGAACAAGCTACCAAAAAGCTAATCAAGCCATTTTCCTATGTCCAGAGACTCATTTTCTGTGAGAAAATACATTTGAAAGGAGAGATTTCATCAGAAATGCTAAAAATACATATTGTACTTGTCTGAAAACGCACAGAACCTTGAAATAGAAGTTTTCTCACCAAAAAACACATGGGTGAAAACCCTATTTTAAGGCTCTGAGTGTTTGCAGACATGTACAACAGATATGTTTAAACTCTAACATCTTTGATGAAATCATGTTTCTCTCGAGGAGAAAACGCGTTTAAAGCCATAAAAAGATTTCACTGTGTTTTGGCATTGGACCAAGCTACCAACAAGCTAAACAATGATCAGAACTGGAGAAATTACACATTGACATTGGGTGAAATCATGTAACTCTTAAGGATGTGTTGCAGACTTGTTGAATAGATTCATTTTTCTTGTTTTGTTTGTTTTTGATGAAATTGTGCATTTCTTGTCGAGAAAAGGCGTTTAACGCGATAAAACGGTGTAGTGCGTTATGAATACGGGCTAGGTTACCAAAAGTAAAAATGTGAACTAAATAAGGCCGGGAGTCGTTTTTATTGATTAAAACACGATTTCTCGACCAGAATATGCTTTTTCAAAAAGCCATTTTCCCATGGCGAGAGACTCATTTTCTGTGAGAAAATGCATTTAAAAGGAGGGATTTCATCAGAAATGCTAAAAATACATATTGTACTTGTCTGAAAACGCACAGAACCTTGAAATAGAAGGTTTCTCACCAAAAAACACATTGGTGAAAACCCTATTTTAAGGCTCTGAGTGTTTGCACACATGTACAACAGGCATGTTTAAACTATAACGTTTTTAGTGAAATCATGTTTCTCTCGAGGAGAAAATGCGTTTAAAGCCATAAAAAGATTTCACTGTGTTTTGGCATTGGAACAAGCTACCAACAAGCTAAACAATGATCAGAACTGGAGAAATTACACATTGACATTGGGTGAAATCATGTAACTCTTAAGGGTGTGTTGCAGATTGTTGAATAGATTAATTTTTCTTGTTTTGTTTGTTTTTGATGAACTTGTGCTTTTCTTGTTGAGAAAAGGCGTTTAACGCGATAAAAAGGTTCAGTGCGTTATGAATACGGGCTAGGTTACCAAAAGTAAAAATGTGAACTAAATATGGCCGGGAGTCGTGTTTATTGTTTAAAACACGATTTCTCGACCAGAATATGCTTTTTCAAAAAAGCCGTTTTCCCATGGCGAGAGACTCATTTTCTGTGAGAAAATACATTAACAGGAGGGATTTCATCAGAAACACTAAAAATACATATTGTACTTGTCTGAAAACGCACAGAACCTTGAAATAGGTTTCTCACCAAAAAACACATTGGTGAAAACCCTATTTTAAGGCTCTGACTGTTTGCAGACATGTACAACAGGCATGTTTAAACTCTAACATCTTTGATGAAATCATGTTTCTCTCGAGGAGAAAACGCGTTTAAAGCCATAAAAAGATTTCACTGTGTTTTGGCATTGGACCAAGCTACCAAAAAGCTAATCAAGCCATTTTCCTATGTCCAGAGACTCATTTTCTGTGAGAAAATACATTTGAAAGGAGAGATTTCATCAGAAATGCTAAAAATACATATTGTACTTGTCTGAAAACGCACAGAACCTTGAAATAGAAGGTTTCTCACCAAAAAACACATTGGTGAAAACCCTATTTTAAGGCTCTGAGTGTTTGCAGACATGTACAACAGGCATGTTTAAACTATAACGTTTTTAGCTCTCGAGGAGAAAACGCATTTAAAGCCATAAAAAGATTTCACTGTGTTTTGGCATTGGACCAAGCTACCAACAAGCTAATCAAGCCATTTTCCTATGTCCAGAGACTCGTTTTCTGTGAGAAAATACATTTGAAAGGAGAGATTTCATCAGAAATGCTAAAAATACATATTGTACTTGTCTGAAAACGCACAGAACCTTGAAATAGAAGTTTTCTCACCAAAAAACACATGGGTGAAAACCCTATTTTAAGGCTCTGAGTGTTTGCAGACATGTACAACAGATATGTTTAAACTCTAACATCTTTGATGAAATCATGTTTCTCTCGAGGAGAAAACGCGTTTAAAGCCATAAAAAGATTTCACTGTGTTTTGGCATTGGACCAAGCTACCAACAAGCTAAACAATGATCAGAACTGGAGAAATTACACATTGACATTGGGTGAAATCATGTAACTCTTAAGGATGTGTTGCAGACTTGTTGAATAGATTCATTTTTCTTGTTTTGTTTGTTTTTGATGAACTTGTGCTTTTCTTGTCGAGAAAAGGCGTTTAACGCGATAAAAAGGTTTAGTGCGTTATGAATACGGGCTAGGTTACCAAAAGTAAAAATGTGAACTAAATATGGCCGGGAGTCGTTTTTAGTGTTTAAAACACGATTTCTCGACCAGAATATGCTTTTTCAAAAAAGCCGTTTTCCCATGGCGAGAGACTCATTTTCTGTGAGAAAATACATTAACAGGAGGGATTTCATCAGAAACACTAAAAATACATATTGTACTTGTCTGAAAACGCACAGAACCTTGAAATAGAAGGTTTCTCACCAAAAAACACATTGGTGAAAACCCTATTTTAAGGCTCTGAGTGTTTGCACACATGTACAACAGGCATGTTTAAACTATAACGTTTTTAGTGAAATCATGTTTCTCTCGAGGAGAAAATGCGTTTAAAGCCATAAAAAGATTTCACTGTGTTTTGGCATTGGAACAAGCTACCAAAAAGCTAATCAAGCCATTTTCCTATGTCCAGAGACTCATTTTCTGTGAGAAAATACATTTGAAAGGAGAGATTTCATCAGAAATGCTAAAAATACATATTGTACTTGTCTGAAAACGCACAGAACCTTGAAATAGAAGTTTTCTCACCAAAAAACACATGGGTGAAAACCCTATTTTAAGGCTCTGAGTGTTTGCAGACATGTACAACAGATATGTTTAAACTCTAACATCTTTGATGAAATCATGTTTCTCTCGAGGAGAAAACGCGTTTAAAGCCATAAAAAGATTTCACTGTGTTTTGGCATTGGACCAAGCTACCAACAAGCTAAACAATGATCAGAACTGGAGAAATTACACATTGACATTGGGTGAAATCATGTAACTCTTAAGGATGTGTTGCAGACTTGTTGAATAGATTCATTTTTCTTGTTTTGTTTGTTTTTGATGAAATTGTGCATTTCTTGTCGAGAAAAGGCGTTTAACGCGATAAAACGGTGTAGTGCGTTATGAATACGGGCTAGGTTACCAAAAGTAAAAATGTGAACTAAATAAGGCCGGGAGTCGTTTTTATTGATTAAAACACGATTTCTCGACCAGAATATGCTTTTTCAAAAAGCCATTTTCCCATGGCGAGAGACTCATTTTCTGTGAGAAAATGCATTTAAAAGGAGGGATTTCATCAGAAATGCTAAAAATACATATTGTACTTGTCTGAAAACGCACAGAACCTTGAAATAGAAGGTTTCTCACCAAAAAACACATTGGTGAAAACCCTATTTTAAGGCTCTGAGTGTTTGCACACATGTACAACAGGCATGTTTAAACTATAACGTTTTTAGTGAAATCATGTTTCTCTCGAGGAGAAAATGCGTTTAAAGCCATAAAAAGATTTCACTGTGTTTTGGCATTGGAACAAGCTACCAACAAGCTAAACAATGATCAGAACTGGAGAAATTACACATTGACATTGGGTGAAATCATGTAACTCTTAAGGGTGTGTTGCAGATTGTTGAATAGATTAATTTTTCTTGTTTTGTTTGTTTTTGATGAACTTGTGCTTTTCTTGTTGAGAAAAGGCGTTTAACGCGATAAAAAGGTTCAGTGCGTTATGAATACGGGCTAGGTTACCAAAAGTAAAAATGTGAACTAAATATGGCCGGGAGTCGTGTTTATTGTTTAAAACACGATTTCTCGACCAGAATATGCTTTTTCAAAAAAGCCGTTTTCCCATGGCGAGAGACTCATTTTCTGTGAGAAAATACATTAACAGGAGGGATTTCATCAGAAACACTAAAAATACATATTGTACTTGTCTGAAAACGCACAGAACCTTGAAATAGGTTTCTCACCAAAAAACACATTGGTGAAAACCCTATTTTAAGGCTCTGACTGTTTGCAGACATGTACAACAGGCATGTTTAAACTCTAACATCTTTGATGAAATCATGTTTCTCTCGAGGAGAAAACGCGTTTAAAGCCATAAAAAGATTTCACTGTGTTTTGGCATATGACCAAGCTACCAACAAGCTAAACAATGATCAGAACTGGAGAAATTACACATTGACATTGGGTGAAATCAAGTAACTCTTAAGGATGTGTTGCAGACTTGTTGAATAGATTCATTTTTCTTGTTTTGTTTGTTTTTGATGAAATTGTGCTTTTCTTGTCGAGAAAAGGCGTTTAACGCGATAAAAAGGTTTAGTGCGTTATGAATACGGGCTAGGTTACCAAAAGTAAAAATGTGAACTAAATAAGGCCGGGAGTCGTTTTTATTGTTTAAAACACGATTTCTCGACCAGAATATGCTTTTTCAAAAAAGCCGTTTTCCCATGGCGAGAGACTCATTTTCTGTGAGAAAATGCATTAAAAGGAGGGATTTCATCAGAAACACTAAAAATACATATTGTACTTGTCTGAAAACGCACAGGACCTTGAAATAGAAGGTTTCTCACCAAAAAACACATTGGTGAAAACCCTATTTTAAGGCTCTGAGTGTTTGCACACATGTACAACAGGCATGTTTAAACTATAACGTTTTTAATGAAATCATGTTTCTCTCGAGGAGAAAACGCGTTTAAAGCCATAAAAAGATTTCACTGTGTTTTGGCATTGGACCAAGCTACCAAAAAGCTAATCAAGCCATTTTCCTATGTCCAGAGACTCATTTTCTGTGAGAAAATACATTTGAAAGGAGAGATTTCATCAGAAATGCTAAAAATACATATTGTACTTGTCTGAAAACGCACAGAACCTTGAAATAGAAGGTTTCTCACCAAAAAACACATTGGTGAAAACCCTATTTTAAGGCTCTGAGTGTTTGCAGACATGTACAACAGGCATGTTTAAACTATAACGTTTTTAGCTCTCGAGGAGAAAACGCGTTTAAAGCCATAAAAAGATTTCACTGTGTTTTGGCATATGACCAAGCTACCAACAAGCTAATCAAGCCATTTTCCTATGTCCAGAGACTCGTTTTCTGTGAGAAAATACATTTGAAAGGAGAGATTTCATCAGAAATGCTAAAAATACATATTGTACTTGTCTGAAAACGCACAGAACCTTGAAATAGGTTTCTCACCAAAAAACACATTGGTGAAAACCCTATTTTAAGGCTCTGACTGTTTGCAGACATGTACAACAGGTATGTTTAAACTCTAACATCTTTGATGAAATCATGTTTCTCTCGAGGAGAAAACGCGTTTAAAGCCATAAAAAGAGTTCACTGTGTTTTGGCATTGGAACAAGCTACCAACAAGCTAAACAATGATCAGAACTGGAGAAATTACACATTGACATTGGGTGAAATCATGTAACTCTTAAGGATGTGTTGCAGACTTGTTGAATAGATTCATTTTTCTTGTTTTGTTTGTTTTTGATGAAATTGTGCTTTTCTTGTCGAGAAAAGGCGTTTAACGCGATAAAAAGGTTTAGTGCGTTATGAATACGGGCTAGCTTACCAAAAGGAAAAATGTGAACTAAATAAGGCCGGGAGTCGTTTTTATTGTTTAAAACACGATTTCTCGACCAGAATATGCTTTTTCAAAAAAGCCATGTTCCCATGGCGAGAGACTCATTTTCTGTGAGAAAATGCATTAAAAGGAGGGATTTCATCAGAAACACTAAAAATACATATTGTACTTGTCTGAAAACGCACAGCACCTTGAAATAGAAGGTTTCTCACCAAAAAACACATTGGTGAAAACCCTATTTTAAGGCTCTGAGTGTTTGCACACATGTACAACAGGCATGTTTAAACTATAACGTTTTTAGCTCTCGAGGAGAAAACGCGTTTAAAGCCATAAAAAGATTTCACTGTGTTTTGGCATTGGACCAAGCTACCAACAAGCTAATCAAGCCATTTTCCTATGTCCAGAGACTCGTTTTCTGTGAGAAAATACATTTGAAAGGAGAGATTTCATCAGAAATGCTAAAAATACATATTGTACTTGTCTGAAAACGCAGAGAACCTTGAAATAGAAGTTTTCTCACCAAAAAACACATTGGTGAAAACCCTATTTTAAGGCTCTGAGTGTTTGCAGACATGTACAACAGATATGTTTAAACTCTAACATCTGTGATGAAATCATGTTTCTCTCGAGGAGAAAACGCGTTTAAAGCCATAAAAAGATTTCACTGTGTTTTGGCATTGGACCAAGCTACCAACAAGCTAAACAATGATCAGAACTGGAGAAATTACACATTGACATTGGGTGAAATCATGTAACTCTTAAGGATGTGTTGCAGACTTGTTGAATAGATTCATTTTTCTTGTTTTGTTTGTTTTTGATGAAATTGTGCTTTTCTTGTCGAGAAAAGGCGTTTAACGCGATAAAAAGGTTTAGTGCGTTATGAATACGGGCTAGCTTACCAAAAGTAAAAATGTGAACTAAATAAGGCCGGGAGTCGTTTTTATTGTTTAAAACACGATTTCTCGACCAGAATATGCTTTTTCAAAAAAGCCATGTTCCCATGGCGAGAGACTCATTTTCTGTGAGAAAATGCATTAAAAGGAGGGATTTCATCACAAACACTAAAAATACATATTGTACTTGTCTGAAAACGCACAGCACCTTGAAATAGAAGGTTTCTCACCAAAAAACACATTGGTGAAAACCCTATTTTAAGGCTCTGAGTGTTTGCACACATGTACAACAGGCATGTTTAAACTATAACGTTTTTAATGAAATCATGTTTCTCTCGAGGAGAAAACGCGTTTAAAGCCATAAAAAGATTTCACTGTGTTTTGGCATTGGAACAAGCTACCAACAAGCTAAACAATGATCAGAACTGGAGAAATTACACATTGACATTGGGTGAAATCATGTAACTCTTAAGGATGTGTTGCAGACTTGTTGAATAGATTCATTTTTCTTGTTTTGTTTGTTTTTGATGAAATTGTGCATTTCTTGTTGAGAAAAGGCGTTTAACGCGATAAAACGGTGTAGTGCGTTATGAATACGGGCTAGGTTACCAAAAGTAAAAATGTGAACTAAATAAGGCCGGGAGTCGTTTTTATTGATTAAAACACGATTTCTCGACCAGAATATGCTTTTTCAAAAAAGCCATTTTCCCATGGCGAGAGACTCATTTTCTGTGAGAAAATGCATTAAAAGGAGGGATTTCATCAGAAACACTAAAAATACATATTGTACTTGTCTGAAAACGCACAGGACCTTGAAATAGAAGGTTTCTCACCAAAAAACACATTGGTGAAAACCCTATTTTAAGGCTCTGAGTGTTTGCACACATGTACAACAGGCATGTTTAAACTATAACGTTTTTAGTTCTCGAGGAGAAAACGCGTTTAAAGCCATAAAAAGATTTCACTGTGTTTTGGCATTGGACCAAGCTACCAACAAGCTAATCAAGCCATTTTCCTATGTCCAGAGACTCGTTTTCTGTGAGAAAATACATTTGAAAGGAGAGATTTCATCAGAAATGCTAAAAATACATATTGTACTTGTCTGAAAACGCACAGAACCTTGAAATAGGTTTCTCACCAAAAAACACATTGGTGAAAACCCTATTTTAAGGCTCTGACTGTTTGCAGACATGTACAACAGGTATGTTTAAACTCTAACATCTTTGATGAAATCATGTTTCTCTCGAGGAGAAAACGCGTTTAAAGCCATAAAAAGATTTCACTGTGTTTTGGCATTGGACCAAGCTACCAACAAGCTAAACAATGATCAGAACTGGAGAAATTACACATTGACATTGGGTGAAATCATGTAACTCTTAAGGATGTGTTGCAGACTTGTTGAATAGATTCATTTTTCTTGTTTTGTTTGTTTTTGATGAAATTGTGCTTTTCTTGTCGAGAAAAGGCGTTTAACGCGATAAAAAGGTTTAGTGCGTTATGAATACGGGCTAGCTTACCAAAAGTAAAAATGTGAACTAAATAAGGCCGGGAGTCGTTTTTATTGTTTAAAACACGATTTCTCGACCAGAATATGCTTTTTCAAAAAAGCCATGTTCCCATGGCGAGAGACTCATTTTCTGTGAGAAAATGCATTAAAAGGAGGGATTTCATCAGAAACACTAAAAATACATATTGTACTTGTCTGAAAACGCACAGCACCTTGAAATAGAAGGTTTCTCACCAAAAAACACATTGGTGAAAACCCTATTTTAAGGCTCTGAGTGTTTGCACACATGTACAACAGGCATGTTTAAACTATAACGTTTTTAATGAAATCATGTTTCTCTCGAGGAGAAAACGCGTTTAAAGCCATAAAAAGATTTCACTGTGTTTTGGCATTGGACCAAGCTACCAACAAGCTAAACAATGATCAGAACTGGAGAAATTACACATTGACATTGGGTGAAATCATGTAACTCTTAAGGATGTGTTGCAGACTTGTTGAATAGATTAATTTTTCTTGTTTTGTTTGTTTTTGATGAACTTGTGCTTTTCTTGTCGAGAAAAGGCGTTTAACGCGATAAAAAGGTTTAGTGCGTTATGAATACGGGCTAGGTTACCAAAAGTAAAAATGTGAACTAAATATGGCCGGGAGTCGTTTTTATTGTTTAAAACACGATTTCTCGACCAGAATATGCTTTTTCAAAAAAGCCGTTTTCCCATGGCGAGAGACTCATTTTCTGTGAGAAAATACATTAACAGGAGGGATTTCATCAGAAACACTAAAAATACATATTGTACTTGTCTGAAAACGCACAGAACCTTGAAATAGAAGGTTTCTCACCAAAAAACACATTGGTGAAAACCCTATTTTAAGGCTCTGAGTGTTTGCACACATGTACAACAGGCATGTTTAAACTATAACGTTTTTAGTGAAATCATGTTTCTCTCGAGGAGAAAATGCGTTTAAAGCCATAAAAAGATTTCACTGTGTTTTGGCATTGGAACAAGCTACCAAAAAGCTAATCAAGCCATTTTCCTATGTCCAGAGACTCATTTTCTGTGAGAAAATACATTTGAAAGGAGAGATTTCATCAGAAATGCTAAAAATAAATATTGTACTTGTCTGAAAACGCACAGAACCTTGAAATAGAAGTTTTCTCACCAAAAAACACATGGGTGAAAACCCTATTTTAAGGCTCTGAGTGTTTGCAGACATGTACAACAGATATGTTTAAACTCTAACATCTTTGATGAAATCATGTTTCTCTCGAGGAGAAAACGCGTTTAAAGCCATAAAAAGATTTCACTGTGTTTTGGCATTGGACCAAGCTACCAACAAGCTAAACAATGATCAGAACTGGAGAAATTACACATTGACATTGGGTGAAATCATGTAACTCTTAAGGATGTGTTGCAGACTTGTTGAATAGATTCATTTTTCTTGTTTTGTTTGTTTTTGATGAACTTGTGCTTTTCTTGTCGAGAAAAGGCGTTTAACGCGATAAAAAGGTTTAGTGCGTTATGAATACGGGCTAGGTTACCAAAAGTAAAAATGTGAACTAAATATGGCCGGGAGTCGTTTTTATTGTTTAAAACACGATTTCTCGACCAGAATATGCTTTTTCAAAAAAGCCGTTTTCCCATGGCGAGAGACTCATTTTCTGTGAGAAAATACATTAACAGGAGGGATTTCATCAGAAACACTAAAAATACATATTGTACTTGTCTGAAAACGCACAGAACCTTGAAATAGAAGGTTTCTCACCAAAAAACACATTGGTGAAAACCCTATTTTAAGGCTCTGAGTGTTTGCACACATGTACAACAGGCATGTTTAAACTATAACGTTTTTAGTGAAATCATGTTTCTCTCGAGGAGAAAACGCGTTTAAAGCCATAAAAAGATTTCACTGTGTTTTGGCATTGGAACAAGCTACCAACAAGCTAATCAAGCCATTTTCCTATGTCCAGAGACTCATTTTCTGTGAGAAAATACATTTGAAAGGAGAGATTTCATCAGAAATGCTAAAAATACATATTGTACTTGTCTGAAAACGCACAGAACCTTGAAATAGAAGTTTTCTCACCAAGAAACACATGGGTGAAAACCCTATTTTAAGGCTCTGAATGTTTGCAGACATGTACAACAGATATGTTTAAACTCTAACATCTTTGATGAAATCATGTTTCTCTCGAGGAGAAAACGCGTTTAAAGCCATAAAAAGATTTCACTGTGTTTTGGCATTGGACCAAGCTACCAACAACCTAAACAATGATCAGAACTGGAGAAATTACACATTGACATTGGGTGAAATCATGTAACTCTTAAGGATGTGTTGCAGACTTGTTGAATAGATTCATTTTTCTTGTTTTGTTTGTTTTTGATGAACTTGTGCTTTTCTTGTCGAGAAAAGGCGTTTAACGCGATAAAAAGGTTTAGTGCGTTATGAATACGGGCTAGGTTACCAAAAGTAAAAATGTGAACTAAATATGGCCGGGAGTCGTTTTTATTGTTTAAAACACGATTTCTCGACCAGAATATGCTTTTTCAAAAAAGCCGTTTTCCCATGGCGAGAGACTCATTTTCTGTGAGAAAATACATTAACAGGAGGGATTTCATCAGAAACACTAAAAATACATATTGTACTTGTCTGAAAACGCACAGAACCTTGAAATAGAAGGTTTCTCACCAAAAAACACATTGGTGAAAACCCTATTTTAAGGCTCTGAGTGTTTGCACACATGTACAACAGGCATGTTTAAACTATAACGTTTTTAGTGAAATCATGTTTCTCTCGAGGAGAAAATGCGTTTAAAGCCATAAAAAGATTTCACTGTGTTTTGGCATTGGAACAAGCTACCAACAAGCTAATCAAGCCATTTTCCTATGTCCAGAGACTCATTTTCTGTGAGAAAATACATTTGAAAGGAGAGATTTCATCAGAAATGCTAAAAATACATATTGTACTTGTCTGAAAACGCACAGAACCTTGAAATAGAAGTTTTCTCACCAAAAAACACATGGGTGAAAACCCTATTTTAAGGCTCTGAGTGTTTGCAGACATGTACAACAGATATGTTTAAACTCTAACATCTTTGATGAAATCATGTTTCTCTCGAGGAGAAAACGCGTTTAAAGCCATAAAAAGATTTCACTGTGTTTTGGCATTGGACCAAGCTACCAACAAGCTAAACAATGATCAGAACTGGAGAAATTACACATTGACATTGGGTGAAATCATGTAACTCTTAAGGATGTGTTGCAGACTTGTTGAATAGATTCATTTTTCTTGTTTTGTTTGTTTTTGATGAACTTGTGCTTTTCTTGTCGAGAAAAGGCGTTTAACGCGATAAAAAGGTTTAGTGCGTTATGAATACGGGCTAGGTTACCAAAAGTAAAAATGTGAACTAAATATGGCCGGGAGTCGTTTTTATTGTTTAAAACACGATTTCTCGACCAGAATATGCTTTTTCAAAAAAGCCGTTTTCCCATGGCGAGAGACTCATTTTCTGTGAGAAAATACATTAACAGGAGGGATTTCATCAGAAACACTAAAAATACATATTGTACTTGTCTGAAAACGCACAGAACCTTGAAATAGAAGGTTTCTCACCAAAAAACACATTGGTGAAAACCCTATTTTAAGGCTCTGAGTGTTTGCACACATGTACAACAGGCATGTTTAAACTATAACGTTTTTAGTGAAATCATGTTTCTCTCGAGGAGAAAATGCGTTTAAAGCCATAAAAAGATTTCACTGTGTTTTGGCATTGGAACAAGCTACCAAAAAGCTAATCAAGCCATTTTCCTATGTCCAGAGACTCATTTTCTGTGAGAAAATACATTTGAAAGGAGAGATTTCATCAGAAATGCTAAAAATACATATTGTACTTGTCTGAAAACGCACAGAACCTTGAAATAGAAGTTTTCTCACCAAAAAACACATGGGTGAAAACCCTATTTTAAGGCTCTGAGTGTTTGCAGACATGTACAACAGATATGTTTAAACTCTAACATCTTTGATGAAATCATGTTTCTCTCGAGGAGAAAACGCGTTTAAAGACATAAAAAGATTTCACTGTGTTTTGGCATGGCGAGAGACTCATTTTCTGTGAGAAAATACATTAACAGGAGGGATTTCATCAGAAACACTAAAAATACATATTGTACTTGTCTGAAAACGCACAGAACCTTGAAATAGAAGGTTTCTCACCAAAAAACACATTGGTGAAAACCCTATTTTAAGGCTCTGAGTGTTTGCACACATGTACAACAGGCATGTTTAAACTATAACGTTTTTAGTGAAATCATGTTTCTCTCGAGGAGAAAATGCGTTTAAAGCCATAAAAAGATTTCACTGTGTTTTGGCATTGGAACAAGCTACCAAAAAGCTAATCAAGCCATTTTCCTATGTCCAGAGACTCATTTTCTGTGAGAAAATACATTTGAAAGGAGAGATTTCATCAGAAATGCTAAAAATACATATTGTACTTGTCTGAAAACGCACAGAACCTTGAAATAGAAGTTTTCTCACCAAAAAACACATGGGTGAAAACCCTATTTTAAGGCTCTGAGTGTTTGCAGACATGTACAACAGATATGTTTAAACTCTAACATCTTTGATGAAATCATGTTTCTCTCGAGGAGAAAACGCGTTTAAAGCCATAAAAAGATTTCACTGTGTTTTGGCATTGGACCAAGCTACCAACAAGCTAAACAATGATCAGAACTGGAGAAATTACACATTGACATTGGGTGAAATCATGTAACTCTTAAGGATGTGTTGCAGACTTGTTGAATAGATTCATTTTTCTTGTCTTGTTTGTTTTTGATGAAATTGTGCATTTCTTGTCGAGAAAAGGCGTTTAACGCGATAAAACGGTGTAGTGCGTTATGAATACGGGCTACGTTACCAAAAGTAAAAATGTGAACTAAATAAGGCCGGGAGTCGTTTTTATTGATTAAAACACGATTTCTCGACCAGAATATGCTTTTTCAAAAAGCCATTTTCCCATGGCGAGAGACTCATTTTCTGTGAGAAAATGCATTAAAAGGAGGGATTTCATCAGAAATGCTAAAAATACATATTGTACTTGTCTGAAAACGCACAGAACCTTGAAATAGAAGGTTTCTCACCAAAAAACACATTGGTGAAAACCCTATTTTAAGGCTCTGAGTGTTTGCACACATGTACAACAGGCATGTTTAAACTATAACGTTTTTAGTGAAATCATGTTTCTCTCGAGGAGAAAACGCGTTTAAAGCCATAAAAAGATTTCACTGTGTTTTGGCATTGGACCAAGCTACCAACAAGCTAAACAATGATCAGAACTGGAGAAATTACACATTGACATTGGGTGAAATCATGTAACTCTTAAGGGTGTGTTGCAGATTGTTGAATAGATTATTTTTTCTTGTTTTGTTTGTTTTTGATGAACTTGTGCTTTTCTTGTTGAGAAAAGGCGTTTAACGCGATAAAAAGGTTTAGTGCGTTATGAATACGGGCTAGGTTACCAAAAGTCAAAATGTGAACTAAATATGGCCGGGAGTCGTGTTTATTGTTTAAAACACGATTTCTCGACCAGAATATGCTTTTTCAAAAAAGCCGTTTTCCCATGGCGAGAGACTCATTTTCTGTGAGAAAATACATTAACAGGAGGGATTTCATCAGAAACACTAAAAATACATATTGTACTTGTCTGAAAACGCACAGAACCTTGAAATAGAAGGTTTCTCACCAAAAAACACATTGGTGAAAACCCTATTTTAAGGCTCTGAGTGTTTGCACACATGTACAACAGGCATGTTTAAACTATAACGTTTTTAATGAAATCATGTTTCTCTCGAGGAGAAAACGCGTTTAAAGCCATAAAAAGATTTCACTGTGTTTTGGCATTGGACCAAGCTACCAAAAAGCTAATCAAGCCATTTTCCTATGTCCAGAGACTCATTTTCTGTGAGAAAATACATTTGAAAGGAGAGATTTCATCAGAAATGCTAAAAATACATATTGTACTTGTCTGAAAACGCACAGAACCTTGAAATAGAAGGTTTCTCACCAAAAAACACATTGGTGAAAACCCTATTTTAAGGCTCTGAGTGTTTGCAGACATGTACAACAGGCATGTTTAAACTATAACGTTTTTAGCTCTCGAGGAGAAAACGCGTTTAAAGCCATAAAAAGATTTCACTGTGTTTTGGCATTGGACCAAGCTACCAACAAGCTAATCAAGCCATTTTCCTATGTCCAGAGACTCGTTTTCTGTGAGAAAATACATTTGAAAGGAGAGATTTCATCAGAAATGCTAAAAATACATATTGTACTTGTCTGAAAACGCACAGAACCTTGAAATAGAAGTTTTCTCACCAAAAAACACATGGGTGAAAACCCTATTTTAAGGCTCTGAGTGTTTGCAGACATGTACAACAGATATGTTTAAACTCTAACATCTTTGATGAAATCATGTTTCTCTCGAGGAGAAAACGCGTTTAAAGCCATAAAAAGATTTCACTGTGTTTTGGCATTGGACCAAGCTACCAACAAGCTAAACAATGATCAGAACTGGAGAAATTACACATTGACATTGGGTGAAATCATGTAACTCTTAAGGATGTGTTGCAGACTTGTTGAATAGATTCATTTTTCTTGTTTTGTTTGTTTTTGATGAACTTGTGCTTTTCTTGTCGAGAAAAGGCGTTTAACGCGATAAAAAGGTTTAGTGCGTTATGAATACGGGCTAGGTTACCAAAAGTAAAAATGTGAACTAAATATGGCCGGGAGTCGTTTTTATTGTTTAAAACACGATTTCTCGACCAGAATATGCTTTTTCAAAAAAGCCGTTTTCCCATGGCGAGAGACTCATTTTCTGTGAGAAAATACATTAACAGGAGGGATTTCATCAGAAACACTAAAAATACATATTGTACTTGTCTGAAAACGCACAGAACCTTGAAATAGGTTTCTCACCAAAAAACACATTGGTGAAAACCCTATTTTAAGGCTCTGAGTGTTTGCACACATGTACAACAGGCATGTTTAAACTATAACGTTTTTAGTGAAATCATGTTTCTCTCGAGGAGAAAACGCGTTTAAAGCCATAAAAAGATTCCACTGTGTTTTGGCATTGGACCAAGCTACCAACAAGCTAATCAAGCCATTTTTCTATGTCCAGAGACTCGTTTTCTGTGAGAAAATACATTTGAAAGGAGAGATTTCATCAGAAATGCTAAAAATACATATTGTACTTGTCTGAAAACGCACAGAACCTTGAAATAGAAGGTTTCTCACCAAAAAACACATGGGTGAAAACCCTATTTTAAGGCTCTGAGTGTTTGCAGACATGTACAACAGATATGTTTAAACTCTAACATCTTTGATGAAATCATGTTTCTCTCGAGGAGAAAACGCGTTTAAAGCCATAAAAAGATTTCACTGTGTTTTGGCATTGGACCAAGCTACCAACAAGCTAAACAATGATCAGAACTGGAGAAATTACACATTGACATTGGGTGAAATCATGTAACTCTTAAGGATGTGTTGCAGACTTGTTGAATAGATTCATTTTTCTTGTTTTGTTTGTTTTTGATGAACTTGTGCTTTTCTTGTCGAGAAAAGGCGTTTAACGCGATAAAAAGGTTTAGTGCGTTATGAATACGGGCTAGGTTACCAAAAGTAAAAATGTGAACTAAATAAGGCCGGGAGTCGTTTTTATTGTTTAAAACACGATTTCTCGACCAGAATATGCTTTTTCAAAAAAGCCATGTTCCCATGGCGAGAGACTCATTTTCTGTGAGAAAATGCATTAAAAGGAGGGATTTCATCAGAAACACTAAAAATACATATTGTACTTGTCTGAAAACGCACAGGACCTTGAAATAGAAGGTTTCTCACCAAAAAACACATTGGTGAAAACCCTATTTTAAGGCTCTGAGTGTTTGCACACATGTACAACAGGCATGTTTAAACTATAACGTTTTTAATGAAATCATGTTTCTCTCGAGGAGAAAACGCGTTTAAAGCCATAAAAAGATTTCACTGTGTTTTGGCATTGGACCAAGCTACCAACAAGCTAAACAATGATCAGAACTGGAGAAATTACACATTGACATTGGGTGAAATCATGTAACTCTTAAGGATGTGTTGCAGACTTGTTGAATAGATTCATTTTTCTTGTTTTGTTTGTTTTTGATGAAATTGTGCTTTTCTTGTCGAGAAAAGGCGTTTAACGCGATAAAAAGGTTTAGTGCGTTATGAATACGGGCTAGGTTACCAAAAGTAAAAATGTGAACTAAATAAGGCCGGGAGTCGTTTTTATTGTTTAAAACACGATTTCTCGACCAGAATATGCTTTTTCAAAAAAGCCGTTTTCCCATGGCGAGAGACTCATTTTCTGTGAGAAAATACATTAACAGGAGGGATTTCATCAGAATCACTAAAAATACATATTGTACTTGTCTGAAAACGCACAGAACCTTGAAATAGCTTTCTCACCAAAAAACACATTGGTGAAAACCCTATTTTAAGGCTCTGACTGTTTGCAGACATGTACAACAGGCATGTTTAAACTCTAACATCTTTGATGAAATCACGTTTCTCTCGAGGAGAAAACGCGTTTAAAGCCATAAAAAGATTTCACTGTGTTTTGGCATATGACCAAGCTACCAACAAGCTAAACAATGATCAGAACTGGAGAAATTACACATTGACATTGGGTGAAATCATGTAACTCTTAAGGATGTGTTGCAGACTTGTTGAATAGATTCATTTTTCTTGTTTTGTTTGTTTTTGATGAAATTGTGCTTTTCTTGTCGAGAAAAGGCGTTTAACGCGATAAAAAGGTTTAGTGCGTTATGAATACGGGCTAGGTTACCAAAAGTAAAAATGTGAACTAAATAAGGCCGGGAGTCGTTTTTATTGTTTAAAACACGATTTCTCGACCAGAATATGCTTTTTCAAAAAAGCCATGTTCCCATGGCGAGAGACTCGTTTTCTGTGAGAAAATGCATTAAAAGGAGGGATTTCATCAGAAACACTAAAAATACATATTGTACTTGTCTGAAAACGCACAGGACCTTGAAATAGAAGGTTTCTCACCAAAAAACACATTGGTGAAAACCCTATTTTAAGGCTCTGAGTGTTTGCACACATGTACAACAGGCATGTTTAAACTATAACGTTTTTAATGAAATCATGTTTCTCTCGAGGAGAAAACGCGTTTAAAGCCATAAAAAGATTTCACTGTGTTTTGGCATTGGACCAAGCTACCAACAAGCTAAACAATGATCAGAACTGGAGAAATTACACATTGACATTGGGTGAAATCATGTAACTCTTAAGGATGTGTTGCAGACTTGTTGAATAGATTCATTTTTCTTGTTTTGTTTGTTTTTGATGAACTTGTGCTTTTCTTGTCGAGAAAAGGCGTTTAACGCGATAACAAGGTTTAGTGCGTTATGAATACGGGCTAGGTTACCAAAAGTAAAAATGTGAACTAAATATGGCCGGGAGTCGTTTTTATTGTTTAAAACACGATTTCTCGACCAGAATATGCTTTTTCAAAAAAGCCGTTTTCCCATGGCGAGAGACTCATTTTCTGTGAGAAAATACGCGATAAAAAGGTTTAGTGCGTTATGAATACGGGCTAGGTTACCAAAAGTAAAAATGTGAACTAAATATGGCCGGGAGTCGTTTTTATTGTTTAAAACACGATTTCTCGACCAGAATATGCTTTTTCAAAAAAGCCGTTTTCCCATGGCGAGAGACTCATTTTCTGTGAGAAAATACATTAACAGGAGGGATTTCATCAGAAACACTAAAAATACATATTGTACTTGTCTGAAAACGCACAGAACCTTGAAATAGAAGGTTTCTCACCAAAAAACACATTGGTGAAAACCCTATTTTAAGGCTCTGAGTGTTTGCACACATGTACAACAGGCATGTTTAAACTATAACGTTTTTAGTGAAATCATGTTTCTCTCGAGGAGAAAATGCGTTTAAAGCCATAAAAAGATTTCACTGTGTTTTGGCATTGGAACAAGCTACCAAAAAGCTAATCAAGCCATTTTCCTATGTCCAGAGACTCATTTTCTGTGAGAAAATACATTTGAAAGGAGAGATTTCATCAGAAATGCTAAAAATACATATTGTACTTGTCTGAAAACGCACAGAACCTTGAAATAGAAGTTTTCTCACCAAAAAACACATGGGTGAAAACCCTATTTTAAGGCTCTGAGTGTTTGCAGACATGTACAACAGATATGTTTAAACTCTAACATCTTTGATGAAATCATGTTTCTCTCGAGGAGAAAACGCGTTTAAAGCCATAAAAAGAGTTCACTGTGTTTTGGCATTGGACCAAGCTACCAACAAGCTAAACAATGATCAGAACTGGAGAAATTACACATTGACATTGGGTGAAATCATGTAACTCTTAAGGATGTGTTGCAGACTTGTTGAATAGATTCATTTTTCTTGTCTTGTTTGTTTTTGATGAAATTGTGCATTTCTTGTCGAGAAAAGGCGTTTAACGCGATAAAACGGTGTAGTGCGTTATGAATACGGGCTACGTTACCAAAAGTAAAAATGTGAACTAAATAAGGCCGGGAGTCGTTTTTATTGATTAAAACACGATTTCTCGACCAGAATATGCTTTTTCAAAAAGCCATTTTCCCATGGCGAGAGACTCATTTTCTGTGAGAAAATGCATTAAAAGGAGGGATTTCATCAGAAATGCTAAAAATACATATTGTACTTGTCTGAAAACGCACAGAACCTTGAAATAGAAGGTTTCTCACCAAAAAACACATTGGTGAAAACCCTATTTTAAGGCTCTGAGTGTTTGCACACATGTACAACAGGCATGTTTAAACTATAACGTTTTTAGTGAAATCATGTTTCTCTCGAGGAGAAAACGCGTTTAAAGCCATAAAAAGATTTCACTGTGTTTTGGCATTGGACCAAGCTACCAACAAGCTAAACAATGATCAGAACTGGAGAAATTACACATTGACATTGGGTGAAATCATGTAACTCTTAAGGGTGTGTTGCAGATTGTTGAATAGATTATTTTTTCTTGTTTTGTTTGTTTTTGATGAACTTGTGCTTTTCTTGTTGAGAAAAGGCGTTTAACGCGATAAAAAGGTTTAGTGCGTTATGAATACGGGCTAGGTTACCAAAAGTCAAAATGTGAACTAAATATGGCCGGGAGTCGTGTTTATTGTTTAAAACACGATTTCTCGACCAGAATATGCTTTTTCAAAAAAGCCGTTTTCCCATGGCGAGAGACTCATTTTCTGTGAGAAAATACATTAACAGGAGGGATTTCATCAGAAACACTAAAAATACATATTGTACTTGTCTGAAAACGCACAGAACCTTGAAATAGAAGGTTTCTCACCAAAAAACACATTGGTGAAAACCCTATTTTAAGGCTCTGAGTGTTTGCACACATGTACAACAGGCATGTTTAAACTATAACGTTTTTAATGAAATCATGTTTCTCTCGAGGAGAAAACGCGTTTAAAGCCATAAAAAGATTTCACTGTGTTTTGGCATTGGACCAAGCTACCAAAAAGCTAATCAAGCCATTTTCCTATGTCCAGAGACTCATTTTCTGTGAGAAAATACATTTGAAAGGAGAGATTTCATCAGAAATGCTAAAAATACATATTGTACTTGTCTGAAAACGCACAGAACCTTGAAATAGAAGGTTTCTCACCAAAAAACACATTGGTGAAAACCCTATTTTAAGGCTCTGAGTGTTTGCAGACATGTACAACAGGCATGTTTAAACTATAACGTTTTTAGCTCTCGAGGAGAAAACGCGTTTAAAGCCATAAAAAGATTTCACTGTGTTTTGGCATTGGACCAAGCTACCAACAAGCTAATCAAGCCATTTTCCTATGTCCAGAGACTCGTTTTCTGTGAGAAAATACATTTGAAAGGAGAGATTTCATCAGAAATGCTAAAAATACATATTGTACTTGTCTGAAAACGCACAGAACCTTGAAATAGAAGTTTTCTCACCAAAAAACACATGGGTGAAAACCCTATTTTAAGGCTCTGAGTGTTTGCAGACATGTACAACAGATATGTTTAAACTCTAACATCTTTGATGAAATCATGTTTCTCTCGAGGAGAAAACGCGTTTAAAGCCATAAAAAGATTTCACTGTGTTTTGGCATTGGACCAAGCTACCAACAAGCTAAACAATGATCAGAACTGGAGAAATTACACATTGACATTGGGTGAAATCATGTAACTCTTAAGGATGTGTTGCAGACTTGTTGAATAGATTCATTTTTCTTGTTTTGTTTGTTTTTGATGAACTTGTGCTTTTCTTGTCGAGAAAAGGCGTTTAACGCGATAAAAAGGTTTAGTGCGTTATGAATACGGGCTAGGTTACCAAAAGTAAAAATGTGAACTAAATATGGCCGGGAGTCGTTTTTATTGTTTAAAACACGATTTCTCGACCAGAATATGCTTTTTCAAAAAAGCCGTTTTCCCATGGCGAGAGACTCATTTTCTGTGAGAAAATACATTAACAGGAGGGATTTCATCAGAAACACTAAAAATACATATTGTACTTGTCTGAAAACGCACAGAACCTTGAAATAGAAGGTTTCTCACCAAAAAACACATTGGTGAAAACCCTATTTTAAGGCTCTGAGTGTTTGCACACATGTACAACAGGCATGTTTAAACTATAACGTTTTTAGTGAAATCATGTTTCTCTCGAGGAGAAAATGCGTTTAAAGCCATAAAAAGATTTCACTGTGTTTTGGCATTGGAACAAGCTACCAAAAAGCTAATCAAGCCATTTTCCTATGTCCAGAGACTCATTTTCTGTGAGAAAATACATTTGAAAGGAGAGATTTCATCAGAAATGCTAAAAATACATATTGTACTTGTCTGAAAACGCACAGAACCTTGAAATAGAAGTTTTCTCACCAAAAAACACATGGGTGAAAACCCTATTTTAAGGCTCTGAGTGTTTGCAGACATGTACAACAGATATGTTTAAACTCTAACATCTTTGATGAAATCATGTTTCTCTCGAGGAGAAAACGCGTTTAAAGCCATAAAAAGATTTCACTGTGTTTTGGCATTGGACCAAGCTACCAACAAGCTAAACAATGATCAGAACTGGAGAAATTACACATTGACATTGGGTGAAATCATGTAACTCTTAAGGATGTGTTGCAGACTTGTTGAATAGATTCATTTTTCTTGTTTTGTTTGTTTTTGATGAAATTGTGCATTTCTTGTCGAGAAAAGGCGTTTAACGCGATAAAACGGTGTAGTGCGTTATGAATACGGGCTAGGTTACCAAAAGTAAAAATGTGAACTAAATATGGCCGGGAGTCGTTTTTATTGATTAAAACACGATTTCTCGACCAGAATATGCTTTTTCAAAAAGCCATTTTCCCATGGCGAGAGACTCATTTTCTGTGAGAAAATGCATTTAAAAGGAGGGATTTCATCAGAAATGCTAAAAATACATATTGTACTTGTCTGAAAACGCACAGAACCTTGAAATAGAAGGTTTCTCACCAAAAAACACATTGGTGAAAACCCTATTTTAAGGCTCTGAGTGTTTGCACACATGTACAACAGGCATGTTTAAACTATAACGTTTTTAGTGAAATCATGTTTCTCTCGAGGAGAAAATGCGTTTAAAGCCATAAAAAGATTTCACTGTGTTTTGGCATTGGAACAAGCTACCAACAAGCTAAACAATGATCAGAACTGGAGAAATTACACATTGACATTGGGTGAAATCATGTAACTCTTAAGGGTGTGTTGCAGATTGTTGAATAGATTAATTTTTCTTGTTTTGTTTGTTTTTGATGAACTTGTGCTTTTCTTGTTGAGAAAAGGCGTTTAACGCGATAAAAAGGTTCAGTGCGTTATGAATACGGGCTAGGTTACCAAAAGTAAAAATGTGAACTAAATATGGCCGGGAGTCGTGTTTATTGTTTAAAACACGATTTCTCGACCAGAATATGCTTTTTCAAAAAAGCCGTTTTCCCATGGCGAGAGACTCATTTTCTGTGAGAAAATACATTAACAGGAGGGATTTCATCAGAAACACTAAAAATACATATTGTACTTGTCTGAAAACGCACAGAACCTTGAAATAGGTTTCTCACCAAAAAACACATTGGTGAAAACCCTATTTTAAGGCTCTGACTGTTTGCAGACATGTACAACAGGCATGTTTAAACTCTAACATCTTTGATGAAATCATGTTTCTCTCGAGGAGAAAACGCGTTTAAAGCCATAAAAAGATTTCACTGTGTTTTGGCATATGACCAAGCTACCAACAAGCTAAACAATGATCAGAACTGGAGAAATTACACATTGACATTGGGTGAAATCATGTAACTCTTAAGGATGTGTTGCAGACTTGTTGAATAGATTCATTTTTCTTGTTTTGTTTGTTTTTGATGAAATTGTGCTTTTCTTGTCGAGAAAAGGCGTTTAACGCGATAAAAAGGTTTAGTGCGTTATGAATACGGGCTAGGTTACTGTAATATTTGCTAGTAATATTTGATTTGCTAATGTCCCTTACGGCTTTCCGTAGCGCCACAACAAAGTCACGTGATGTACGTAACAACGTCAGTCGGAATCCGGTCGATCAATAAACACCCAGCACGAGAGAAGTCGTCCTTGCTTCATTAATGTTATAAGTTAACATAGCCAGAGGGCACAGATCATTACATGGTGTCAGAAGTGGGATTTAAATACCCAATATGGATTCGTACGGCGTTCCAGCTCCACGGATGGACTGGGAATCGGCGAACTTACCTGAAGCATGGAGACGATTTCGACAAACAACGGAGCTAATGTTCACGGGCCCCCTGCGCGGGAAGAACGAAGAGGAGAAATGCAGCTACCTCCTGCTCTGGATAGGGGAAAAAGGGCGCGATGTGCACAACACTTGGACACTCAGCGGAGAACAAGCCAAGAAGCTAGAAACGTACTACGATAAGTACACTGAGTACATCACCCCCAAAGCAAACCCGATTTATGCCAGATATAAATTTCATGAAAAGATGCAGGGAGAGAGTGAATCCTTCGAACGATTTGTAACTGAGCTAAAGCTCCTAGTCAAAGACTGTGGCTACCCAAATGCCGACGAGATGGTCAGGGACCGCATCGTGTTTGCCACTAACTCACCCAGAGTGAGAGAAAAGCTACTTAGCCAGGGAGCTGAGCTAACGCTAGAGAAAGCCATAGATGTAGCCCGCTCACACGAGCTAGCAAAGCAACAGCTAACGTTTATGGGCCAGGGCAGCACACATGAAACGGTGCACGCAATAGGCAGAAAGACTTACAAACCGAACGCACCCAAAGCAGCTAACGCTAACTTCAGACAAAGGGACGTTAGCACCGCCGCCAGGGCGTGTAGCTATTGTGGAGGGCTACACGGCGCTAAAGCCACTTGCCCAGCTAAGGGTAAACAATGCATTAAATGCAAGAAGCTCAATCATTTTGCTAAAGTATGCAAGTCTAGCTCCCAGGGACAGACAAAGTACTACCGCGGCACAGTACATGCCGTCGGAGAGAACCCAGAAGAGTGCACCACTGACAGAGAACAGGAAGAACTGTACTTCGACAACATTACAGTGGAGAGCACCGCTGTGGGAGAACAGACAGAGCTGTACATAGACTGCATCTCAATAGAGAACAACGGAAAAAGCAACGAGCAGGCTTACGTAGAGGTTGGAATTGGCACACCTCCACAGAAGGTAAAGTTTAAACTAGACACTGGGGCACAGGCCAATACTATTCCCACCAACCTGTTCCAGGCGCTGTTCAAAAATGTGACACTGAAACCAGCAATACACAGACTCACTGAATATGGAGGAGGCGCGCTGAGCGTGAAAGGCACATGCAAACTCAAATGTAAGTACAGAGACAATGCAATGATGCTGGACTTTTACGTCATTGACACAAATGCCCCACCAGTCATGGCAATGAAAACATGCCGTGACCTAAACTTGGTAAAAATAGTGATGGCTGTGAGCGAGGAAAACAATGTCACATCACAGAGCATAATGGATGAGTATGCAGATGTTTTCCAGGGAATAGGAGAGTTCCCAGGCGAGTGCACCTTCCGCGTCACACCAGATGCAACGCCGGTCGTCTGCCCGCCACGCAGAATCCCCATCGCCCTACGCAGCAAACCGAGGGACGAGCTTGACAGCATGGAGAAAGGCGGCATAATCTGTAAGGTAACAGAACCCACAGAATGGGTGAACGCACTCGTCATTGTTGAGAAGCCAAAGACAGGCAAACTTAGAGTGTGTTTAGACCCCAGAGCTCTTAACAAAGTGATACAACGACCTCACTATCCCCTCCCCACGCTGGAGGACGCCACCACAAAGCTCGCTGGAGCTGAGTACTTTAGCGTGTTAGACGCGCGGTCAGGCTATTGGGCCATCAAACTGAGCACTGAATCCTCAATGTTGACGACATTTAACACAGTGTTTGGCAGGTATCGTTTCCTCAGACTGCCATTCGGAATCGTGTCCGCTCAAGACGAGTTCCAGAGACGCGTGGATGAAACATATGAAGGATTGGACGGTGTGACGGCCATAGTGGACGACATACTAGTGTTCGGCAAGACTAAAGAGGAACATGACCAGCGTCTCAGAGCGATGCTGAAGCGCACAAGGGAGCGAGGGGTGCGGCTCAACCCCGACAAGTGTCACATATGCGTGTCCGAGGTAAGCTACTTCGGCCACACGCTCTCACACGAAGGCATCAAACCAGACCCACACAAGGTGAAGGCGGTCAAGGACATGCAACCCCCACAGAACAAAGCAGAGCTGGAGACAGTCCTCGGCATGATCAACTACCTCGCCAGATTTGCTCCACACCTCTCACAGATAAACTCACCCCTCAGACAGCTTCTGAAACAGGACAGTGAGTTTGTGTGGGATGCAGTCCACGACAAGGCGTTCCAAGAGATGAAGAATCTCATTACACAGCACCCAGGTCCAGTACTCTCATATTTCGACCCGCAGAAAGAGCTGCGACTCCAAGTGGATGCATCCAAAAGTGGCCTTGGGGCTGTCATGCTCCAAGATGGCAAACCAATTGCCTATGCGTCCAAGTCACTCAACAGCACTGAAGAAAACTACGCACAGATAGAGAAGGAGCTCTACGCTGTGGTCTTCGGCTGCAAGAGGTTCCACGAGTACATGTATGGACGAAAAGTGATTGTGGAGTCAGACCACAAGCCTCTGGAGGCAATACTAAAAAAGCCACTGGCAGCAGCACCACCCCGGCTGCAACGGATGATCCTGGCGCTCCAAAAATACGACATCCAAATCATCCACCGCCCCGGTAAGGACATACCGGTGGCCGACACACTGTCACGCAAGTCAATAGAACACCACGACAGTGACCTACAGGAAGGGATGGAGGCCCAAGTGCACACAGTCCTCAGCAACATCCCTGTGAGCGACACAAGACTCACAGAAATCAAGCAGGAAACAGCGCAAGATCCACAGCTCACCGCACTCAGACGAGCCACACTCACTGGCTGGCCAGACACAAAGAAAAAGTGCCCGCCCAGCATCCAGGAATACTGGAACCACAGAGCAGAAATCTCAGAAATGGACGGTATCCTGTTCAAAGGTGAGAGAATCATTGTCCCCCAAAAGCTTCGCAAGGACATGATACAGCGCATCCATGCCAGCCACCTTGGCGTGGAAAAAAGCAAATGCCGAGCAAGAGACTTACTGTTCTGGCCTGGCATGGGGAAACAGATCGAGGATGCGGTAGCAGACTGCAGCATATGCCAAGAACGGCGCAGCGCAAATGCAAAGGAACCAATGATGTCACACGCCATACCCGAGCGGCCGTGGCAAGTGATAGGCACAGACCTATTCACATGGAACTCACAGGACTTCATAGTCACTGTGGACTACTACTCCAGATTCTTCGAGCTAGAAAGACTTTACAGCTGCACCTCATCTGCCGTCATCATGAAGCTGAAAGCAGCAATGGCTCGACACGGAATCCCCGAGACTATCATCAGCGACAACGGTCCGTGCTACAGCTCTGGTGAGTTCCGCAACTTCTCACAGACATGGGGTTTCTCACACACCACCACAAGCCCCCACTACCCACAGAGCAACGGCCTCTCCGAGAAGACTGTCCAGACGGCCAAACGCATCCTGGACAAAGCCAAAGCTGAGAACAAAGACCCCTACATGAGCTTACTGGAGTATCGCAACACACCGGTGGACAACCTGAAATCACCGGCACAGCTACTGATGAGTCGGAGGCTGCGGTCCATTCTCCCATCAACAGCAAAACACCTGCAGCCACAGATCGCCAGTCAGGAGGATGTTCACAAAAGGAGAGAGGTATGTCAACAGCGCCAGCAGGCATACTACAACCGAACAGCCAAACCTCTGCCCCACCTGCCCGCAGGCACACCAATCCGCTTCCGGCAGGAGGATGGATCCTGGAGACCTGCAACTGTGGAAAGACCAGCGAACACAGACAGGAGCTACCACATCCAAACCAAAGAAGGTCAGATCTACCGACGCAACCGTCAACACCTGCGACAAAGCAGAGTGAACACTCACACTACACACACACACACTTCACAGCAGACTGTTACCAGCGCTAACAACAACACACAAGCCCATCAGCAAGAGCATGCTGAACCTCCAGACACGAACAATCAGCGACAACCAGACACACAGCCTGGTTACACCACGAGGTCAGGTCGCACGATCAAACCAAGACAAATCCTTGACTTATGAATGTTAAAAAAGAGAATTTTACACCAACCTGTACTATACCTGCTATGTTTTGAAAAGAAATATTTACAGCGTTCACTTACCTTGTGTACCTACCTGCTGTTTGCAGTTACCAGTAATGAAATGAAAAAAAAAAGATGAAATGTTATTACGGTGTCACATTTAGACAGTGAAGGAAATGTTTTACACTACTTTGTTGCAGTCCAGTTATATAAGAGTTCCACTTTCATATTCTTTCTTATTAAGATTGTATTCGCTTATAAACATGCTCAACGTGGTCTGTATCTCTGCAGAGAAAGCAGCACTTTTCAGAAAAAGGGAGATGTAATATTTGCTAGTAATATTTGATTTGCTAATGTCCCTTACGGCTTTCCGTAGCGCCACAACAAAGTCACGTGATGTACGTAACAACGTCAGTCGGAATCCGGTCGATCAATAAACACCCAGCACGAGAGAAGTCGTCCTTGCTTCATTAATGTTATAAGTTAACATAGCCAGAGGGCACAGATCATTACAGTTACCAAAAGTAAAAATGTGAACTAAATAAGGCCGGGAGTCGTTTTTATTGTTTAAAACACGATTTCTCGACCAGAATATGCTTTTTCAAAAAAGCCATGTTCCCATGGCGAGAGACTCATTTTCTGTGAGAAAATGCATTAAAAGGAGGGATTTCATCAGAAACACTAAAAATACATATTGTACTTTTCTGAAAACGCACAGGACCTTGAAATAGAAGGTTTCTCACCAAAAAACACATTGGTGAAAACCCTATTTTAAGGCTCTGAGTGTTTGCACACATGTACAACAGGCATGTTTAAACTATAACATCTTTGATGAAATCATGTTTCTCTCGAGGAGAAAACGCGTTTAAAGCCATAAAAAGATTTCACTGTGTTTTGGCATTGGACCAAGCTACCAACAAGCTAAACAATGATCAGAACTGGAGAAATTACACATTGACATTGGGTGAAATCATGTAACTCTTAAGGATGTGTTGCAGACTTGTTGAATAGATTCATTTTTCTTGTTTTGTTTGTTTTTGATGAACTTGTGCTTTTCTTGTCGAGAAAAGGCGTTTAACGCGATAAAAAGGTTTAGTGCGTTATGAATACGGGCTAGGTTACGAAAAGTAAAAATGTGAACTAAATATGGCCGGGAGTCGTTTTTATTGTTTAAAACACGATTTCTCGACCAGAATATGCTTTTTCAAAAAAGCCGTTTTCCCATGGCGAGAGACTCATTTTCTGTGAGAAAATACATTAACAGGAGGGATTTCATCAGAAACACTAAAAATACATATTGTACTTGTCTGAAAACGCACAGAACCTTGAAATAGAAGGTTTCTCACCAAAAAACACATTGGTGAAAACCCTATTTTAAGGCTCTGAGTGTTTGCACACATGTACAACAGGCATGTTTAAACTATAACGTTTTTAGTGAAATCATGTTTCTCTCGAGGAGAAAATGCGTTTAAAGCCATAAAAAGATTTCACTGTGTTTTGGCATTGGAACAAGCTACCAAAAAGCTAATCAAGCCATTTTCCTATGTCCAGAGACTCATTTTCTGTGAGAAAATACATTTGAAAGGAGAGATTTCATCAGAAATGCTAAAAATACATATTGTACTTGTCTGAAAACGCACAGAACCTTGAAATAGAAGTTTTCTCACCAAAAAACACATGGGTGAAAACCCTATTTTAAGGCTCTGAGTGTTTGCAGACATGTACAACAGATATGTTTAAACTCTAACATCTTTGATGAAATCATGTTTCTCTCGAGGAGAAAACGCGTTTAAAGCCATAAAAAGATTTCACTGTGTTTTGGCATTGGACCAAGCTACCAACAAGCTAAACAATGATCAGAACTGGAGAAATTACACATTGACATTGGGTGAAATCATGTAACTCTTAAGGGTGTGTTGCAGACTTGTTGAATAGATTCATTTTTCTTGTTTTGTTTGTTTTTGATGAAATTGTGCATTTCTTGTCGAGAAAAGGCGTTTAACGCGATAAAACGGTGTAGTGCGTTATGAATACGGGCTACGTTACCAAAAGTAAAAATGTGAACTAAATATGGCCGGGAGTCGTTTTTATTGATTAAAACACGATTTCTCGACCAGAATATGCTTTTTCAAAAAGCCATTTTCCCATGGCGAGAGACTCATTTTCTGTGAGAAAATGCATTAAAAGGAGGGATTTCATCAGAAATGCTAAAAATACATATTGTACTTGTCTGAAAACGCACAGAACCTTGAAATAGAAGGTTTCTCACCAAAAAACACATTGGTGAAAACCCTATTTTAAGGCTCTGAGTGTTTGCACACATGTACAACAGGCATGTTTAAACTATAACGTTTTTAGTGAAATCATGTTTCTCTCGAGGAGAAAACGCGTTTAAAGCCATAAAAAGATTTCACTGTGTTTTGGCATTGGACCAAGCTACCAACAAGCTAAACAATGATCAGAACTGGAGAAATTACACATTGACATTGGGTGAAATCATGTAACTCTTAAGGATGTGTTGCAGACTTGTTGAATAGATTCATTTTTCTTGTTTTGTTTGTTTTTGATGAAATTGTGCTTTTCTTGTCGAGAAAAGGCGTTTAACGCGATAAAAAGGTTTAGTGCGTTATGAATACGGGCTAGGTTACCAAAAGTAAAAATGTGAACTAAATAAGGCCGGGAGTCGTTTTTATTGTTTAAAACACGATTTCTCGACCAGAATATGCTTTTTCAAAAAAGCCATGTTCCCATGGCGAGAGACTCATTTTCTGTGAGAAAATGCATTAAAAGGAGGGATTTCATCAGAAACACTAAAAATACATATTGTACTTGTCTGAAAACGCACAGGACCTTGAAATAGAAGGTTTCTCACCAAAAAACACATTGGTGAAAACCCTATTTTAAGGCTCTGAGTGTTTGCACACATGTACAACAGGCATGTTTAAACTATAACGTTTTTAATGAAATCATGTTTCTCTCGAGGAGAAAACGCGTTTAAAGCCATAAAAAGATTTCACTGTGTTTTGGCATTGGACCAAGCTACCAACAAGCTAAACAATGATCAGAACTGGAGAAATTACACATTGACATTGGGTGAAATCATGTAACTCTTAAGGATGTGTTGCAGACTTGTTGAATAGATTCATTTTTCTTGTTTTGTTTGTTTTTGATGAAATTGTGCATTTCTTGTTGAGAAAAGGCGTTTAACGCGATAAAACGGTGTAGTGCGTTATGAATACGGGCTAGGTTACCAAAAGTAAAAATGTGAACTAAATATGGCCGGGAGTCGTGTTTATTGTTTAAAACACGATTTCTCGACCAGAATATGCTTTTTCAAAAAAGCCGTTTTCCCATGGCGAGAGACTCATTTTCTGTGAGAAAATACATTAACAGGAGGGATTTCATCAGAAACACTAAAAATACATATTGTACTTGTCTGAAAACGCACAGAACCTTGAAATAGAAGGTTTCTCACCAAAAAACACATTGGTGAAAACCCTATTTTAAGGCTCTGAGTGTTTGCACACATGTACAACAGGCATGTTTAAACTATAACGTTTTTAATGAAATCATGTTTCTCTCGAGGAGAAAACGCGTTTAAAGCCATAAAAAGATTTCACTGTGTTTTGGCATTGGACCAAGCTACCAAAAAGCTAATCAAGCCATTTTCCTATGTCCAGAGACTCATTTTCTGTGAGAAAATACATTTGAAAGGAGAGATTTCATCAGAAATGCTAAAAATACATATTGTACTTGCCTGAAAACGCACAGAACCTTGAAATAGAAGGTTTCTCACCAAAAAACACATTGGTGAAAACCCTATTTTAAGGCTCTGAGTGTTTGCAGACATGTACAACAGGCATGTTTAAACTATAACGTTTTTAGCTCTCGAGGAGAAAACGCGTTTAAAGCCATAAAAAGATTTCACTGTGTTTTGGCATTGGACCAAGCTACCAAAAAGCTAATCAAGCCATTTTCCTATGTCCAGAGACTCGTTTTCTGTGAGAAAATACATTTGAAAGGAGAGATTTCATCAGAAATGCTAAAAATACATATTGTACTTGTCTGAAAACGCACAGGACCTTGAAATAGAAGGTTTCTCACCAAAAAACACATGGGTGAAAACCCTATTTTAAGGCTCTGAGTGTTTGCACACATGTACAACAGATATGTTTAAACTCTAACATCTTTGATGAAATCATGTTTCTCTCGAGGAGAAAACGCGTTTAAAGCCATAAAAAGATTTCACTGTGTTTTGGCATTGGACCAAGCTACCAACAAGCTAAACAATGATCAGAACTGGAGAAATTACACATTGACATTGGGTGAAATCATGTAACTCTTAAGGATGTGTTGCAGACTTGTTGAATAGATTCATTTTTCTTGTTTTGTTTGTTTTTGATGAAATTGTGCATTTCTTGTTGAGAAAAGGCGTTTAACGCGATAAAACGGTGTAGTGCGTTATGAATACGGGCTAGGTTACCAAAAGTAAAAATGTGAACTAAATATGGCCGGGAGTCGTGTTTATTGTTTAAAACACGATTTCTCGACCAGAATATGCTTTTTCAAAAAAGCCGTTTTCCCATGGCGAGAGACTCATTTTCTGTGAGAAAATACATTAACAGGAGGGATTTCATCAGAAACACTAAAAATACATATTGTACTTGTCTGAAAACGCACAGAACCTTGAAATAGAAGGTTTCTCACCAAAAAACACATTGGTGAAAACCCTATTTTAAGGCTCTGAGTGTTTGCACACATGTACAACAGGCATGTTTAAACTATAGCGTTTTTAATGAAATCATGTTTCTCTCGAGGAGAAAACGCGTTTAAAGCCATAAAAAGATTTCACTGTGTTTTGGCATTGGAACAAGCTACCAAAAAGCTAATCAAGCCATTTTCCTATGTCCAGAGACTCATTTTCTGTGAGAAAATACATTTGAAAGGAGAGATTTCATCAGAAATGCTAAAAATACATATTGTACTTGTCTGAAAACGCACAGAACCTTGAAATAGAAGGTTTCTCACCAAAAAACACATTGGTGAAAACCCTATTTTAAGGCTCTGAGTGTTTGCAGACATGTACAACAGGCATGTTTAAACTATAACGTTTTTAGCTCTCGAGGAGAAAACGCGTTTAAAGCCATAAAAAGATTTCACTGTGTTTTGGCATTGGACCAAGCTACCAACAAGCTAATCAAGCCATTTTTCTATGTCCAGAGACTCGTTTTCTGTGAGAAAATACATTTGAAAGGAGAGATTTCATCAGAAATGCTAAAAATACATATTGTACTTGTCTGAAAACGCACAGAACCTTGAAATAGGTTTCTCACCAAAAAACACATTGGTGAAAACCCTATTTTAAGGCTCTGACTGTTTGCAGACATGTACAACAGGTATGTTTAAACTCTAACATCTTTGATGAAATCATGTTTCTCTCGAGGAGAAAACGCGTTTAAAGCCATAAAAAGATTTCACTGTGTTTTGGCATTGGACCAAGCTACCAACAAGCTAAACAATGATCAGAACTGGAGAAATTACACATTGACATTGGGTGAAATCATGTAACTCTTAAGGATGTGTTGCAGACTTGTTGAATAGATTCATTTTTCTTGTTTTGTTTGTTTTTGATGAAATTGTGCTTTTCTTGTCGAGAAAAGGCGTTTAACGCGATAAAAAGGTTTAGTGCGTTATGAATACGGGCTAGGTTACCAAAAGTAAAAATGTGACCTAAATAAGGCCGGGAGTCGTTTTTATTGTTTAAAACACGATTTCTCGACCAGAATATGCTTTTTCAAAAAAGCCATGTTCCCATGGCGAGAGACTCATTTTCTGTGAGAAAATGCATTAAAAGGAGGGATTTCATCAGAAACACTAAAAATACATATTGTACTTGTCTGAAAACGCACAGGACCTTGAAATAGAAGGTTTCTCACCAAAAAACACATTGGTGAAAACCCTATTTTAAGGCTCTGAGTGTTTGCACACATGTACAACAGGCATGTTTAAACTATAACGTTTTTAATGAAATCATGTTTCTCTCGAGGAGAAAACGCGTTTAAAGCCATAAAAAGATTTCACTGTGTTTTGGCATTGGACCAAGCTACCAACAAGCTAAACAATGATCAGAACTGGAGAAATTACACATTGACATTGGGTGAAATCATGTAACTCTTAAGGATGTGTTGCAGACTTGTTGAATAGATTCATTTTTCTTGTTTTGTTTGTTTTTGATGAAATTGTGCATTTCTTGTTGAGAAAAGGCGTTTAACGCGATAAAACGGTGTAGTGCGTTATGAATACGGGCTAGGTTACCAAAAGTAAAAATGTGAACTAAATATGGCCGGGAGTCGTGTTTATTGTTTAAAACACGATTTCTCGACCAGAATATGCTTTTTCAAAAAAGCCGTTTTCCCATGGCGAGAGACTCATTTTCTGTGAGAAAATACATTAACAGGAGGGATTTCATCAGAAACACTAAAAATACATATTGTACTTGTCTGAAAACGCACAGAACCTTGAAATAGAAGGTTTCTCACCAAAAAACACATTGGTGAAAACCCTATTTTAAGGCTCTGAGTGTTTGCACACATGTACAACAGGCATGTTTAAACTATAACGTTTTTAATGAAATCATGTTTCTCTCGAGGAGAAAACGCGTTTAAAGCCATAAAAAGATTTCACTGTGTTTTGGCATTGGACCAAGCTACCAAAAAGCTAATCAAGCCATTTTCCTATGTCCAGAGACTCATTTTCTGTGAGAAAATACATTTGAAAGGAGAGATTTCATCAGAAATGCTAAAAATACATATTGTACTTGTCTGAAAACGCACAGAACCTTGAAATAGAAGGTTTCTCACCAAAAAACACATTGGTGAAAACCCTATTTTAAGGCTCTGAGTGTTTGCAGACATGTACAACAGGCATGTTTAAACTATAACGTTTTTAGCTCTCGAGGAGAAAACGCGTTTAAAGCCATAAAAAGATTTCACTGTGTTTTGGCATTGGACCAAGCTACCAAAAAGCTAATCAAGCCATTTTCCTATGTCCAGAGACTCGTTTTCTGTGAGAAAATACATTTGAAAGGAGAGATTTCATCAGAAATGCAAAAAATACATATTGTACTTGTCTGAAAACGCACAGGACCTTGAAATAGAAGGTTTCTCACCAAAAAACACATGGGTGAAAACCCTATTTTAAGGCTCTGAGTGTTTGCAGACATGTACAACAGATATGTTTAAACTCTAACATCTTTGATGAAATCATGTTTCTCTCGAGGAGAAAACGCGTTTAAAGCCATAAAAAGATTTCACTGTGTTTTGGCATTGGACCAAGCTACCAACAAGCTAAACAATGATCAGAACTGGAGAAATTACACATTGACATTGGGTGAAATCATGTAACTCTTAAGGATGTGTTGCAGACTTGTTGAATAGATTCATTTTTCTTGTTTTGTTTGTTTTTGATGAAATTGTGCATTTCTTGTTGAGAAAAGGCGTTTAACGCGATAAAACGGTGTAGTGCGTTATGAATACGGGCTAGGTTACCAAAAGTAAAAATGTGAACTAAATATGGCCGGGAGTCGTGTTTATTGTTTAAAACACGATTTCTCGACCAGAATATGCTTTTTCAAAAAAGCCGTTTTCCCATGGCGAGAGACTCATTTTCTGTGAGAAAATACATTAACAGGAGGGATTTCATCAGAAACACTAAAAATACATATTGTACTTGTCTGAAAACGCACAGAACCTTGAAATAGAAGGTTTCTCACCAAAAAACACATTGGTGAAAACCCTATTTTAAGGCTCTGAGTGTTTGCACACATGTACAACAGGCATGTTTAAACTATAACGTTTTTAATGAAATCATGTTTCTCTCGAGGAGAAAACGCGTTTAAAGCCATAAAAAGATTTCACTGTGTTTTGGCATTGGACCAAGCTACCAAAAAGCTAATCAAGCCATTTTCCTATGTCCAGAGACTCATTTTCTGTGAGAAAATACATTTGAAAGGAGAGATTTCATCAGAAATGCTAAAAATACATATTGTACTTGTCTGAAAACGCACAGAACCTTGAAATAGAAGGTTTCTCACCAAAAAACACATTGGTGAAAACCCTATTTTAAGGCTCTGAGTGTTTGCAGACATGTACAACAGGCATGTTTAAACTATAACGTTTTTAGCTCTCGAGGAGAAAACGCGTTTAAAGCCATAAAAAGATTTCACTGTGTTTTGGCATTGGACCAAGCTACCAACAAGCTAATCAAGCCATTTTTCTATGTCCAGAGACTCGTTTTCTGTGAGAAAATACATTTGAAAGGAGAGATTTCATCAGAAATGCTAAAAATACATATTGTACTTGTCTGAAAACGCACAGAACCTTGAAATAGAAGTTTTCTCACCAAAAAACACATGGGTGAAAACCCTATTTTAAGGCTCTGAGTGTTTGCAGACATGTACAACAGATATGTTTAAACTCTAACATCTTTGATGAAATCATGTTTCTCTCGAGGAGAAAACGCGTTTAAAGCCATAAAAAGATTTCACTGTGTTTTGGCATTGGACCAAGCTACCAACAAGCTAAACAATGATCAGAACTGGAGAAATTACACATTGACATTGGGTGAAATCATGTAACTCTTAAGGATGTGTTGCAGACTTGTTGAATAGATTCATTTTTCTTGTTTTGTTTGTTTTTGATGAACTTGTGCTTTTCTTGTCGAGAAAAGGCGTTTAACGCGATAAAAAGGTTTAGTGCGTTATGAATACGGGCTAGGTTACCAAAAGTAAAAATGTGAACTAAATATGGCCGGGAGTCGTTTTTATTGTTTAAAACACGATTTCTCGACCAGAATATGCTTTTTCAAAAAAGCCGTTTTCCCATGGCGAGAGACTCATTTTCTGTGAGAAAATACATTAACAGGAGGGATTTCATCAGAAACACTAAAAATACATATTGTACTTGTCTGAAAACGCACAGAACCTTGAAATAGAAGGTTTCTCACCAAAAAACACATTGGTGAAAACCCTATTTTAAGGCTCTGAGTGTTTGCACACATGTACAACAGGCATGTTTAAACTATAACGTTTTTAATGAAATCATGTTTCTCTCGAGGAGAAAACGCGTTTAAAGCCATAAAAAGATTTCACTGTGTTTTGGCATTGGACCAAGCTACCAAAAAGCTAATCAAGCCATTTTCCTATGTCCAGAGACTCATTTTCTGTGAGAAAATACATTTGAAAGGAGAGATTTCATCAGAAATGCTAAAAATACATATTGTACTTGTCTGAAAACGCACAGAACCTTGAAATAGAAGGTTTCTCACCAAAAAACACATTGGTGAAAACCCTATTTTAAGGCTCTGAGTGTTTGCAGACATGTACAACAGATATGTTTAAACTCTAACATCTTTGATGAAATCATGTTTCTCTCGAGGAGAAAACGCGTTTAAAGCCATAAAAAGATTTCACTGTGTTTTGGCATTGGACCAAGCTACCAACAAGCTAAACAATGATCAGAACTGGAGAAATTACACATTGACATTGCGTGAAATCATGTAACTCTTAAGGATGTGTTGCAGACTTGTTGAATAGATTCATTTTTCTTGTTTTGTTTGTTTTTGATGAAATTGTGCATTTCTTGTTGAGAAAAGGCGTTTAACGCGATAAAACGGTGTAGTGCGTTATGAATACGGGCTAGGTTACCAAAAGTAAAAATGTGAACTAAATATGGCCGGGAGTCGTGTTTATTGTTTAAAACACGATTTCTCGACCAGAATATGCTTTTTCAAAAAAGCTGTTTTCCCATGGCGAGAGACTCATTTTCTGTGAGAAAATACATTAACAGGAGGGATTTCATCAGAAACACTAAAAATACATATTGTACTTGTCTGAAAACGCACAGAACCTTGAAATAGAAGGTTTCTCACCAAAAAACACATTGGTGAAAACCCTATTTTAAGGCTCTGAGTGTTTGCACACATGTACAACAGGCATGTTTAAACTATAACGTTTTTAATGAAATCATGTTTCTCTCGAGGAGAAAACGCGTTTAAAGCCATAAAAAGATTTCACTGTGTTTTGGCATTGGACCAAGCTACCAAAAAGCTAATCAAGCCATTTTCCTATGTCCAGAGACTCATTTTCTGTGAGAAAATACATTTGAAAGGAGAGATTTCATCAGAAATGCTAAAAATACATATTGTACTTGTCTGAAAACGCACAGAACCTTGAAATAGAAGGTTTCTCACCAAAAAACACATTGGTGAAAACCCTATTTTAAGGCTCTGAGTGTTTGCAGACATGTACAACAGGCATGTTTAAACTATAACGTTTTTAGCTCTCGAGGAGAAAACGCGTTTAAAGCCATAAAAAGATTTCACTGTGTTTTGGCATTGGACCAAGCTACCAACAAGCTAATCAAGCCATTTTTCTATGTCCAGAGACTCGTTTTCTGTGAGAAAATACATTTGAAAGGAGAGATTTCATCAGAAATGCTAAAAATACATATTGTACTTGTCTGAAAACGCACAGAACCTTGAAATAGAAGTTTTCTCACCAAAAAACACATGGGTGAAAACCCTATTTTAAGGCTCTGAGTGTTTGCAGACATGTACAACAGATATGTTTAAACTCTAACATCTTTGATGAAATCATGTTTCTCTCGAGGAGAAAACGCGTTTAAAGCCATAAAAAGATTTCACTGTGTTTTGGCATTGGACCAAGCTACCAACAAGCTAAACAATGATCAGAACTGGAGAAATTACACATTGACATTGGGTGAAATCATGTAACTCTTAAGGATGTGTTGCAGACTTGTTGAATAGATTCATTTTTCTTGTTTTGTTTGTTTTTGATGAACTTGTGCTTTTCTTGTCGAGAAAAGGCGTTTAACGCGATAAAAAGGTTTAGTGCGTTATGAATACGGGCTAGGTTACCAAAAGTAAAAATGTGAACTAAATATGGCCGGGAGTCGTTTTTATTGTTTAAAACACGATTTCTCGACCAGAATATGCTTTTTCAAAAAAGCCGTTTTCCCATGGCGAGAGACTCATTTTCTGTGAGAAAATACATTAACAGGAGGGATTTCATCAGAAACACTAAAAATACATATTGTACTTGTCTGAAAACGCACAGAACCTTGAAATAGAAGGTTTCTCACCAAAAAACACATTGGTGAAAACCCTATTTTAAGGCTCTGAGTGTTTGCACACATGTACAACAGGCATGTTTAAACTATAACGTTTTTAATGAAATCATGTTTCTCTCGAGGAGAAAACGCGTTTAAAGCCATAAAAAGATTTCACTGTGTTTTGGCATTGGACCAAGCTACCAAAAAGCTAATCAAGCCATTTTCCTATGTCCAGAGACTCATTTTCTGTGAGAAAATACATTTGAAAGGAGAGATTTCATCAGAAATGCTAAAAATACATATTGTACTTGTCTGAAAACGCACAGAACCTTGAAATAGAAGGTTTCTCACCAAAAAACACATTGGTGAAAACCCTATTTTAAGGCTCTGAGTGTTTGCAGACATGTACAACAGGCATGTTTAAACTATAACGTTTTTAGCTCTCGAGGAGAAAACGCGTTTAAAGCCATAAAAAGATTTCACTGTGTTTTGGCATTGGACCAAGCTACCAACAAGCTAATCAAGCCATTTTTCTATGTCCAGAGACTCGTTTTCTGTGAGAAAATACATTTGAAAGGAGAGATTTCATCAGAAATGCTAAAAATACATATTGTACTTGTCTGAAAACGCACAGAACCTTGAAATAGAAGTTTTCTCACCAAAAAACACATGGGTGAAAACCCTATTTTAAGGCTCTGAGTGTTTGCAGACATGTACAACAGATATGTTTAAACTCTAACATCTTTGATGAAATCATGTTTCTCTCGAGGAGAAAACGCGTTTAAAGCCATAAAAAGATTTCACTGTGTTTTGGCATTGGACCAAGCTACCAACAAGCTAAACAATGATCAGAACTGGAGAAATTACACATTGACATTGGGTGAAATCATGTAACTCTTAAGGATGTGTTGCAGACTTGTTGAATAGATTCATTTTTCTTGTTTTGTTTGTTTTTGATGAACTTGTGCTTTTCTTGTCGAGAAAAGGCGTTTAACGCGATAAAAAGGTTTAGTGCGTTATGAATACGGGCTAGGTTACCAAAAGTAAAAATGTGAACTAAATATGGCCGGGAGTCGTTTTTATTGTTTAAAACACGATTTCTCGACCAGAATATGCTTTTTCAAAAAAGCCGTTTTCCCATGGCGAGAGACTCATTTTCTGTGAGAAAATACATTAACAGGAGGGATTTCATCAGAAACACTAAAAATACATATTGTACTTGTCTGAAAACGCACAGAACCTTGAAATAGAAGGTTTCTCACCAAAAAACACATTGGTGAAAACCCTATTTTAAGGCTCTGAGTGTTTGCACACATGTACAACAGGCATGTTTAAACTATAACGTTTTTAGTGAAATCATGTTTCTCTCGAGGAGAAAATGCGTTTAAAGCCATAAAAAGATTTCACTGTGTTTTGGCATTGGAACAAGCTACCAAAAAGCTAATCAAGCCATTTTCCTATGTCCAGAGACTCATTTTCTGTGAGAAAATACATTTGAAAGGAGAGATTTCATCAGAAATGCTAAAAATACATATTGTACTTGTCTAAAAACGCACAGAACCTTGAAATAGAAGTTTTCTCACCAAAAAACACATGGGTGAAAACCCTATTTTAAGGCTCTGAGTGTTTGCAGACATGTACAACAGATATGTTTAAACTCTAACATCTTTGATGAAATCATGTTTCTCTCGAGGAGAAAACGCGTTTAAAGCCATAAAAAGATTTCACTGTGTTTTGGCATTGGACCAAGCTACCAACAAGCTAAACAATGATCAGAACTGGAGAAATTACACATTGACATTGGGTGAAATCATGTAACTCTTAAGGATGTGTTGCAGACTTGTTGAATAGATTCATTTTTCTTGTTTTGTTTGTTTTTGATGAAATTGTGCATTTCTTGTCGAGAAAAGGCGTTTAACGCGATAAAACGGTGTAGTGCGTTATGAATACGGGCTACGTTACCAAAAGTAAAAATGTGAACTAAATAAGGCCGGGAGTCGTTTTTATTGATTAAAACACGATTTCTCGACCAGAATATGCTTTTTCAAAAAAGCCATTTTCCCATGGCGAGAGACTCATTTTCTGTGAGAAAATGCATTAAAAGGAGGGATTTCATCAGAAATGCTAAAAATACATATTGTACTTGTCTGAAAACGCACAGAACCTTGAAATAGAAGGTTTCTCACCAAAAAACACATTGGTGAAAACCCTATTTTAAGGCTCTGAGTGTTTGCACAGATGTACAACAGGCATGTTTAAACTATAACGTTTTTAGTGAAATCATGTTTCTCTCGAGGAGAAAACGCGTTTAAAGCCATAAAAAGATTTCACTGTGTTTTGGCATTGGACCAAGCTACCAACAAGCTAAACAATGATCAGAACTGGAGAAATTACACGTTGACATTGGGTGAAATCATGTAACTCTTAAGGATGTGTTGCAGACTTGTTGAATAGATTCATTTTTCTTGTTTTGTTTGTTTTTGATGAAATTGTGCTTTTCTTGTCGAGAAAAGGCGTTTAACGCGATAAAAAGGTTTAGTGCGTTATGAATACGGGCTAGGTTACCAAAAGTAAAAATGTGAACTAAATAAGGCCGGGAGTCGTTTTTATTGTTTAAAACACGATTTCTCGACCAGAATATGCTTTTTCAAAAAAGCCATGTTCCCATGGCGAGAGACTCATTTTCTGTGAGAAAATGCATTAAAAGGAGGGATTTCATCAGAAACACTAAAAATACATATTGTACTTGTCTGAAAACGCACAGGACCTTGAAATAGAAGGTTTCTCACCAAAAAACACATTGGTGAAAACCCTATTTTAAGGCTCTGAGTGTTTGCACACATGTACAACAGGCATGTTTAAACTATAACGTTTTTAATGAAATCATGTTTCTCTCGAGGAGAAAACGCGTTTAAAGCCATAAAAAGATTTCACTGTGTTTTGGCATTGGACCAAGCTACCAACAAGCTAAACAATGATCAGAACTGGAGAAATTACACATTGACATTGGGTGAAATCATGTAACTCTTAAGGATGTGTTGCAGACTTGTTGAATAGATTCATTTTTCTTGTTTTGTTTGTTTTTGATGAAATTGTGCATTTCTTGTTGAGAAAAGGCGTTTAACGCGATAAAACGGTGTAGTGCGTTATGAATACGGGCTAGGTTACCAAAAGTAAAAATGTGAACTAAATAAGGCCGGGAGTCGTTTTTATTGATTAAAACACGATTTCTCGACCACAATATGCTTTTTCAAAAAAGCCATTTTCCCATGGCGAGAGACTCATTTTCTGTGAGAAAGTACATTAAAAGGAGGGATTTCATCAGAAACACTAAAAATACATATTGTACTTGTCTGAAAACGCACAGGACCTTGAAATAGAAGGTTTCTCACCAAAAAACACATTGGTGAAAACCCTATTTTAAGGCTCTGAGTGTTTGCACACATGTACAACAGCCATGTTTAAACTATAACGTTTTTAATGAAATCATGTTTCTCTCGAGGAGAAAACGCGTTTAAAGCCATAAAAAGATTTCACTGTGTTTTGGCATTGGACCAAGCTACCAAAAAGCTAATCAAGCCATTTTCCTATGTCCAGAGACTCATTTTCTGTGAGAAAATACATTTGAAAGGAGAGATTTCATCAGAAATGCTAAAAATACATATTGTACTTGTCTGAAAACGCACAGAACCTTGAAATAGAAGGTTTCTCACCAAAAAACACATTGGTGAAAACCCTATTTTAAGGCTCTGAGTGTTTGCACACATGTACAACAGGCATGTTTAAACTATAACGTTTTTAGCTCTCGAGGAGAAAACGCGTTTAAAGCCATAAAAAGATTTCACTGTATTTTGGCATTGGAACAAGCTACCAAAAAGCTAATCAAGCCATTTTCCTATGTCCAGAGACTCGTTTTCTGTGAGAAAATACATTTGAAAGGAGAGATTTCATCAGAAATGCTAAAAATACATATTGTACTTGTCTGAAAACGCACAGAACCTTGAAATAGAAGTTTTCTCACCAAAAAACACATGGGTGAAAACCCTATTTTAAGGCTCTGAGTGTTTGCAGACATGTACAACAGATATGTTTAAACTCTAACATCTTTGATGAAATCATGTTTCTCTCGAGGAGAAAACGCGTTTAAAGCCATAAAAAGATTTCACTGTGTTTTGGCATTGGACCAAGCTACCAACAAGCTAAACAATGATCAGAACTGGAGAAATTACACATTGACATTGGGTGAAATCATGTAACTCTTAAGGATGTGTTGCAGACTTGTTGAATAGATTCATTTTTCTTGTTTTGTTTGTTTTTGATGAACTTGTGCTTTTCTTGTCGAGAAAAGGCGTTTAACGCGATAAAAAGGTTTAGTGCGTTATGAATACGGGCTAGGTTACCAAAAGTAAAAATGTGAACTAAATATGGCCGGGAGTCGTTTTTATTGTTTAAAACACGATTTCTCGACCAGAATATGCTTTTTCAAAAAAGCCGTTTTCCCATGGCGAGAGACTCATTTTCTGTGAGAAAATACATTAACAGGAGGGATTTCATCAGAAACACTAAAAATACATATTGTACTTGTCTGAAAACGCAAAGAACCTTGAAATAGAAGGTTTCTCACCAAAAAACACATTGGTGAAAACCCTATTTTAAGGCTCTGAGTGTTTGCACACATGTACAACAGGCATGTTTAAACTATAACGTTTTTAGTGAAATCATGTTTCTCTCGAGGAGAAAATGCGTTTAAAGCCATAAAAAGATTTCACTGTGTTTTGGCATTGGAACAAGCTACCAAAAAGCTAATCAAGCCATTTTCCTATGTCCAGAGACTCATTTTCTGTGAGAAAATACATTTGAAAGGAGAGATTTCATCAGAAATGCTAAAAAATACATATTGTACTTGTCTGAAAACGCACAGAACCTTGAAATAGAAGTTTTCTCACCAAAAAACACATTGGTGAAAACCCTATTTTAAGGCTCTGAGTGTTTGCACAGATGTACAACAGGCATGTTTAAACTATAACGTTTTTAGTGAAATCATGTTTCTCTCGAGGAGAAAACGCGTTTAAAGCCATAAAAAGATTTCACTGTGTTTTGGCATTGGACCAAGCTACCAACAAGCTAAACAATGATCAGAACTGGAGAAATTACACATTGACATTGGGTGAAATCATGTAACTCTTAAGGATGTGTTGCAGACTTGTTGAATAGATTCATTTTTCTTGTTTTGTTTGTTTTTGATGAAATTGTGCTTTTCTTGTCGAGAAAAGGCGTTTAACGCGATAAAAAGGTTTAGTGCGTTATGAATACGGGCTAGGTTACCAAAAGTAAAAATGTGAACTAAATAAGGCCGGGAGTCGTTTTTATTGTTTAAAACACGATTTCTCGACCAGAATATGCTTTTTCAAAAAAGCCATGTTCCCATGGCGAGAGACTCATTTTCTGTGAGAAAATGCATTAAAAGGAGGGATTTCATCAGAAACACTAAAAATACATATTGTACTTGTCTGTAAACGCACAGGACCTTGAAATAGAAGGTTTCTCACCAAAAAACACATTGGTGAAAACCCTATTTTAAGGCTCTGAGTGTTTGCACACATGTACAACAGGCATGTTTAAACTATAACGTTTTTAATGAAATCATGTTTCTCTCGAGGAGAAAACGCGTTTAAAGCCATAAAAAGATTTCACTGTGTTTTGGCATTGGACCAAGCTACCAACAAGCTAAACAATGATCAGAACTGGAGAAATTACACATTGACATTGGGTGAAATCATGTAACTCTTAAGGATGTGTTGCAGACTTGTTGAATAGATTCATTTTTCTTGTTTTGTTTGTTTTTGATGAAATTGTGCATTTCTTGTTGAGAAAAGGCGTTTAACGCGATAAAACGGTGTAGTGCGTTATGAATACGGGCTAGGTTACCAAAAGTAAAAATGTGAACTAAATAAGGCCGGGAGTCGTTTTTATTGATTAAAACACGATTTCTCGACCACAATATGCTTTTTCAAAAAAGCCATTTTCCCATGGCGAGAGACTCATTTTCTGTGAGAAAGTACATTAAAAGGAGGGATTTCATCAGAAACACTAAAAATACATATTGTACTTGTCTGAAAACGCACAGGACCTTGAAATAGAAGGTTTCTCACCAAAAAACACATTGGTGAAAACCCTATTTTAAGGCTCTGAGTGTTTGCACACATGTACAACAGGCATGTTTAAACTATAACGTTTTTAATGAAATCATGTTTCTCTCGAGGAGAAAACGCGTTTAAAGCCATAAAAAGATTTCACTGTGTTTTGGCATTGGACCAAGCTACCAACAAGCTAAACAATGATCAGAACTGGAGAAATTACACATTGACATTGGGTGAAATCATGTAACTCTTAAGGATGTGTTGCAGACTTGTTGAATAGATTCATTTTTCTTGTTTTGTTTGTTTTTGATGAAATTGTGCATTTCTTGTTGAGAAAAGGCGTTTAACGCGATAAAACGGTGTAGTGCGTTATGAATACGGGCTAGGTTACCAAAAGTAAAAATGTGAACTAAATATGGCCGGGAGTCGTTTTTATTGATTAAAACACGATTTCTCGACCACAATATGCTTTTTCAAAAAAGCCATTTTCCCATGGCGAGAGACTCATTTTCTGTGAGAAAGTACATTAAAAGGAGGGATTTCATCAGAAACACTAAAAATACATATTGTACTTGTCTGAAAACGCACAGGACCTTGAAATAGAAGGTTTCTCACCAAAAAACACATTGGTGAAAACCCTATTTTAAGGCTCTGAGTGTTTGCACACATGTACAACAGCCATGTTTAAACTATAACGTTTTTAATGAAATCATGTTTCTCTCGAGGAGAAAACGCGTTTAAAGCCATAAAAAGATTTCACTGTGTTTTGGCATTGGACCAAGCTACCAACAAGCTAATCAAGCCATTTTCCTATGTCCAGAGACTCATTTTCTGTGAGAAAATACATTTGAAAGGAGAGATTTCATCAGAAATGCTAAAAATACATATTGTACTTGTCTGAAAACGCACAGAACCTTGAAATAGAAGGTTTCTCACCAAAAAACACATTGGTGAAAACCCTATTTTAAGGCTCTGAGTGTTTGCACACATGTACAACAGGCATGTTTAAACTATAACGTTTTTAGCTCTCGAGGAGAAAACGCGTTTAAAGCCATAAAAAGATTTCACTGTATTTTGGCATTGGACCAAGCTACCAACAAGCTAATCAAGCCATTTTCCTATGTCTAGAGACTCGTTTTCTGTGAGAAAATACATTTGAAAGGAGAGATTTCATCAGAAATGCTAAAAATACATATTGTACTTGTCTGAAAACGCACAGAACCTTGAAATAGAAGTTTTCTCACCAAAAAACACATGGGTGAAAACCCTATTTTAAGGCTCTGAGTGTTTGCAGACATGTACAACAGATATGTTTAAACTCTAACATCTTTGATGAAATCATGTTTCTCTCGAGGAGAAAACGCGTTTAAAGCCATAAAAAGATTGCACTGTGTTTTGGCATTGGACCAAGCTACCAACAAGCTAAACAATGATCAGAACTGGAGAAATTACACATTGACATTGGGTGAAATCATGTAACTCTTAAGGATGTGTTGCAGACTTGTTGAATAGATTCATTTTTCTTGTTTTGTTTGTTTTTGATGAAATTGTGCATTTCTTGTCGAGAAAAGGCGTTTAACGCGATAAAACGGTGTAGTGCGTTATGAATACGGGCTATGTTACCAAAAGTAAAAATGTGAACTAAATAAGGCCGGGAGTCGTTTTTATTGATTAAAACACGATTTCTCGACCAGAATATGCTTTTTCAAAAAAGCCATTTTCCCATGGCGAGAGACTCATTTTCTGTGAGAAAATGCATTAAAAGGAGGGATTTCATCAGAAATGCTAAAAATACATATTGTACTTGTCTGAAAACGCACAAAACCTTGAAATAGAAGGTTTCTCACCAAAAAACACATGGGTGAAAACCCTATTTTAAGGCTCTGAGTGTTTGCAGACATGTACAACAGGTATGTTTAAACTCTAACATCTTTGATGAAATCATGTTTCTGTCGAGGAGAAATTGCGTTTAAGCAATAAAAAGGATTCACTGTGTCTGCAATTGGACCAAGCTACCAACAAGCTAAACAATGATCAGAACTGTTGAAATTACACATTGACATTGGGTGAAAACAAGGAACTCTTAAGGATGTGTTGCAGACTTGTTGAATAGATTTATTTTTCTTGTTTTGTTTGTTTTTGATGAAATTGTGCTTTTCTTGTCGAGAAAAGGCGTTTAACGCGATAAAAAGGTTTAGTGCCTTATGCGGTATAGGCTAGGTTACCGAAAGTAAAAATGTGAACTAAATAAGGCCGGGAGTCTTTTTTATTGTTTAAAACACGATTTCTCGACCAGAATATGCTTTTTCAAAAAAGCCGTTTTCCCATGGCGAGAGACTCATTTTCTGTGAGAAAATACATTAACAGGAGGGATTTCATCAGAAACACTAAAAATACATATTGTACTTGTCTGAAAACGCACAGAACCTTGAAATATAAGTTTTCTCACCAAAAAACACATGGGTGAAAACCCTATTTTAAGGCTCTGAGTGTTTGCAGACATGTACAACAGGTATGTTTAAACTCTAACATCTTTGATGAAATCATGTTTCTCTCGAGGAGAAAACGCGTTTAAAGCCATAAAAAGATTTCACTGTGTTTTGGCATTGGACCAAGCTACCAACAAGCTAAACAATGATCAGAACTGGAGAAATTACACATTGACATTGGGTGAAATCATGTAACTCTTAAGGGTGTGTTGCAGATTGTTGAATAGATTAATTTTTCTTGTTTTGTTTGTTTTTGATGAACTTGTGCTTTTCTTGTCGAGAAAAGGCGTTTAACGCGATAAAAAGGTTTAGTGCGTTATGAATACGGGCTAGGTTACCAAAAGTAAAAATGTGAACTAAATATGGCCGGGAGTCGTTTTTATTGTTTAAAACACGATTTCTCGACCAGAATATGCTTTTTCAAAAAAGCCGTTTCCCCATGGCGAGAGACTCATTTTCTGTGAGAAAATACATTAACAGGAGGGATTTCATCAGAAACACTAAAAATACATATTGTACTTGTCTGAAAACGCACAGAACCTTGAAATAGAAGGTTTCTCACCAAAAAACACATTGGTGAAAACCCTATTTTAAGGCTCTGAGTGTTTGCACACATGTACAACAGGCATGTTTAAACTATAACGTTTTTAGTGAAATCATGTTTCTCTCGAGGAGAGAATGCGTTTAAAGCCATAAAAAGATTTCACTGTGTTTTGGCATTGGAACAAGCTACCAAAAAGCTAATCAAGCCATTTTCCTATGTCCAGAGACTCATTTTCTGTGAGAAAATACATTTGAAAGGAGAGATTTTATCAGAAATGCTAAAAATACATATTGCACTTGTCTGAAAACGCACAGAACCTTGAAATAGAAGTTTTCTCACCAAAAAACACATGGGTGAAAACCCTATTTTAAGGCTCTGAGTGTTTGCAGACATGTACAACAGGTATGTTTAAACTCTAACATCTTTGATGAAATCATGTTTCTGTCGAGGAGAAATTGCGTTTAAGCAATAAAAAGGATTCACTGTGTCTGCAATTGGACCAAGCTACCAACAAGCTAAACAATGATCAGAACTGTTGAAATTACACATTGACATTGGGTGAAAACAAGGAACTCTTAAGGATGTGTTGCAGAGTTGTTGAATAGATTTATTTTTCTTGTTTTGTTTGTTTTTGATGAAATTGTGCTTTTCTTGTCGAGAAAAGGCGTTTAACGCGATAAAAAGGTTTAGTGCCTTATGCGGTATAGGCTAGGTTACCGAAAGTAAAAATGTGAACTAAATAAGGCCGGGAGTCTTTTTTATTCTTTAAAACACGATTTCTCGACCAGAATATGCTTTTTAAAAAAGACATTTTCCCATGGCGAGAGACTCATTTTCTGTGAGAAAATGCATTAAAAGGAGGGATTTCATCAGAAATGCTAAAAATACATATTGTACTTGTCTGAAAACGCACAGAACCTTGAAATAGAAGTTTTCTAACCAAAAAACACATGGGTGAAAACCCTATTTTAAGGCTCTGAGTGTTTGCAGACATGTACAACCGGTATGTTTAAACTCTAACATCTTTGATGAAATCATGTTTCTCTCGAGGAGAAAACGCGTTTAAAGCCATAAAAAGATTTCACTGTGTTTTGGCATTGGACCAAGCTACCAACAAGCTAAACAATGATCAGAACTGGAGAAATTACACATTGACATTGGGTGAAATCATGTAACTCTTAAGGATGTGTTGCAGACTTGTTGAATAGATTCATTTTTCTTGTTTTGTTTGTTTTTGATGAAATTGTGCATTTCTTGTCGAGAAAAGGCGTTTAACGCGATAAAAAGGTTTAGTGCGTTATGAATACGGGCTAGCTTACCAAAAGTAAAAATGTGAACTAAATAAGGCCGGGAGTCGTTTTTATTGATTAAAACACGATTTCTCGACCAGAATATGCTTTTTCAAAAAAGCCGTTTTCCCATCGCGAGAGACTCATTTTCTGTGAGAAAATGCATTAAAAGGAGGGATTTCATCAGAAACACTAAAAATACATATTGTACTTGTCTGAAAACGCACAGAACCTTGAAATAGGTTTCTCACCAAAAAACACATTGGTGAAAACCCTATTTTAAGGCTCTGAGTGTTTGCACACATGTACAACAGGCATGTTTAAACTATAACGTTTTTAGTGAAATCATGTTTCTCTCGAGGAGAAAATGCGTTTAAAGCCATAAAAAGATTTCACTGTGTTTTGGCATTGGAACAAGCTACCAAAAAGCTAATCAAGCCATTTTCCTATGTCCAGAGACTCATTTTCTGTGAGAAAATACATTTGAAAGGAGAGATTTTATCAGAAATGCTAAAAATACATATTGCACTTGTCTGAAAACGCACAGAACCTTGAAATAGAAGTTTTCTCACCAAAAAACACATGGGTGAAAACCCTATTTTAAGGCTCTGAGTGTTTGCAGACATGTACAACAGGTATGTTTAAACTCTAACATCTTTGATGAAATCATGTTTCTGTCGAGGAGAAATTGCGTTTAAGCAATAAAAAGGATTCACTGTGTCTGCAATTGGACCAAGCTACCAACAAGCTAAACAATGATCAGAACTGTTGAAATTACACATTGACATTGGGTGAAAACAAGGAACTCTTAAGGATGTGTTGCGGAGTTGTTGAATAGATTTATTTTTCTTGTTTTGTTTGTTTTTGATGAAATTGTGCTTTTCTTGTCGAGAAAAGGCGTTTAACGCGATAAAAAGGTTTAGTGCCTTATGCGGTATAGGCTAGGTTACCGAAAGTAAAAATGTGAACTAAATAAGGCCGGGAGTCTTTTTTATTGTTTAAAACACGATTTCTCGACCAGAATATGCTTTTTCAAAAAAGACATTTTCCCATGGCGAGAGACTCATTTTCTGTGAGAAAATGCATTAAAAGGAGGGATTTCATCAGAAACACTAAAAATACATATTGTACTTGTCTGAAAACGCACAGAACCTTGAAATAGGTTTCTCACCAAAAAACACATAGGTGAAAACCCTATTTTAAGCCTCTGAGTGTTTGCACACATGTACAACAGGCATGTTTAAACTGTAACGTTTTTAGTGAAATCATGTTTGTCTCGAGGAGAAAACGCGTTTAAAGCCATAAAAAGATTTCACTGTGTTTTGGCATTGGACCAAGCTACCAACAAGCTAAACAATGATCAGAACTGGAGAAATTACACATTGACATTGGGTGAAATCATGTAACTCTTAAGGGTGTGTTGCAGATTGTTGAATAGATTAATTTTTCTTGTTTTGTTTGTTTTTGATGAACTTGTGCTTTTCTTGTTGAGAAAAGGCGTTTAACGCGATAAAAAGGTTTAGTGCGTTATGAATACGGGCTAGGTTACCAAAAGTAAAAATGTGAACAAAATATGGCCGGGAGTCGTTTTTATTGTTTAAAACACGATTTCTCGACCAGAATATGCTTTTTCAAAAAAGCCGTTTTCCCATGGCGAGAGACTCATTTTCTGTGAGAAAATACATTAACAGGAGGGATTTCATCAGAAACACTAAACATACATATTGTACTTGTCTGAAAACGCACAGAACCTTGAAATAGGTTTCCACCCAAAAAACACATTGGTGAAAACCCTATTTTAAGGCTCTGAGTGTTTGCAGACATGTACAACAGGTATGTTTAAACTCTAACATCTTTGATGAAATCATGTTTCTCTCGAGGAGAAAACGCGTTTAAAGCCATAAAAAGATTTCACTGTGTTTTGGCATTGGACCAAGCTACCAACAAGCTAAACAATGATCAGAACTGGAGAAATTACACATTGACATTGGGTGAAATCATGTAACTCTTAAGGGTGTGTTGCAGATTGTTGAATAGATTCATTTTTCTTGTTTTGTTTGTTTTTGATGAACTTGTGCTTTTCTTGTCGAGAAAAGGCGTTTAACGCGATAAAAAGGTTTAGTGCGTTATGAATACGGGCTAGGTTACCAAAAGTAAAAATGTGAACTAAATATGGCCGGGAGTCGTTTTTATTGTTTAAAACACGATTTCTCGACCAGAATATGCTTTTTCAAAAAAGCCGTTTCCCCATGGCGAGAGACTCATTTTCTGTGAGAAAATACATTAACAGGAGGGATTTCATCAGAAACACTAAAAATACATATTGTACTTGTCTGAAAACGCACAGAACCTTGAAATAGAAGGTTTCTCACCAAAAAACACATTGGTGAAAACCCTATTTTAAGGCTCTGAGTGTTTGCACACATGTACAACAGGCATGTTTAAACTATAACGTTTTTAGTGAAATCATGTTTCTCTCGAGGAGAAAATGCGTTTAAAGCCATAAAAAGATTTCACTGTGTTTTGGCATTGGAACAAGCTACCAAAAAGCTAATCAAGCCATTTTCCTATGTCCAGAGACTCATTTTCTGTGAGAAAATACATTTGAAAGGAGAGATTTTATCAGAAATGCTAAAAAATACATATTGCACTTGTCTGAAAACGCACAGAACCTTGAAATAGAAGTTTTCTCACCAAAAAACACATGGGTGAAAACCCTATTTTAAGGCTCTGAGTGTTTGCAGACATGTACAACAGGTATGTTTAAACTCTAACATCTTTGATGAAATCATGTTTCTGTCGAGGAGAAATTGCATTTAAGCAATAAAAAGGATTCACTGTGTCTGCAATTGGACCAAGCTACCAACAAGCTAAACAATGATCAGAACTGTTGAAATTACACATTGACATTGGGTGAAAACAAGGAACTCTTAAGGATGTGTTGCGGAGTTGTTGAATAGATTTATTTTTCTTGTTTTGTTTGTTTTTGATGAAATTGTGCTTTTCTTGTCGAGAAAAGGCGTTTAACGCGATAAAAAGGTTTAGTGCCTTATGCGGTATAGGCTAGGTTACCGAAAGTAAAAATGTGAACTAAATAAGGCCGGGAGTCTTTTTTATTGTTTAAAACACGATTTCTCGACCAGAATATGCTTTTTCAAAAAAGACATTTTCCCATGGCGAGAGACTCATTTTCTGTGAGAAAATGCATTAAAAGGAGGGATTTCATCAGAAACACTAAAAATACATATTGTACTTGTCTGAAAACGCACAGAACCTTGAAATAGGTTTCTCACCAAAAAACACATAGGTGAAAACCCTATTTTAAGCCTCTGAGTGTTTGCACACATGTACAACAGGTATGTTTAAACTCTAACATCTTTGATGAAATCATGTTTTTCTCGAGGAGAAAACGCGTTTAAAGCCATAAAAAGATTTCACTGTGTTTTGGCATTGGACCAAGCTACCAACAAGCTAAACAATGATCAGAACTGGAGAAATTACACATTGACATTGGGTGAAATCATGTAACTCTCAAGGATGTGTTGCAGACTTGTTGAATAGATTCATTTTTCTTGTTTTGTTTGTTTTTGATGAAATTGTGCTTTTCTTGTCGAGAAAAGGCGTTTAACGCGATAAAAAGGTTTAGTGCGTTATGAATACGGGCTAGCTTACCAAAAGAAAAAATGTGAACTAAATAAGGCCGGGAGTCGTTTTTATTGTTTAAAACACGATTTCTCGACCAGAATATGCTTTTTCAAAAAAGCCATGTTCCCATGGCGAGAGACTCATTTTCTGTGAGAAAATGCATTAAAAGGAGGGATTTCATCAGAAACACTAAAAATACATATTGTACTTGTCTGAAAACGCACAGGACCTTGAAATAGAAGGTTTCTCACCAAAAAACACATTGGTGAAAACCCTATTTTAAGGCTCTGAGTGTTTGCACACATGTACAACAGGCATGTTTAAACTATAACGTTTTTAATGAAATCATGTTTCTCTCGAGGAGAAAACGCGTTTAAAGCCATAAAAAGATTTCACTGTGTTTTGGCATTGGACCAAGCTACCAACAAGCTAATCAAGCCATTTTCCTATGTCCAGAGACTCACTTTCTGTGAGAAAATACATTTGAAAGGAGAGATTTCATCAGAAATGCTAAAAATAAATATTGTACTTGTCTGAAAACGCACAGAACCTTGAAATAGAAGTTTTCTCACCAAAAACCACATGGGTGAAAACCCTATTTTAAGGCTCTGAGTGTTTGCAGACATGTACAACAGATATGTTTAAACTCTAACATCTTTGATGAAATCATGTTTCTCTCGAGGAGAAAACGCGTTTAAAGCCATAAAAAGATTTCACTGTGTTTTGGCATTGGACCAAGCTACCAACAAGCTAAACAATGATCAGAACTGGAGAAATTACACATTGACATTGGGTGAAATCATGTAACTCTTAAGGATGTGTTGCAGACTTGTTGAATAGATTCATTTTTCTTGTTTTGTTTGTTTTTGATGAACTTGTGCTTTTCTTGTCGAGAAAAGGCGTTTAACGCGATAAAAAGGTTTAGTGCGTTATGAATACGGGCTAGGTTACCAAAAGTAAAAATGTGAACTAAATATGGCCGGGAGTCGTTTTTATTGTTTAAAACACGATTTCTCGACCAGAATATGCTTTTTCAAAAAAGCCGTTTTCCCATGGCGAGAGACTCATTTTCTGTGAGAAAATACATTAACAGGAGGGATTTCATCAGAAACACTAAAAATACATATTGTACTTGTCTGAAAACGCACAGAACCTTGAAATAGAAGGTTTCTCACCAAAAAACACATTGGTGAAAACCCTATTTTAAGGCTCTGAGTGTTTGCACACATGTACAACAGGCATGTTTAAACTATAACGTTTTTAGTGAAATCATGTTTCTCTCGAGGAGAAAACGCGTTTAAAGCCATAAAAAGATTTCACTGTGTTTTGGCATTGGAACAAGCTACCAACAAGCTAATCAAGCCATTTTCCTATGTCCAGAGACTCATTTTCTGTGAGAAAATACATTTGAAAGGAGAGATTTCATCAGAAATGCTAAAAATACATATTGTACTTGTCTGAAAACGCACAGAACCTTGAAATAGAAGTTTTCTCACCAAGAAACACATGGGTGAAAACCCTATTTTAAGGCTCTGAATGTTTGCAGACATGTACAACAGATATGTTTAAACTCTGACATCTTTGATGAAATCATGTTTCTCTCGAGGAGAAAACGCGTTTAAAGCCATAAAAAGATTTCACTGTGTTTTGGCATTGGACCAAGCTACCAACAAGCTAAACAATGATCAGAACTGGAGAAATTACACATTGACATTGGGTGAAATCATGTAACTCTTAAGGATGTGTTGCAGACTTGTTGAATAGATTCATTTTTCTTGTTTTGTTTGTTTTTGATGAACTTGTGCTTTTCTTGTCGAGAAAAGGCGTTTAACGCGATAAAAAGGTTTAGTGCGTTATGAATACGGGCTAGGTTACCAAAAGTAAAAATGTGAACTAAATATGGCCGGGAGTCGTTTTTATTGTTTAAAACACGATTTCTCGACCAGAATATGCTTTTTCAAAAAAGCCGTTTTCCCATGGCGAGAGACTCATTTTCTGTGAGAAAATACATTAACAGGAGGGATTTCATCAGAAACACTAAAAATACATATTGTACTTGTCTGAAAACGCACAGAACCTTGAAATAGGTTTCTCACCAAAAAACACATTGGTGAAAACCCTATTTTAAGGCTCTGAGTGTTTGCACACATGTACAACAGGCATTTTTAAAGTATAACGTTTTTAGTGAAATCATGTTTCTCTCGAGGAGAAAATGCGTTTAAAGCCATAAAAAGATTTCACTGTGTTTTGGCATTGGACCAAGCTACCAACAAGCTAAACAATGATCAGAACTGGAGAAATTACACATTGACATTGGGTGAAATCATGTAACTCTTAAGGATGTGTTGCAGACTTGTTGAATAGATTAATTTTTCTTGTTTTGTTTGTTTTTGATGAACTTGTGCTTTTCTTGTCGAGAAAAGGCGTTTAACGCGATAAAAAGGTTTAGTGCGTTATGAATACGGGCTAGGTTACCAAAAGTAAAAATGTGAACTAAATATGGCCGGGAGTCGTTTTTATTGTTTAAAACACGATTTCTCGACCAGAATATGCTTTTTCAAAAAAGCCGTTTTCCCATGGCGAGAGACTCATTTTCTGTGAGAAAATACATTAACAGGAGGGATTTCATCAGAAACACTAAAAATACATATTGTACTTGTCTGAAAACGCACAGAACCTTGAAATAGAAGGTTTCTCACCAAAAAACACATTGGTGAAAACCCTATTTTAAGGCTCTGAGTGTTTGCACACATGTACAACAGGCATGTTTAAACTATAACGTTTTTAGTGAAATCATGTTTCTCTCGAGGAGAAAATGCGTTTAAAGCCATAAAAAGATTTCACTGTGTTTTGGCATTGGAACAAGCTACCAAAAAGCTAATCAAGCCATTTTCCTATGTCCAGAGACTCATTTTCTGTGAGAAAATACATTTGAAAGGAGAGATTTCATCAGAAATGCTAAAAATACATATTGTACTTGTCTGAAAACGCACAGAACCTTGAAATAGAAGTTTTCTCACCAAAAAACACATGGGTGAAAACCCTATTTTAAGGCTCTGAGTGTTTGCAGACATGTACAACAGATATGTTTAAACTCTAACATCTTTGATGAAATCATGTTTCTCTCGAGGAGAAAACGCGTTTAAAGCCATAAAAAGATTTCACTGTGTTTTGGCATTGGACCAAGCTACCAACAAGCTAAACAATGATCAGAACTGGAGAAATTACACATTGACATTGGGTGAAATCATGTAACTCTTAAGGATGTGTTGCAGACTTGTTGAATAGATTCATTTTTCTTGTTTTGTTTGTTTTTGATGAACTTGTGCTTTTCTTGTCGAGAAAAGGCGTTTAACGCGATAAAAAGGTTTAGTGCGTTATGAATACGGGCTAGGTTACCAAAAGTAAAAATGTGAACTAAATATGGCCGGGAGTCGTTTTTATTGTTTAAAACACGATTTCTCGACCAGAATATGCTTTTTCAAAAAAGCCGTTTTCCCATGGCGAGAGACTCATTTTCTGTGAGAAAATACATTAACAGGAGGGATTTCATCAGAAACACTAAAAATACATATTGTACTTGTCTGAAAACGCACAGAACCTTGAAATAGAAGGTTTCTCACCAAAAAACACATTGGTGAAAACCCTATTTTAAGGCTCTGAGTGTTTGCACACATGTACAACAGGCATGTTTAAACTATAACGTTTTTAGTGAAATCATGTTTCTCTCGAGGAGAAAATGCGTTTAAAGCCATAAAAAGATTTCACTGTGTTTTGGCATTGGAACAAGCTACCAACAAGCTAATCAAGCCATTTTCCTATGTCCAGAGACTCATTTTCTGTGAGAAAATACATTTGAAAGGAGAGATTTCATCAGAAATGCTAAAAATACATATTGTACTTGTCTGAAAACGCACAGAACCTTGAAATAGAAGTTTTCTCACCAAGAAACACATGGGTGAAAACCCTATTTTGTGGCTCTGAATGTTTGCAGACATGTACAACAGATATGTTTAAACTCTAACATCTTTGATGAAATCATGTTTCTCTCGAGGAGAAAACGCGTTTAAAGCCATAAAAAGATTTCACTGTGTTTTGGCATTGGACCAAGCTACCAACAAGCTAAACAATGATCAGAACTGGAGAAATTACACATTGACATTGGGTGAAATCATGTAACTCTTAAGGATGTGTTGCAGACTTGTTGAATAGATTCATTTTTCTTGTTTTGTTTGTTTTTGATGAACTTGTGCTTTTCTTGTCGAGAAAAGGCGTTTAACGCGATAAAAAGGTTTAGTGCGTTATGAATACGGGCTAGGTTACCAAAAGTAAAAATGTGAACTAAATATGGCCGGGAGTCGTTTTTATTGTTTAAAACACGATTTCTCGACCAGAATATGCTTTTTCAAAAAAGCCGTTTTCCCATGGCGAGAGACTCATTTTCTGTGAGAAAATACATTAACAGGAGGGATTTCATCAGAAACACTAAAAATACATATTGTACTTGTCTGAAAACGCACAGAACCTTGAAATAGAAGGTTTCTCACCAAAAAACACATTGGTGAAAACCCTATTTTAAGGCTCTGAGTGTTTGCACACATGTACAACAGGCATGTTTAAACTATAACGTTTTTAGTGAAATCATGTTTCTCTCGAGGAGAAAATGCGTTTAAAGCCATAAAAAGATTTCACTGTGTTTTGGCATTGGAACAAGCTACCAAAAAGCTAATCAAGCCATTTTCCTATGTCCAGAGACTCATTTTCTGTGAGAAAATACATTTGAAAGGAGAGATTTCATCAGAAATGCTAAAAATACATATTGTACTTGTCTGAAAACGCACAGAACCTTGAAATAGAAGTTTTCTCACCAAAAAACACATGGGTGAAAACCCTATTTTAAGGCTCTGAGTGTTTGCAGACATGTACAACAGATATGTTTAAACTCTAACATCTTTGATGAAATCATGTTTCTCTCGAGGAGAAAACGCGTTTAAAGACATAAAAAGATTTCACTGTGTTTTGGCATTGGACCAAGCTACCAACAAGCTAAACAATGATCAGAACTGGAGAAATTACACGTTGACATTGGGTGAAATCATGTAACTCTTAAGGGTGTGTTGCAGATTGTTGAGTAGATTAATTTTTCTTGTTTTGTTTGTTTTTGATGAACTTGTGCTTTTCTTGTTGAGAAAAGGCGTTTAACGCGATAAAAAGGTTTAGTGCGTTATGAATACGGGCTAGGTTACCAAAAGTAAAAATGTGAACTAAATATGGCCGGGAGTCGTTTTTATTGTTTAAAACACGATTTCTCGACCAGAAAATGCTTTTTCAAAAAAGCCGTTTTCCCATGGCGAGAGACTCATTTTCTGTGAGAAAATACATTAACAGGAGGGATTTCATCAGAAACACTAAAAATACATATTGTACTTGTCTGAAAACGCACAGAACCTTGAAATAGGTTTCTCACCAAAAAACACATTGGTGAAAACCCTATTTTAAGGCTCTGAGTGTTTGCACACATGTACAACAGGCATGTTTAAACTATAACGTTTTTAGTGAAATCATGTTTCTCTCGAGGAGAAAACGCGTTTAAAGCCATAAAAAGATTCCACTGTGTTTTGGCATTGGACCAAGCTACCAACAAGCTAATCAAGCCATTTTTCTATGTCCAGAGACTCGTTTTCTGTGAGAAAATACATTTGAAAGGAGAGATTTCATCAGAAATGCTAAAAAATACATATTGTACTTGTCTGAAAACGCACAGAACCTTGAAATAGAAGTTTTCTCACCAAAAAACACATGGGTGAAAACCCTATTTTAAGGCTCTGAGTGTTTGCAGACATGTACAACAGATATGTTTAAACTCTAACATCTTTGATGAAATCATGTTTCTCTCGAGGAGAAAACGCGTTTAAAGCCATAAAAAGATTTCACTTTGTTTTGGCATTGGACCAAGCTACCAACAAGCTAAACAATGATCAGAACTGGAGAAATTACACATTGACATTGGGTGAAATCATGTAACTCTTTAAGGGTGTGTTGCAGATTGTTGAATAGATTAATTTTTCTTGTTTTGTTTGTTTTTGATGAACTTGTGCTTTTCTTGTTGAGAAAAGGCGTTTAACGCGATAAAAAGGTTTAGTGCGTTATGAATACGGGCTAGGTTACCAAAAGTAAAAATGTGAACTAAATATGGCCGGGAGTCGTTTTTATTGTTTAAAACACGATTTCTCGACCAGAATATGCTTTTTCAAAAAAGCCGTTTTCCCATGGCGAGAGACTCATTTTCTGTGAGAAAATACATTAACAGGAGGGATTTCATCAGAAACACTAAAAATACATATTGTACTTGTCTGAAAACGCACAGAACCTTGAAATAGGTTTCTCACCAAAAAACACATTGGTGAAAACCCTATTTTAAGGCTCTGAGTGTTTGCACACATGTACAACAGGCATGTTTAAACTATAACGTTTTTAGTGAAATCATGTTTCACTCGAGGAGAAAACGCGTTTAAAGCCATAAAAAGATTCCACTGTGTTTTGGCATTGGACCAAGCTACCAACAAGCTAAACAATGATCAGAACTGGAGAAATTACACATTGACATTGGGTGAAATCATGTAACTCTTAAGGATGTGTTGCAGACTTGTTGAATAGATTCATTTTTCTTGTTTTGTTTGTTTTTGATGAACTTGTGCTTTTCTTGTCGAGAAAAGGCGTTTAACGCGATAAAAAGGTTTAGTGCGTTATGAATACGGGCTAGGTTACCAAAAGTAAAAATGTGAACTAAATAAGGCCGGGAGTCGTTTTTATTGTTTAAAACACGATTTCTCGACCAGAATATGCTTTTTCAAAAAAGCCATGTTCCCATGGCGAGAGACTCATTTTCTGTGAGAAAATGCATTAAAAGGAGGGATTTCATCAGAAACACTAAAAATACATATTGTACTTGTCTGAAAACGCACAGGACCTTGAAATAGAAGGTTTCTCACCAAAAAACACATTGGTGAAAACCCTATTTTAAGGCTCTGAGTGTTTGCACACATGTACAACAGGCATGTTTAAACTATAACGTTTTTAATGAAATCATGTTTCTCTCGAGGAGAAAACGCGTTTAAAGCCATAAAAAGATTTCACTGTGTTTTGGCATTGGACCAAGCTACCAACAAGCTAAACAATGATCAGAACTGGAGAAATTACACATTGACATTGGGTGAAATCATGTAACTCTTAAGGATGTGTTGCAGACTTGTTGAATAGATTCATTTTTCTTGTTTTGTTTGTTTTTGATGAACTTGTGCTTTTCTTGTCGAGAAAAGGCGTTTAACGCGATAAAAAGGTTTAGTGCGTTATGAATACGGGCTAGGTTACCAAAAGTAAAAATGTGAACTAAATAAGGCCGGGAGTCGTTTTTATTGTTTAAAACACGATTTCTCGACCAGAATATGCTTTTTCAAAAAAGCCGTTTTCCCATGGCGAGAGACTCATTTTCTGTGAGAAAATACATTAACAGGAGGGATTTCATCAGAATCACTAAAAATACATATTGTACTTGTCTGAAAACGCACAGAACCTTGAAATAGGTTTCTCACCAAAAAACACATTGGTGAAAACCCTATTTTAAGGCTCTGACTGTTTGCAGACATGTACAACAGGCATGTTTAAACTCTAACATCTTTGATGAAATCATGTTTCTCTCGAGGAGAAAACGCGTTTAAAGCCATAAAAAGATTTCACTGTGTTTTGGCATATGACCAAGCTACCAACAAGCTAAACAATGATCAGAACTGGAGAAATTACACATTGACATTGGGTGAAATCATGTAACTCTTAAGGATGTGTTGCAGACTTGTTGAATAGATTCATTTTTCTTGTTTTGTTTGTTTTTGATGAAATTGTGCTTTTCTTGTCGAGAAAAGGCGTTTAACGCGATAAAAAGGTTTAGTGCGTTATGAATACGGGCTAGGTTACCAAAAGTAAAAATGTGAACTAAATAAGGCCGGGAGTCGTTTTTATTGTTTAAAACACGATTTCTCGACCAGAATATGCTTTTTCAAAAAAGCCATGTTCCCATGGCGAGAGACTCGTTTTCTGTGAGAAAATGCATTAAAAGGAGGGATTTCATCAGAAACACTAAAAATACATATTGTACTTGTCTGAAAACGCACAGAACCTTGAAATAGGTTTCTCACCAAAAAACACATTGGTGAAAACCCTATTTTAAGGCTCTGAGTGTTTGCACACATGTACAACAGGCATGTTTAAACTATAACGTTTTTAGTGAAATCATGTTTCACTCGAGGAGAAAACGCGTTTAAAGCCATAAAAAGATTCCACTGTGTTTTGGCATTGGACCAAGCTACCAACAAGCTAATCAAGCCATTTTTCTATGTCCAGAGACTCGTTTTCTGTGAGAAAATACATTTGAAAGGAGAGATTTCATCAGAAATGCTAAAAAATACATATTGTACTTGTCTGAAAACGCACAGAACCTTGAAATAGAAGTTTTCTCACCAAAAAACACATGGGTGAAAACCCTATTTTAAGGCTCTGAGTGTTTGCAGACATGTACAACAGATATGTTTAAACTCTAACATCTTTGATGAAATCATGTTTCTCTCGAGGAGAAAACGCGTTTAAAGCCATAAAAAGATTTCACTGTGTTTTGGCATTGGACCAAGCTACCAACAAGCTAAACAATGATCAGAACTGGAGAAATTACACATTGACATTGGGTGAAATCATGTAACTCTTAAGGATGTGTTGCAGACTTGTTGAATAGATTCATTTTTCTTGTTTTGTTTGTTTTTGATGAACTTGTGCTTTTCTTGTCGAGAAAAGGCGTTTAACGCGATAAAAAGGTTTAGTGCGTTATGAATACGGGCTAGGTTACCAAAAGTAAAAATGTGAACTAAATATGGCCGGGAGTCGTTTTTATTGTTTAAAACACGATTTCTCGACCAGAAAATGCTTTTTCAAAAAAGCCGTTTTCCCATGGCGAGAGACTCATTTTCTGTGAGAAAATACATTAACAGGAGGGATTTCATCAGAAACACTAAAAATACATATTGTACTTGTCTGAAAACGCACAGAACCTTGAAATAGGTTTCTCACCAAAAACACATTGGTGAAAACCCTATTTTAAGGCTCTGAGTGTTTGCACACATGTACAACAGGCATGTTTAAACTATAACGTTTTTAGTGAAATCATGTTTCTCTCGAGGAGAAAACGCGTTTAAAGCCATAAAAAGATTCCACTGTGTTTTGGCATTGGACCAAGCTACCAACAAGCTAATCAAGCCATTTTTCTATGTCCAGAGACTCGTTTTCTGTGAGAAAATACATTTGAAAGGAGAGATTTCATCAGAAATGCTAAAAAATACATATTGTACTTGTCTGAAAACGCACAGAACCTTGAAATAGAAGTTTTCTCACCAAAAAACACATGGGTGAAAACCCTATTTTAAGGCTCTGAGTGTTTGCAGACATGTACAACAGATATGTTTAAACTCTAACATCTTTGATGAAATCATGTTTCTCTCGAGGAGAAAACGCGTTTAAAGCCATAAAAAGATTTCACTTTGTTTTGGCATTGGACCAAGCTACCAACAAGCTAAACAATGATCAGAACTGGAGAAATTACACATTGACATTGGGTGAAATCATGTAACTCTTTAAGGGTGTGTTGCAGATTGTTGAATAGATTAATTTTTCTTGTTTTGTTTGTTTTTGATGAACTTGTGCTTTTCTTGTTGAGAAAAGGCGTTTAACGCGATAAAAAGGTTTAGTGCGTTATGAATACGGGCTAGGTTACCAAAAGTAAAAATGTGAACTAAATATGGCCGGGAGTCGTTTTTATTGTTTAAAACACGATTTCTCGACCAGAATATGCTTTTTCAAAAAAGCCGTTTTCCCATGGCGAGAGACTCATTTTCTGTGAGAAAATACATTAACAGGAGGGATTTCATCAGAAACACTAAAAATACATATTGTACTTGTCTGAAAACGCACAGAACCTTGAAATAGGTTTCTCACCAAAAAACACATTGGTGAAAACCCTATTTTAAGGCTCTGAGTGTTTGCACACATGTACAACAGGCATGTTTAAACTATAACGTTTTTAGTGAAATCATGTTTCACTCGAGGAGAAAACGCGTTTAAAGCCATAAAAAGATTCCACTGTGTTTTGGCATTGGACCAAGCTACCAACAAGCTAAACAATGATCAGAACTGGAGAAATTACACATTGACATTGGGTGAAATCATGTAACTCTTAAGGATGTGTTGCAGACTTGTTGAATAGATTCATTTTTCTTGTTTTGTTTGTTTTTGATGAACTTGTGCTTTTCTTGTCGAGAAAAGGCGTTTAACGCGCTAAAAAGGTTTAGTGCGTTATGAATACGGGCTAGGTTACCAAAAGTAAAAATGTGAACTAAATAAGGCCGGGAGTCGCTTTTATTGTTTAAAACACGATTTCTCGACCAGAATATGCTTTTTCAAAAAAGCCATGTTCCCATGGCGAGAGACTCATTTTCTGTGAGAAAATGCATTAAAAGGAGGGATTTCATCAGAAACACTAAAAATACATATTGTACTTGTCTGAAAACGCACAGGACCTTGAAATAGAAGGTTTCTCACCAAAAAACACATTGGTGAAAACCCTATTTTAAGGCTCTGAGTGTTTGCACACATGTACAACAGGCATGTTTAAACTATAACGTTTTTAATGAAATCATGTTTCTCTCGAGGAGAAAACGCGTTTAAAGCCATAAAAAGATTTCACTGTGTTTTGGCATTGGACCAAGCTACCAACAAGCTAAACAATGATCAGAACTGGAGAAATTACACATTGACATTGGGTGAAATCATGTAACTCTTAAGGATGTGTTGCAGACTTGTTGAATAGATTCATTTTTCTTGTTTTGTTTGTTTTTGATGAACTTGTGCTTTTCTTGTCGAGAAAAGGCGTTTAACGCGATAAAAAGGTTTAGTGCGTTATGAATACGGGCTAGGTTACCAAAAGTAAAAATGTGAACTAAATAAGGCCGGGAGTCGTTTTTATTGTTTAAAACACGATTTCTCGACCAGAATATGCTTTTTCAAAAAAGCCGTTTTCCCATGGCGAGAGACTCATTTTCTGTGAGAAAATACATTAACAGGAGGGATTTCATCAGAATCACTAAAAATACATATTGTACTTGTCTGAAAACGCACAGAACCTTGAAATAGGTTTCTCACCAAAAAACACATTGGTGAAAACCCTATTTTAAGGCTCTGACTGTTTGCAGACATGTACAACAGGCATGTTTAAACTCTAACATCTTTGATGAAATCATGTTTCTCTCGAGGAGAAAACGCGTTTAAAGCCATAAAAAGATTTCACTGTGTTTTGGCATATGACCAAGCTACCAACAAGCTAAACAATGATCAGAACTGGAGAAATTACACATTGACATTGGGTGAAATCATGTAACTCTTAAGGATGTGTTGCAGACTTGTTGAATAGATTCATTTTTCTTGTTTTGTTTGTTTTTGATGAAATTGTGCTTTTCTTGTCGAGAAAAGGCGTTTAACGCGATAAAAAGGTTTAGTGCGTTATGAATACGGGCTAGGTTACCAAAAGTAAAAATGTGAACTAAATAAGGCCGGGAGTCGTTTTTATTGTTTAAAACACGATTTCTCGACCAGAATATGCTTTTTCAAAAAAGCCATGTTCCCATGGCGAGAGACTCGTTTTCTGTGAGAAAATGCATTAAAAGGAGGGATTTCATCAGAAACACTAAAAATACATATTGTACTTGTCTGAAAACGCACAGAACCTTGAAATAGGTTTCTCACCAAAAAACACATTGGTGAAAACCCTATTTTAAGGCTCTGAGTGTTTGCACACATGTACAACAGGCATGTTTAAACTATAACGTTTTTAGTGAAATCATGTTTCACTCGAGGAGAAAACGCGTTTAAAGCCATAAAAAGATTCCACTGTGTTTTGGCATTGGACCAAGCTACCAACAAGCTAATCAAGCCATTTTTCTATGTCCAGAGACTCGTTTTCTGTGAGAAAATACATTTGAAAGGAGAGATTTCATCAGAAATGCTAAAAAATACATATTGTACTTGTCTGAAAACGCACAGAACCTTGAAATAGAAGTTTTCTCACCAAAAAACACATGGGTGAAAACCCTATTTTAAGGCTCTGAGTGTTTGCAGACATGTACAACAGATATGTTTAAACTCTAACATCTTTGATGAAATCATGTTTCTCTCGAGGAGAAAACGCGTTTAAAGCCATAAAAAGATTTCACTGTGTTTTGGCATTGGACCAAGCTACCAACAAGCTAAACAATGATCAGAACTGGAGAAATTACACATTGACATTGGGTGAAATCATGTAACTCTTAAGGATGTGTTGCAGACTTGTTGAATAGATTCATTTTTCTTGTTTTGTTTGTTTTTGATGAAATTGTGCTTTTCTTGTCGAGAAAAGGCGTTTAACGCGATAAAAAGGTTTAGTGCGTTATGAATACGGGCTAGGTTACCAAAAGTAAAAATGTGAACTAAATAAGGCCGGGAGTCGTTTTTATTGTTTAAAACACGATTTCTCGACCAGAATATGCTTTTTCAAAAAAGCCGTTTTCCCATGGCGAGAGACTCATTTTCTGTGAGAAAATACATTAACAGGAGGGATTTCATCAGAATCACTAAAAATACATATTGTACTTGTCTGAAAACGCACAGAACCTTGAAATAGGTTTCTCACCAAAAAACACATTGGTGAAAACCCTATTTTAAGGCTCTGACTGTTTGCAGACATGTACAACAGGCATGTTTAAACTCTAACATCTTTGATGAAATCATGTTTCTCTCGAGGAGAAAACGCGTTTAAAGCCATAAAAAGATTTCACTGTGTTTTGGCATATGACCAAGCTACCAACAAGCTAAACAATGATCAGAACTGGAGAAATTACACATTGACATTGGGTGAAATCATGTAACTCTTAAGGATGTGTTGCAGACTTGTTGAATAGATTCATTTTTCTTGTTTTGTTTGTTTTTGATGAAATTGTGCTTTTCTTGTCGAGAAAAGGCGTTTAACGCGATAAAAAGGTTTAGTGCGTTATGAATACGGGCTAGGTTACCAAAAGTAAAAATGTGAACTAAATAAGGCCGGGAGTCGTTTTTATTGTTTAAAACACGATTTCTCGACCAGAATAGGCTTTTTCAAAAAAGCCATGTTCCCATGGCGAGAGACTCGTTTTCTGTGAGAAAATGCATTAAAAGGAGGGATTTCATCAGAAACACTAAAAATACATATTGTACTTGTCTGAAAACGCACAGGACCTTGAAATAGAAGGTTTCTCACCAAAAAACACATTGGTGAAAACCCTATTTTAAGGCTCTGAGTGTTTGCACACATGTACAACAGGCATGTTTAAACTATAACGTTTTTAATGAAATCATGTTTCTCTCGAGGAGAAAACGCGTTTAAAGCCATAAAAAGATTTCACTGTGTTTTGGCATTGGACCAAGCTACCAACAAGCTAAACAATGATCAGAACTGGAGAAATTACACATTGACATTGGGTGAAATCATGTAACTCTTAAGGATGTGTTGCAGACTTGTTGAATAGATTCATTTTTCTTGTTTTGTTTGTTTTTGATGAACTTGTGCTTTTCTTGTCGAGAAAAGGCGTTTAACGCGATAAAAAGGTTTAGTGCGTTATGAATACGGGCTAGGTTACCAAAAGTAAAAATGTGAACTAAATATGGCCGGGAGTCGTTTTTATTGTTTAAAACACGATTTCTCGACCAGAATATGCTTTTTCAAAAAAGCCGTTTTCCCATGGCGAGAGACTCATTTTCTGTGAGAAAATACATTAACAGGAGGGATTTCATCAGAAACACTAAAAATACATATTGTACTTGTCTGAAAACGCACAGAACCTTGAAATAGAAGGTTTCTCACCAAAAAACACATTGGTGAAAACCCTATTTTAAGGCTCTGAGTGTTTGCACACATGTACAACAGGCATGTTTAAACTATAACGTTTTTAGTGAAATCATGTTTCTCTCGAGGAGAAAATGCGTTTAAAGCCATAAAAAGATTTCACTGTGTTTTGGCATTGGAACAAGCTACCAAAAAGCTAATCAAGCCATTTTCCTATGTCCAGAGACTCATTTTCTGTGAGAAAATACATTTGAAAGGAGAGATTTCATCAGAAATGCTAAAAATACATATTGTACTTGTCTGAAAACGCACAGAACCTTGAAATAGAAGTTTTCTCACCAAAAAACACATGGGTGAAAACCCTATTTTAAGGCTCTGAGTGTTTGCAGACATGTACAACAGATATGTTTAAACTCTAACATCTTTGATGAAATCATGTTTCTCTCGAGGAGAAAACGCGTTTAAAGCCATAAAAAGATTTCACTGTGTTTTGGCATTGGACCAAGCTACCAACAAGCTAAACAATGATCAGAACTGGAGAAATTACACATTGACATTGGGTGAAATCATGTAACTCTTAAGGGTGTGTTGCAGATTGTTGAGTAGATTAATTTTTCTTGTTTTGTTTGTTTTTGATGAACTTGTGCTTTTCTTGTTGAGAAAAGGCGTTTAACGCGATAAAAAGGTTTAGTGCGTTATGAATACGGGCTAGGTTACCAAAAGTAAAAATGTGAACTAAATAAGGCCGGGAGTCGTTTTTATTGTTTAAAACACGATTTCTCGACCAGAATATGCTTTTTCAAAAAAGCCGTTTTCCCATGGCGAGAGACTCATTTTCTGTGAGAAAATACATTAACAGGAGGGATTTCATCAGAAACACTAAAAATACATATTGTACTTGTCTGAAAACGCACAGAACCTTGAAATAGGTTTCTCACCAAAAAACACATTGGTGAAAACCCTATTTTAAGGCTCTGAGTGTTTGCACACATGTACAACAGGCATGTTTAAACTATAACGTTTTTAGTGAAATCATGTTTCTCTCGAGGAGAAAACGCGTTTAAAGCCATAAAAAGATTCCACTGTGTTTTGGCATTGGACCAAGCTACCAACAAGCTAATCAAGCCATTTTTCTATGTCCAGAGACTCGTTTTCTGTGAGAAAATACATTTGAAAGGAGAGATTTCAACAGAAATGCTAAAAAATACATATTGTACTTGTCTGAAAACGCACAGGACCTTGAAATAGAAGGTTTCTCACCAAAAAACACATTGGTGAAAACCCTATTTTAAGGCTCTGAGTGTTTGCACACATGTACAACAGGCATGTTTAAACTATAACGTTTTTAATGAAATCATGTTTCTCTCGAGGAGAAAACGCGTTTAAAGCCATAAAAAGATTTCACTGTGTTTTGGCATTGGACCAAGCTACCAACAAGCTAAACAATGATCAGAACTGGAGAAATTACACATTGACATTGGGTGAAATCATGTAACTCTTAAGGATGTGTTGCAGACTTGTTGAATAGATTCATTTTTCTTGTTTTGTTTGTTTTTGATGAACTTGTGCTTTTCTTGTCGAGAAAAGGCGTTTAACGCGATAAAAAGGTTTAGTGCGTTATGAATACGGGCTAGGTTACCAAAAGTAAAAATGTGAACTAAATAAGGCCGGGAGTCGTTTTTATTGTTTAAAACACGATTTCTCGACCAGAATATGCTTTTTCAAAAAAGCCGTTTTCCCATGGCGAGAGACTCATTTTCTGTGAGAAAATACATTAACAGGAGGGATTTCATCAGAATCACTAAAAATACATATTGTACTTGTCTGAAAACGCACAGAACCTTGAAATAGGTTTCTCACCAAAAAACACATTGGTGAAAACCCTATTTTAAGGCTCTGACTGTTTGCAGACATGTACAACAGGCATGTTTAAACTCTAACATCTTTGATGAAATCATGTTTCTCTCGAGGAGAAAACGCGTTTAAAGCCATAAAAAGATTTCACTGTGTTTTGGCATATGACCAAGCTACCAACAAGCTAAACAATGATCAGAACTGGAGAAATTACACATTGACATTGGGTGAAATCATGTAACTCTTAAGGATGTGTTGCAGACTTGTTGAATAGATTCATTTTTCTTGTTTTGTTTGTTTTTGATGAAATTGTGCTTTTCTTGTCGAGAAAAGGCGTTTAACGCGATAAAAAGGTTTAGTGCGTTATGAATACGGGCTAGGTTACCAAAAGTAAAAATGTGAACTAAATAAGGCCGGGAGTCGTTTTTATTGTTTAAAACACGATTTCTCGACCAGAATATGCTTTTTCAAAAAAGCCATGTTCCCATGGCGAGAGACTCGTTTTCTGTGAGAAAATGCATTAAAAGGAGGGATTTCATCAGAAACACTAAAAATACATATTGTACTTGTCTGAAAACGCACAGAACCTTGAAATAGGTTTCTCACCAAAAAACACATTGGTGAAAACCCTATTTTAAGGCTCTGAGTGTTTGCACACATGTACAACAGGCATGTTTAAACTATAACGTTTTTAGTGAAATCATGTTTCACTCGAGGAGAAAACGCGTTTAAAGCCATAAAAAGATTCCACTGTGTTTTGGCATTGGACCAAGCTACCAACAAGCTAATCAAGCCATTTTTCTATGTCCAGAGACTCGTTTTCTGTGAGAAAATACATTTGAAAGGAGAGATTTCATCAGAAATGCTAAAAAATACATATTGTACTTGTCTGAAAACGCACAGAACCTTGAAATAGAAGTTTTCTCACCAAAAAACACATGGGTGAAAACCCTATTTTAAGGCTCTGAGTGTTTGCAGACATGTACAACAGATATGTTTAAACTCTAACATCTTTGATGAAATCATGTTTCTCTCGAGGAGAAAACGCGTTTAAAGCCATAAAAAGATTTCACTGTGTTTTGGCATTGGACCAAGCTACCAACAAGCTAAACAATGATCAGAACTGGAGAAATTACACATTGACATTGGGTGAAATCATGTAACTCTTAAGGATGTGTTGCAGACTTGTTGAATAGATTCATTTTTCTTGTTTTGTTTGTTTTTGATGAAATTGTGCTTTTCTTGTCGAGAAAAGGCGTTTAACGCGATAAAAAGGTTTAGTGCGTTATGAATACGGGCTAGGTTACCAAAAGTAAAAATGTGAACTAAATAAGGCCGGGAGTCGTTTTTATTGTTTAAAACACGATTTCTCGACCAGAATATGCTTTTTCAAAAAAGCCGTTTTCCCATGGCGAGAGACTCATTTTCTGTGAGAAAATACATTAACAGGAGGGATTTCATCAGAATCACTAAAAATACATATTGTACTTGTCTGAAAACGCACAGAACCTTGAAATAGGTTTCTCACCAAAAAACACATTGGTGAAAACCCTATTTTAAGGCTCTGACTGTTTGCAGACATGTACAACAGGCATGTTTAAACTCTAACATCTTTGATGAAATCATGTTTCTCTCGAGGAGAAAACGCGTTTAAAGCCATAAAAAGATTTCACTGTGTTTTGGCATATGACCAAGCTACCAACAAGCTAAACAATGATCAGAACTGGAGAAATTACACATTGACATTGGGTGAAATCATGTAACTCTTAAGGATGTGTTGCAGACTTGTTGAATAGATTCATTTTTCTTGTTTTGTTTGTTTTTGATGAAATTGTGCTTTTCTTGTCGAGAAAAGGCGTTTAACGCGATAAAAAGGTTTAGTGCGTTATGAATACGGGCTAGGTTACCAAAAGTAAAAATGTGAACTAAATAAGGCCGGGAGTCGTTTTTATTGTTTAAAACACGATTTCTCGACCAGAATAGGCTTTTTCAAAAAAGCCATGTTCCCATGGCGAGAGACTCGTTTTCTGTGAGAAAATGCATTAAAAGGAGGGATTTCATCAGAAACACTAAAAATACATATTGTACTTGTCTGAAAACGCACAGGACCTTGAAATAGAAGGTTTCTCACCAAAAAACACATTGGTGAAAACCCTATTTTAAGGCTCTGAGTGTTTGCACACATGTACAACAGGCATGTTTAAACTATAACGTTTTTAATGAAATCATGTTTCTCTCGAGGAGAAAACGCGTTTAAAGCCATAAAAAGATTTCACTGTGTTTTGGCATTGGACCAAGCTACCAACAAGCTAAACAATGATCAGAACTGGAGAAATTACACATTGACATTGGGTGAAATCATGTAACTCTTAAGGATGTGTTGCAGACTTGTTGAATAGATTCATTTTTCTTGTTTTGTTTGTTTTTGATGAACTTGTGCTTTTCTTGTCGAGAAAAGGCGTTTAACGCGATAAAAAGGTTTAGTGCGTTATGAATACGGGCTAGGTTACCAAAAGTAAAAATGTGAACTAAATATGGCCGGGAGTCGTTTTTATTGTTTAAAACACGATTTCTCGACCAGAATATGCTTTTTCAAAAAAGCCGTTTTCCCATGGCGAGAGACTCATTTTCTGTGAGAAAATACATTAACAGGAGGGATTTCATCAGAAACACTAAAAATACATATTGTACTTGTCTGAAAACGCACAGAACCTTGAAATAGAAGGTTTCTCACCAAAAAACACATTGGTGAAAACCCTATTTTAAGGCTCTGAGTGTTTGCACACATGTACAACAGGCATGTTTAAACTATAACGTTTTTAGTGAAATCATGTTTCTCTCGAGGAGAAAATGCGTTTAAAGCCATAAAAAGATTTCACTGTGTTTTGGCATTGGAACAAGCTACCAAAAAGCTAATCAAGCCATTTTCCTATGTCCAGAGACTCATTTTCTGTGAGAAAATACATTTGAAAGGAGAGATTTCATCAGAAATGCTAAAAATACATATTGTACTTGTCTGAAAACGCACAGAACCTTGAAATAGAAGTTTTCTCACCAAAAAACACATGGGTGAAAACCCTATTTTAAGGCTCTGAGTGTTTGCAGACATGTACAACAGATATGTTTAAACTCTAACATCTTTGATGAAATCATGTTTCTCTCGAGGAGAAAACGCGTTTAAAGCCATAAAAAGATTTCACTGTGTTTTGGCATTGGACCAAGCTACCAACAAGCTAAACAATGATCAGAACTGGAGAAATTACACATTGACATTGGGTGAAATCATGTAACTCTTAAGGGTGTGTTGCAGATTGTTGAGTAGATTAATTTTTCTTGTTTTGTTTGTTTTTGATGAACTTGTGCTTTTCTTGTTGAGAAAAGGCGTTTAACGCGATAAAAAGGTTTAGTGCGTTATGAATACGGGCTAGGTTACCAAAAGTAAAAATGTGAACTAAATAAGGCCGGGAGTCGTTTTTATTGTTTAAAACACGATTTCTCGACCAGAATATGCTTTTTCAAAAAAGCCGTTTTCCCATGGCGAGAGACTCATTTTCTGTGAGAAAATACATTAACAGGAGGGATTTCATCAGAAACACTAAAAATACATATTGTACTTGTCTGAAAACGCACAGAACCTTGAAATAGGTTTCTCACCAAAAAACACATTGGTGAAAACCCTATTTTAAGGCTCTGAGTGTTTGCACACATGTACAACAGGCATGTTTAAACTATAACGTTTTTAGTGAAATCATGTTTCTCTCGAGGAGAAAACGCGTTTAAAGCCATAAAAAGATTCCACTGTGTTTTGGCATTGGACCAAGCTACCAACAAGCTAATCAAGCCATTTTTCTATGTCCAGAGACTCGTTTTCTGTGAGAAAATACATTTGAAAGGAGAGATTTCAACAGAAATGCTAAAAAATACATATTGTACTTGTCTGAAAACGCACAGAACCTTGAAATAGAAGTTTTCTCACCAAAAAACACATGGGTGAAAACCCTATTTTAAGGCTCTGAGTGTTTGCAGACATGTACAACAGGCATTTTTAAACTATAACGTTTTTAGTGAAATCATGTTTCTCTCGAGGAGAAAACGCGTTTAAAGCCATAAAAAGATTTCACTTTGTTTTGGCATTGGACCAAGCTACCAACAAGCTAAACAATGATCAGAACTGGAGAAATTACACATTGACATTGGGTGAAATCATGTAACTCTTTAAGGGTGTGTTGCAGATTGTTGAATAGATTAATTTTTCTTGTTTTGTTTGTTTTTGATGAACTTGTGCTTTTCTTGTTGAGAAAAGGCGTTTAACGCGATAAAAAGGTTTAGTGCGTTATGAATACGGGCTAGGTTACCAAAAGTAAAAATGTGAACTAAATATGGCCGGGAGTCGTTTTTATTGTTTAAAACACGATTTCTCGACCAGAATATGCTTTTTCAAAAAAGCCGTTTTCCCATGGCGAGAGACTCATTTTCTGTGAGAAAATACATTAACAGGAGGGATTTCATCAGAAACACTAAAAATACATATTGTACTTGTCTGAAAACGCACAGAACCTTGAAATAGGTTTCTCACCAAAAAACACATTGGTGAAAACCCTATTTTAAGGCTCTGAGTGTTTGCACACATGTACAACAGGCATGTTTAAACTATAACGTTTTTAGTGAAATCATGTTTCACTCGAGGAGAAAACGCGTTTAAAGCCATAAAAAGATTCCACTGTGTTTTGGCATTGGACCAAGCTACCAACAAGCTAATCAAGCCATTTTTCTATGTCCAGAGACTCGTTTTCTGTGAGAAAATACATTTGAAAGGAGAGATTTCATCAGAAATGCTAAAAATACATATTGTACTTGTCTGAAAACGCACAGAACCTTGAAATAGAAGTTTTCTCACCAAAAAACACATGGGTGAAAACCCTATTTTAAGGCTCTGAGTGTTTGCAGACATGTACAACAGATATGTTTAAACTCTAACATCTTTGATGAAATCATGTTTCTCTCGAGGAGAAAACGCGTTTAAAGCCATAAAAAGATTTCACTGTGTTTTGGCATTGGACCAAGCTACCAACAAGCTAAACAATGATCAGAACTGGAGAAATTACACATTGACATTGGGTGAAATCATGTAACTCTTAAGGATGTGTTGCAGACTTGTTGATTAGATTCATTTTTCTTGTTTTGTTTGTTTTTGATGAACTTGTGCTTTTCTTGTCGAGAAAAGGCGTTTAACGCGATAAAAAGGTTTAGTGCGTTATGAATACGGGCTAGGTTACCAAAAGTAAAAATGTGAACTAAATAAGGCCGGGAGTCGTTTTTATTGTTTAAAACACGATTTCTCGACCAGAATATGCTTTTTCAAAAAAGCCATGTTCCCATGGCGAGAGACTCATTTTCTGTGAGAAAATGCATTAAAAGGAGGGATTTCATCAGAAACACTAAAAATACATATTGTACTTGTCTGAAAACGCACAGGACCTTGAAATAGAAGGTTTCTCACCAAAAAACACATTGGTGAAAACCCTATTTTAAGGCTCTGAGTGTTTGCACACATGTACAACAGGCATGTTTAAACTATAACGTTTTTAATGAAATCATGTTTCTCTCGAGGAGAAAACGCGTTTAAAGCCATAAAAAGATTTCACTGTGTTTTGGCATTGGACCAAGCTACCAACAAGCTAAACAATGATCAGAACTGGAGAAATTACACATTGACATTGGGTGAAATCATGTAACTCTTAAGGATGTGTTGCAGACTTGTTGAATAGATTCATTTTTCTTGTTTTGTTTGTTTTTGATGAACTTGTGCTTTTCTTGTCGAGAAAAGGCGTTTAACGCGATAAAAAGGTTTAGTGCGTTATGAATACGGGCTAGGTTACCAAAAGTAAAAATGTGAACTAAATAAGGCCGGGAGTCGTTTTTATTGTTTAAAACACGATTTCTCGACCAGAATATGCTTTTTCAAAAAAGCCGTTTTCCCATGGCGAGAGACTCATTTTCTGTGAGAAAATACATTAACAGGAGGGATTTCATCAGAATCACTAAAAATACATATTGTACTTGTCTGAAAACGCACAGAACCTTGAAATAGGTTTCTCACCAAAAAACACATTGGTGAAAACCCTATTTTAAGGCTCTGACTGTTTGCAGACATGTACAACAGGCATGTTTAAACTCTAACATCTTTGATGAAATCATGTTTCTCTCGAGGAGAAAACGCGTTTAAAGCCATAAAAAGATTTCACTGTGTTTTGGCATATGACCAAGCTACCAACAAGCTAAACAATGATCAGAACTGGAGAAATTACACATTGACATTGGGTGAAATCATGTAACTCTTAAGGATGTGTTGCAGACTTGTTGAATAGATTCATTTTTCTTGTTTTGTTTGTTTTTGATGAAATTGTGCTTTTCTTGTCGAGAAAAGGCGTTTAACGCGATAAAAAGGTTTAGTGCGTTATGAATACGGGCTAGGTTACCAAAAGTAAAAATGTGAACTAAATAAGGCCGGGAGTCGTTTTTATTGTTTAAAACACGATTTCTCGACCAGAATATGCTTTTTCAAAAAAGCCATGTTCCCATGGCGAGAGACTCGTTTTCTGTGAGAAAATGCATTAAAAGGAGGGATTTCATCAGAAACACTAAAAATACATATTGTACTTGTCTGAAAACGCACAGAACCTTGAAATAGGTTTCTCACCAAAAAACACATTGGTGAAAACCCTATTTTAAGGCTCTGAGTGTTTGCACACATGTACAACAGGCATGTTTAAACTATAACGTTTTTAGTGAAATCATGTTTCACTCGAGGAGAAAACGCGTTTAAAGCCATAAAAAGATTCCACTGTGTTTTGGCATTGGACCAAGCTACCAACAAGCTAATCAAGCCATTTTTCTATGTCCAGAGACTCGTTTTCTGTGAGAAAATACATTTGAAAGGAGAGATTTCATCAGAAATGCTAAAAAATACATATTGTACTTGTCTGAAAACGCACAGAACCTTGAAATAGAAGTTTTCTCACCAAAAAACACATGGGTGAAAACCCTATTTTAAGGCTCTGAGTGTTTGCAGACATGTACAACAGATATGTTTAAACTCTAACATCTTTGATGAAATCATGTTTCTCTCGAGGAGAAAACGCGTTTAAAGCCATAAAAAGATTTCACTGTGTTTTGGCATTGGACCAAGCTACCAACAAGCTAAACAATGATCAGAACTGGAGAAATTACACATTGACATTGGGTGAAATCATGTAACTCTTAAGGATGTGTTGCAGACTTGTTGAATAGATTCATTTTTCTTGTTTTGTTTGTTTTTGATGAAATTGTGCTTTTCTTGTCGAGAAAAGGCGTTTAACGCGATAAAAAGGTTTAGTGCGTTATGAATACGGGCTAGGTTACCAAAAGTAAAAATGTGAACTAAATAAGGCCGGGAGTCGTTTTTATTGTTTAAAACACGATTTCTCGACCAGAATATGCTTTTTCAAAAAAGCCGTTTTCCCATGGCGAGAGACTCATTTTCTGTGAGAAAATACATTAACAGGAGGGATTTCATCAGAATCACTAAAAATACATATTGTACTTGTCTGAAAACGCACAGAACCTTGAAATAGGTTTCTCACCAAAAAACACATTGGTGAAAACCCTATTTTAAGGCTCTGACTGTTTGCAGACATGTACAACAGGCATGTTTAAACTCTAACATCTTTGATGAAATCATGTTTCTCTCGAGGAGAAAACGCGTTTAAAGCCATAAAAAGATTTCACTGTGTTTTGGCATATGACCAAGCTACCAACAAGCTAAACAATGATCAGAACAGGAGAAATTACACATTGACATTGGGTGAAATCATGTAACTCTTAAGGATGTGTTGCAGACTTGTTGAATAGATTCATTTTTCTTGTTTTGTTTGTTTTTGATGAAATTGTGCTTTTCTTGTCGAGAAAAGGCGTTTAACGCGATAAAAAGGTTTAGTGCGTTATGAATACGGGCTAGGTTACCAAAAGTAAAAATGTGAACTAAATAAGGCCGGGAGTCGTTTTTATTGTTTAAAACACGATTTCTCGACCAGAATAGGCTTTTTCAAAAAAGCCATGTTCCCATGGCGAGAGACTCGTTTTCTGTGAGAAAATGCATTAAAAGGAGGGATTTCATCAGAAACACTAAAAATACATATTGTACTTGTCTGAAAACGCACAGGACCTTGAAATAGAAGGTTTCTCACCAAAAAACACATTGGTGAAAACCCTATTTTAAGGCTCTGAGTGTTTGCACACATGTACAACAGGCATGTTTAAACTATAACGTTTTTAATGAAATCATGTTTCTCTCGAGGAGAAAACGCGTTTAAAGCCATAAAAAGATTTCACTGTGTTTTGGCATTGGACCAAGCTACCAACAAGCTAAACAATGATCAGAACTGGAGAAATTACACATTGACATTGGGTGAAATCATGTAACTCTTAAGGATGTGTTGCAGACTTGTTGAATAGATTCATTTTTCTTGTTTTGTTTGTTTTTGATGAACTTGTGCTTTTCTTGTCGAGAAAAGGCGTTTAACGCGATAAAAAGGTTTAGTGCGTTATGAATACGGGCTAGGTTACCAAAAGTAAAAATGTGAACTAAATATGGCCGGGAGTCGTTTTTATTGTTTAAAACACGATTTCTCGACCAGAATATGCTTTTTCAAAAAAGCCGTTTTCCCATGGCGAGAGACTCATTTTCTGTGAGAAAAAACATTAACAGGAGGGATTTCATCAGAAACACTAAAAATACATATTGTACTTGTCTGAAAACGCACAGAACCTTGAAATAGAAGGTTTCTCACCAAAAAACACATTGGTGAAAACCCTATTTTAAGGCTCTGAGTGTTTGCACACATGTACAACAGGCATGTTTAAACTATAACGTTTTTAGTGAAATCATGTTTCTCTCGAGGAGAAAATGCGTTTAAAGCCATAAAAAGATTTCACTGTGTTTTGGCATTGGAACAAGCTACCAAAAAGCTAATCAAGCCATTTTCCTATGTCCAGAGACTCATTTTCTGTGAGAAAATACATTTGAAAGGAGAGATTTCATCAGAAATGCTAAAAATACATATTGTACTTGTCTGAAAACGCACAGAACCTTGAAATAGAAGTTTTCTCACCAAAAAACACATGGGTGAAAACCCTATTTTAAGGCTCTGAGTGTTTGCAGACATGTACAACAGATATGTTTAAACTCTAACATCTTTGATGAAATCATGTTTCTCTCGAGGAGAAAACGCGTTTAAAGCCATAAAAAGATTTCACTGTGTTTTGGCATTGGACCAAGCTACCAACAAGCTAAACAATGATCAGAACTGGAGAAATTACACATTGACATTGGGTGAAATCATGTAACTCTTAAGGGTGTGTTGCAGATTGTTGAGTAGATTAATTTTTCTTGTTTTGTTTGTTTTTGATGAACTTGTGCTTTTCTTGTTGAGAAAAGGCGTTTAACGCGATAAAAAGGTTTAGTGCGTTATGAATACGGGCTAGGTTACCAAAAGTAAAAATGTGAACTAAATAAGGCCGGGAGTCGTTTTTATTGTTTAAAACACGATTTCTCGACCAGAATATGCTTTTTCAAAAAAGCCGTTTTCCCATGGCGAGAGACTCATTTTCTGTGAGAAAATACATTAACAGGAGGGATTTCATCAGAAACACTAAAAATACATATTGTACTTGTCTGAAAACGCACAGAACCTTGAAATAGGTTTCTCACCAAAAAACACATTGGTGAAAACCCTATTTTAAGGCTCTGAGTGTTTGCACACATGTACAACAGGCATGTTTAAACTATAACGTTTTTAGTGAAATCATGTTTCTCTCGAGGAGAAAACGCGTTTAAAGCCATAAAAAGATTCCACTGTGTTTTGGCATTGGACCAAGCTACCAACAAGCTAATCAAGCCATTTTTCTATGTCCAGAGACTCGTTTTCTGTGAGAAAATACATTTGAAAGGAGAGATTTCAACAGAAATGCTAAAAAATACATATTGTACTTGTCTGAAAACGCACAGAACCTTGAAATAGAAGTTTTCTCACCAAAAAACACATGGGTGAAAACCCTATTTTAAGGCTCTGAGTGTTTGCAGACATGTACAACAGGCATTTTTAAACTATAACGTTTTTAGTGAAATCATGTTTCTCTCGAGGAGAAAACGCGTTTAAAGCCATAAAAAGATTTCACTTTGTTTTGGCATTGGACCAAGCTACCAACAAGCTAAACAATGATCAGAACTGGAGAAATTACACATTGACATTGGGTGAAATCATGTAACTCTTTAAGGGTGTGTTGCAGATTGTTGAATAGATTAATTTTTCTTGTTTTGTTTGTTTTTGATGAACTTGTGCTTTTCTTGTTGAGAAAAGGCGTTTAACGCGATAAAAAGGTTTAGTGCGTTATGAATACGGGCTAGGTTACCAAAAGTAAAAATGTGAACTAAATATGGCCGGGAGTCGTTTTTATTGTTTAAAACACGATTTCTCGACCAGAATATGCTTTTTCAAAAAAGCCGTTTTCCCATGGCGAGAGACTCATTTTCTGTGAGAAAATACATTAACAGGAGGGATTTCATCAGAAACACTAAAAATACATATTGTACTTGTCTGAAAACGCACAGAACCTTGAAATAGGTTTCTCACCAAAAAACACATTGGTGAAAACCCTATTTTAAGGCTCTGAGTGTTTGCACACATGTACAACAGGCATGTTTAAACTATAACGTTTTTAGTGAAATCATGTTTCTCTCGAGGAGAAAACGCGTTTAAAGCCATAAAAAGATTCCACTGTGTTTTGGCATTGGACCAAGCTACCAACAAGCTAAACAATGATCAGAACTGGAGAAATTACACATTGACATTGGGTGAAATCATGTAACTCTTAAGGATGTGTTGCAGACTTGTTGAATAGATTCATTTTTCTTGTTTTGTTTGTTTTTGATGAACTTGTGCTTTTCTTGTCGAGAAAAGGCGTTTAACGCGATAAAAAGGTTTAGTGCGTTATGAATACGGGCTAGGTTACCAAAAGTAAAAATGTGAACTAAATATGGCCGGGAGTCGTTTTTATTGTTTAAAACATGATTTCTCGACCAGAATATGCTTTTTCAAAAAAGCCGTTTTCCCATGGCGAGAGACTCATTTTCTGTGAGAAAATACATTAACAGGAGGGATTTCATCAGAAACACTAAAAATACATATTGTACTTGTCTGAAAACGCACAGAACCTTGAAATAGAAGGTTTCTCACCAAAAAACACATTGGTGAAAACCCTATTTTAAGGCTCTGAGTGTTTGCACACATGTACAACAGGCATGTTTAAACTATAACGTTTTTAGTGAAATCATGTTTCTCTCGAGGAGAAAATGCGTTTAAAGCCATAAAAAGATTTCACTGTGTTTTGGCATTGGAACAAGCTACCAAAAAGCTAATCAAGCCATTTTCCTATGTCCAGAGACTCATTTTCTGTGAGAAAATACATTTGAAAGGAGAGATTTCATCAGAAATGCTAAAAATACATATTGTACTTGTCTGAAAACGCACAGAACCTTGAAATAGAAGTTTTCTCACCAAAAAACACATGGGTGAAAACCCTATTTTAAGGCTCTGAGTGTTTGCAGACATGTACAACAGATATGTTTAAACTCTAACATCTTTGATGAAATCATGTTTCTCTCGAGGAGAAAACGCGTTTAAAGCCATAAAAAGATTTCACTGTGTTTTGGCATTGGACCAAGCTACCAACAAGCTAAACAATGATCAGAACTGGAGAAATTACACATTGACATTGGGTGAAATCATGTAACTCTTAAGGATGTGTTGCAGACTTGTTGAATAGATTCATTTTTCTTGTTTTGTTTGTTTTTGATGAAATTGTGCATTTCTTGTCGAGAAAAGGCGTTTAACGCGATAAAACGGTGTAGTGCGTTATGAATACGGGCTAGGTTACCAAAAGTAAAAATGTGAACTAAATAAGGCCGGGAGTCGTTTTTATTGATTAAAACACGATTTCTCGACCAGAATATGCTTTTTCAAAAAGCCATTTTCCCATGGCGAGAGACTCATTTTCTGTGAGAAAATGCATTTAAAAGGAGGGATTTCATCAGAAATGCTAAAAATACATATTGTACTTGTCTGAAAACGCACAGAACCTTGAAATAGAAGGTTTCTCACCAAAAAACACATTGGTGAAAACCCTATTTTAAGGCTCTGAGTGTTTGCACACATGTACAACAGGCATGTTTAAACTATAACGTTTTTAGTGAAATCATGTTTCTCTCGAGGAGAAAATGCGTTTAAAGCCATAAAAAGATTTCACTGTGTTTTGGCATTGGAACAAGCTACCAACAAGCTAAACAATGATCAGAACTGGAGAAATTACACATTGACATTGGGTGAAATCATGTAACTCTTAAGGGTGTGTTGCAGATTGTTGAATAGATTAATTTTTCTTGTTTTGTTTGTTTTTGATGAACTTGTGCTTTTCTTGTTGAGAAAAGGCGTTTAACGCGATAAAAAGGTTCAGTGCGTTATGAATACGGGCTAGGTTACCAAAAGTAAAAATGTGAACTAAATATGGCCGGGAGTCGTGTTTATTGTTTAAAACACGATTTCTCGACCAGAATATGCTTTTTCAAAAAAGCCGTTTTCCCATGGCGAGAGACTCATTTTCTGTGAGAAAATACATTAACAGGAGGGATTTCATCAGAAACACTAAAAATACATATTGTACTTGTCTGAAAACGCACAGAACCTTGAAATAGGTTTCTCACCAAAAAACACATTGGTGAAAACCCTATTTTAAGGCTCTGACTGTTTGCAGACATGTACAACAGGCATGTTTAAACTCTAACATCTTTGATGAAATCATGTTTCTCTCGAGGAGAAAACGCGTTTAAAGCCATAAAAAGATTTCACTGTGTTTTGGCATATGACCAAGCTACCAACAAGCTAAACAATGATCAGAACTGGAGAAATTACACATTGACATTGGGTGAAATCATGTAACTCTTAAGGATGTGTTGCAGACTTGTTGAATAGATTCATTTTTCTTGTTTTGTTTGTTTTTGATGAAATTGTGCTTTTCTTGTCGAGAAAAGGCGTTTAACGCGATAAAAAGGTTTAGTGCGTTATGAATACGGGCTAGGTTACCAAAAGTAAAAATGTGAACTAAATAAGGCCGGGAGTCGTTTTTATTGTTTAAAACACGATTTCTCGACCAGAATATGCTTTTTCAAAAAAGCCATGTTCCCATGGCGAGAGACTCATTTTCTGTGAGAAAATGCATTAAAAGGAGGGATTTCATCAGAAACACTAAAAATACATATTGTACTTTTCTGAAAACGCACAGGACCTTGAAATAGAAGGTTTCTCACCAAAAAACACATTGGTGAAAACCCTATTTTAAGGCTCTGAGTGTTTGCACACATGTACAACAGGCATGTTTAAACTATAACGTTTTTAATGAAATCATGTTTCTCTCGAGGAGAAAACGCGTTTAAAGCCATAAAAAGATTTCACTGTGTTTTGGCATTGGAACAAGCTACCAAAAAGCTAATCAAGCCATTTTCCTATGTCCAGAGACTAATTTTCTGTGAGAAAATACATTTGAAAGGAGAGATTTCATCAGAAATGCTAAAAATACATATTGTACTTGTCTGAAAACGCACAGAACCTTGAAATAGAAGTTTTCTCACCAAAAAACACATGGGTGAAAACCCTATTTTAAGGCTCTGAGTGTTTGCAGACATGTACAACAGATATGTTTAAACTCTAACATCTTTGATGAAATCATGTTTCTCTCGAGGAGAAAACGCGTTTAAAGCCATAAAAAGATTTCACTGTGTTTTGGCATTGGACCAAGCTACCAACAAGCTAAACAATGATCAGAACTGGAGAAATTACACATTGACATTGGGTGAAATCATGTAACTCTTAAGGATGTGTTGCAGACTTGTTGAATAGATTCATTTTTCTTGTTTTGTTTGTTTTTGATGAACTTGTGCTTTTCTTGTCGAGAAAAGGCGTTTAACGCGATAAAAAGGTTTAGTGCGTTATGAATACGGGCTAGGTTACCAAAAGTAAAAATGTGAACTAAATAAGGCCGGGAGTCGTTTTTATTGTTTAAAACACGATTTCTCGACCAGAATATGCTTTTTCAAAAAAGCCATGTTCCCATGGCGAGAGACTCATTTTCTGTGAGAAAATGCATTAAAAGGAGGGATTTCATCAGAAACACTAAAAATACATATTGTACTTGTCTGAAAACGCACAGGACCTTGAAATAGAAGGTTTCTCACCAAAAAACACATTGGTGAAAACCCTATTTTAAGGCTCTGAGTGTTTGCACACATGTACAACAGGCATGTTTAAACTATAACGTTTTTAATGAAATCATGTTTCTCTCGAGGAGAAAACGCGTTTAAAGCCATAAAAAGATTTCACTGTGTTTTGGCATTGGACCAAGCTACCAACAAGCTAAACAATGATCAGAACTGGAGAAATTACACATTGACATTGGGTGAAATCATGTAACTCTTAAGGATGTGTTGCAGACTTGTTGAATAGATTCATTTTTCTTGTTTTGTTTGTTTTTGATGAACTTGTGCTTTTCTTGTCGAGAAAAGGCGTTTAACGCGATAAAAAGGTTTAGTGCGTTATGAATACGGGCTAGGTTACCAAAAGTAAAAATGTGAACTAAATAAGGCCGGGAGTCGTTTTTATTGTTTAAAACACGATTTCTCGACCAGAATATGCTTTTTCAAAAAAGCCGTTTTCCCATGGCGAGAGACTCATTTTCTGTGAGAAAATACATTAACAGGAGGGATTTCATCAGAATCACTAAAAATACATATTGTACTTGTCTGAAAACGCACAGAACCTTGAAATAGGTTTCTCACCAAAAAACACATTGGTGAAAACCCTATTTTAAGGCTCTGACTGTTTGCAGACATGTACAACAGGCATGTTTAAACTCTAACATCTTTGATGAAATCATGTTTCTCTCGAGGAGAAAACGCGTTTAAAGCCATAAAAAGATTTCACTGTGTTTTGGCATATGACCAAGCTACCAACAAGCTAAACAATGATCAGAACTGGAGAAATTACACATTGACATTGGGTGAAATCATGTAACTCTTAAGGATGTGTTGCAGACTTGTTGAATAGATTCATTTTTCTTGTTTTGTTTGTTTTTGATGAAATTGTGCTTTTCTTGTCGAGAAAAGGCGTTTAACGCGATAAAAAGGTTTAGTGCGTTATGAATACGGGCTAGGTTACCAAAAGTAAAAATGTGAACTAAATAAGGCCGGGAGTCGTTTTTATTGTTTAAAACACGATTTCTCGACCAGAATATGCTTTTTCAAAAAAGCCATGTTCCCATGGCGAGAGACTCGTTTTCTGTGAGAAAATGCATTAAAAGGAGGGATTTCATCAGAAACACTAAAAATACATATTGTACTTGTCTGAAAACGCACAGAACCTTGAAATAGGTTTCTCACCAAAAAACACATTGGTGAAAACCCTATTTTAAGGCTCTGAGTGTTTGCACACATGTACAACAGGCATGTTTAAACTATAACGTTTTTAGTGAAATCATGTTTCACTCGAGGAGAAAACGCGTTTAAAGCCATAAAAAGATTCCACTGTGTTTTGGCATTGGACCAAGCTACCAACAAGCTAATCAAGCCATTTTTCTATGTCCAGAGACTCGTTTTCTGTGAGAAAATACATTTGAAAGGAGAGATTTCATCAGAAATGCTAAAAAATACATATTGTACTTGTCTGAAAACGCACAGAACCTTGAAATAGAAGTTTTCTCACCAAAAAACACATGGGTGAAAACCCTATTTTAAGGCTCTGAGTGTTTGCAGACATGTACAACAGATATGTTTAAACTCTAACATCTTTGATGAAATCATGTTTCTCTCGAGGAGAAAACGCGTTTAAAGCCATAAAAAGATTTCACTGTGTTTTGGCATTGGACCAAGCTACCAACAAGCTAAACAATGATCAGAACTGGAGAAATTACACATTGACATTGGGTGAAATCATGTAACTCTTAAGGATGTGTTGCAGACTTGTTGAATAGATTCATTTTTCTTGTTTTGTTTGTTTTTGATGAAATTGTGCTTTTCTTGTCGAGAAAAGGCGTTTAACGCGATAAAAAGGTTTAGTGCGTTATGAATACGGGCTAGGTTACCAAAAGTAAAAATGTGAACTAAATAAGGCCGGGAGTCGTTTTTATTGTTTAAAACACGATTTCTCGACCAGAATATGCTTTTTCAAAAAAGCCGTTTTCCCATGGCGAGAGACTCATTTTCTGTGAGAAAATACATTAACAGGAGGGATTTCATCAGAATCACTAAAAATACATATTGTACTTGTCTGAAAACGCACAGAACCTTGAAATAGGTTTCTCACCAAAAAACACATTGGTGAAAACCCTATTTTAAGGCTCTGACTGTTTGCAGACATGTACAACAGGCATGTTTAAACTCTAACATCTTTGATGAAATCATGTTTCTCTCGAGGAGAAAACGCGTTTAAAGCCATAAAAAGATTTCACTGTGTTTTGGCATATGACCAAGCTACCAACAAGCTAAACAATGATCAGAACTGGAGAAATTACACATTGACATTGGGTGAAATCATGTAACTCTTAAGGATGTGTTGCAGACTTGTTGAATAGATTCATTTTTCTTGTTTTGTTTGTTTTTGATGAAATTGTGCTTTTCTTGTCGAGAAAAGGCGTTTAACGCGATAAAAAGGTTTAGTGCGTTATGAATACGGGCTAGGTTACCAAAAGTAAAAATGTGAACTAAATAAGGCCGGGAGTCGTTTTTATTGTTTAAAACACGATTTCTCGACCAGAATAGGCTTTTTCAAAAAAGCCATGTTCCCATGGCGAGAGACTCGTTTTCTGTGAAAAAATGCATTAAAAGGAGGGATTTCATCAGAAACACTAAAAATACATATTGTACTTGTCTGAAAACGCACAGGACCTTGAAATAGAAGGTTTCTCACCAAAAAACACATTGGTGAAAACCCTATTTTAAGGCTCTGAGTGTTTGCACACATGTACAACAGGCATGTTTAAACTATAACGTTTTTAATGAAATCATGTTTCTCTCGAGGAGAAAACGCGTTTAAAGCCATAAAAAGATTTCACTGTGTTTTGGCATTGGACCAAGCTACCAACAAGCTAAACAATGATCAGAACTGGAGAAATTACACATTGACATTGGGTGAAATCATGTAACTCTTAAGGATGTGTTGCAGACTTGTTGAATAGATTCATTTTTCTTGTTTTGTTTGTTTTTGATGAACTTGTGCTTTTCTTGTCGAGAAAAGGCGTTTAACGCGATAAAAAGGTTTAGTGCGTTATGAATACGGGCTAGGTTACCAAAAGTAAAAATGTGAACTAAATATGGCCGGGAGTCGTTTTTATTGTTTAAAACACGATTTCTCGACCAGAATATGCTTTTTCAAAAAAGCCGTTTTCCCATGGCGAGAGACTCATTTTCTGTGAGAAAATACATTAACAGGAGGGATTTCATCAGAAACACTAAAAATACATATTGTACTTGTCTGAAAACGCACAGAACCTTGAAATAGAAGGTTTCTCACCAAAAAACACATTGGTGAAAACCCTATTTTAAGGCTCTGAGTGTTTGCACACATGTACAACAGGCATGTTTAAACTATAACGTTTTTAGTGAAATCATGTTTCTCTCGAGGAGAAAATGCGTTTAAAGCCATAAAAAGATTTCACTGTGTTTTGGCATTGGAACAAGCTACCAAAAAGCTAATCAAGCCATTTTCCTATGTCCAGAGACTCATTTTCTGTGAGAAAATACATTTGAAAGGAGAGATTTCATCAGAAATGCTAAAAATACATATTGTACTTGTCTGAAAACGCACAGAACCTTGAAATAGAAGTTTTCTCACCAAAAAACACATGGGTGAAAACCCTATTTTAAGGCTCTGAGTGTTTGCAGACATGTACAACAGATATGTTTAAACTCTAACATCTTTGATGAAATCATGTTTCTCTCGAGGAGAAAACGCGTTTAAAGCCATAAAAAGATTTCACTGTGTTTTGGCATTGGACCAAGCTACCAACAAGCTAAACAATGATCAGAACTGGAGAAATTACACATTGACATTGGGTGAAATCATGTAACTCTTAAGGGTGTGTTGCAGATTGTTGAGTAGATTAATTTTTCTTGTTTTGTTTGTTTTTGATGAACTTGTGCTTTTCTTGTTGAGAAAAGGCGTTTAACGCGATAAAAAGGTTTAGTGCGTTATGAATACGGGCTAGGTTACCAAAAGTAAAAATGTGAACTAAATAAGGCCGGGAGTCGTTTTTATTGTTTAAAACACGATTTCTCGACCAGAATATGCTTTTTCAAAAAAGCCGTTTTCCCATGGCGAGAGACTCATTTTCTGTGAGAAAATACATTAACAGGAGGGATTTCATCAGAAACACTAAAAATACATATTGTACTTGTCTGAAAACGCACAGAACCTTGAAATAGGTTTCTCACCAAAAAACACATTGGTGAAAACCCTATTTTAAGGCTCTGAGTGTTTGCACACATGTACAACAGGCATGTTTAAACTATAACGTTTTTAGTGAAATCATGTTTCTCTCGAGGAGAAAACGCGTTTAAAGCCATAAAAAGATTCCACTGTGTTTTGGCATTGGACCAAGCTACCAACAAGCTAATCAAGCCATTTTTCTATGTCCAGAGACTCGTTTTCTGTGAGAAAATACATTTGAAAGGAGAGATTTCAACAGAAATGCTAAAAAATACATATTGTACTTGTCTGAAAACGCACAGAACCTTGAAATAGAAGTTTTCTCACCAAAAAACACATGGGTGAAAACCCTATTTTAAGGCTCTGAGTGTTTGCAGACATGTACAACAGGCATTTTTAAACTATAACGTTTTTAGTGAAATCATGTTTCTCTCGAGGAGAAAACGCGTTTAAAGCCATAAAAAGATTTCACTTTGTTTTGGCATTGGACCAAGCTACCAACAAGCTAAACAATGATCAGAACTGGAGAAATTACACATTGACATTGGGTGAAATCATGTAACTCTTTAAGGGTGTGTTGCAGATTGTTGAATAGATTCATTTTTCTTGTTTTGTTTGTTTTTGATGAACTTGTGCTTTTCTTGTTGAGAAAAGGCGTTTAACGCGATAAAAAGGTTTAGTGCGTTATGAATACGGGCTAGGTTACCAAAAGTAAAAATGTGAACTAAATATGGCCGGGAGTCGTTTTTATTGTTTAAAACACGATTTCTCGACCAGAATATGCTTTTTCAAAAAAGCCGTTTTCCCATGGCGAGAGACTCATTTTCTGTGAGAAAATACATTAACAGGAGGGATTTCATCAGAAACACTAAAAATACATATTGTACTTGTCTGAAAACGCACAGAACCTTGAAATAGGTTTCTCACCAAAAAACACATTGGTGAAAACCCTATTTTAAGGCTCTGAGTGTTTGCACACATGTACAACAGGCATGTTTAAACTATAACGTTTTTAGTGAAATCATGTTTCTCTCGAGGAGAAAACGCGTTTAAAGCCATAAAAAGATTCCACTGTGTTTTGGCATTGGACCAAGCTACCAACAAGCTAATCAAGCCATTTTTCTATGTCCAGAGACTCGTTTTCTGTGAGAAAATACATTTGAAAGGAGAGATTTCATCAGAAATGCTAAAAATACATATTGTACTTGTCTGAAAACGCACAGAACCTTGAAATAGAAGGTTTCTCACCAAAAAACACATGGGTGAAAACCCTATTTTAAGGCTCTGAGTGTTTGCAGACATGTACAACAGATATGTTTAAACTCTAACATCTTTGATGAAATCATGTTTCTCTCGAGGAGAAAACGCGTTTAAAGCCATAAAAAGATTTCACTGTGTTTTGGCATTGGACCAAGCTACCAACAAGCTAAACAATGATCAGAACTGGAGAAATTACACATTGACATTGGGTGAAATCATGTAACTCTTAAGGATGTGTTGCAGACTTGTTGAATAGATTCATTTTTCTTGTTTTGTTTGTTTTTGATGAACTTGTGCTTTTCTTGTCGAGAAAAGGCGTTTAACGCGATAAAAAGGTTTAGTGCGTTATGAATACGGGCTAGGTTACCAAAAGTAAAAATGTGAACTAAATAAGGCCGGGAGTCGTTTTTATTGTTTAAAACACGATTTCTCGACCAGAATATGCTTTTTCAAAAAAGCCATGTTCCCATGGCGAGAGACTCATTTTCTGTGAGAAAATGCATTAAAAGGAGGGATTTCATCAGAAACACTAAAAATACATATTGTACTTGTCTGAAAACGCACAGGACCTTGAAATAGAAGGTTTCTCACCAAAAAACACATTGGTGAAAACCCTATTTTAAGGCTCTGAGTGTTTGCACACATGTACAACAGGCATGTTTAAACTATAACGTTTTTAATGAAATCATGTTTCTCTCGAGGAGAAAACGCGTTTAAAGCCATAAAAAGATTTCACTGTGTTTTGGCATTGGACCAAGCTACCAACAAGCTAAACAATGATCAGAACTGGAGAAATTACACATTGACATTGGGTGAAATCATGTAACTCTTAAGGATGTGTTGCAGACTTGTTGAATAGATTCATTTTTCTTGTTTTGTTTGTTTTTGATGAAATTGTGCTTTTCTTGTCGAGAAAAGGCGTTTAACGCGATAAAAAGGTTTAGTGCGTTATGAATACGGGCTAGGTTACCAAAAGTAAAAATGTGAACTAAATAAGGCCGGGAGTCGTTTTTATTGTTTAAAACACGATTTCTCGACCAGAATATGCTTTTTCAAAAAAGCCATGTTCCCATGGCGAGAGACTCGTTTTCTGTGAGAAAATGCATTAAAAGGAGGGATTTCATCAGAAACACTAAAAATACATATTGTACTTGTCTGAAAACGCACAGAACCTTGAAATAGGTTTCTCACCAAAAAACACATTGGTGAAAACCCTATTTTAAGGCTCTGAGTGTTTGCACACATGTACAACAGGCATGTTTAAACTATAACGTTTTTAGTGAAATCATGTTTCACTCGAGGAGAAAACGCGTTTAAAGCCATAAAAAGATTCCACTGTGTTTTGGCATTGGACCAAGCTACCAACAAGCTAATCAAGCCATTTTTCTATGTCCAGAGACTCGTTTTCTGTGAGAAAATACATTTGAAAGGAGAGATTTCATCAGAAATGCTAAAAAATACATATTGTACTTGTCTGAAAACGCACAGAACCTTGAAATAGAAGTTTTCTCACCAAAAAACACATGGGTGAAAACCCTATTTTAAGGCTCTGAGTGTTTGCAGACATGTACAACAGATATGTTTAAACTCTAACATCTTTGATGAAATCATGTTTCTCTCGAGGAGAAAACGCGTTTAAAGCCATAAAAAGATTTCACTGTGTTTTGGCATTGGACCAAGCTACCAACAAGCTAAACAATGATCAGAACTGGAGAAATTACACATTGACATTGGGTGAAATCATGTAACTCTTAAGGATGTGTTGCAGACTTGTTGAATAGATTCATTTTTCTTGTTTTGTTTGTTTTTGATGAAATTGTGCTTTTCTTGTCGAGAAAAGGCGTTTAACGCGATAAAAAGGTTTAGTGCGTTATGAATACGGGCTAGGTTACCAAAAGTAAAAATGTGAACTAAATAAGGCCGGGAGTCGTTTTTATTGTTTAAAACACGATTTCTCGACCAGAATATGCTTTTTCAAAAAAGCCGTTTTCCCATGGCGAGAGACTCATTTTCTGTGAGAAAATACATTAACAGGAGGGATTTCATCAGAATCACTAAAAATACATATTGTACTTGTCTGAAAACGCACAGAACCTTGAAATAGGTTTCTCACCAAAAAACACATTGGTGAAAACCCTATTTTAAGGCTCTGACTGTTTGCAGACATGTACAACAGGCATGTTTAAACTCTAACATCTTTGATGAAATCATGTTTCTCTCGAGGAGAAAACGCGTTTAAAGCCATAAAAAGATTTCACTGTGTTTTGGCATATGACCAAGCTACCAACAAGCTAAACAATGATCAGAACTGGAGAAATTACACATTGACATTGGGTGAAATCATGTAACTCTTAAGGATGTGTTGCAGACTTGTTGAATAGATTCATTTTTCTTGTTTTGTTTGTTTTTGATGAAATTGTGCTTTTCTTGTCGAGAAAAGGCGTTTAACGCGATAAAAAGGTTTAGTGCGTTATGAATACGGGCTAGGTTACCAAAAGTAAAAATGTGAACTAAATAAGGCCGGGAGTCGTTTTTATTGTTTAAAACACGATTTCTCGACCAGAATAGGCTTTTTCAAAAAAGCCATGTTCCCATGGCGAGAGACTCGTTTTCTGTGAGAAAATGCATTAAAAGGAGGGATTTCATCAGAAACACTAAAAATACATATTGTACTTGTCTGAAAACGCACAGGACCTTGAAATAGAAGGTTTCTCACCAAAAAACACATTGGTGAAAACCCTATTTTAAGGCTCTGAGTGTTTGCACACATGTACAACAGGCATGTTTAAACTATAACGTTTTTAATGAAATCATGTTTCTCTCGAGGAGAAAACGCGTTTAAAGCCATAAAAAGATTTCACTGTGTTTTGGCATTGGACCAAGCTACCAACAAGCTAAACAATGATCAGAACTGGAGAAATTACACATTGACATTGGGTGAAATCATGTAACTCTTAAGGATGTGTTGCAGACTTGTTGAATAGATTCATTTTTCTTGTTTTGTTTGTTTTTGATGAACTTGTGCTTTTCTTGTCGAGAAAAGGCGTTTAACGCGATAAAAAGGTTTAGTGCGTTATGAATACGGGCTAGGTTACCAAAAGTAAAAATGTGAACTAAATATGGCCGGGAGTCGTTTTTATTGTTTAAAACACGATTTCTCGACCAGAATATGCTTTTTCAAAAAAGCCGTTTTCCCATGGCGAGAGACTCATTTTCTGTGAGAAAATACATTAACAGGAGGGATTTCATCAGAAACACTAAAAATACATATTGTACTTGTCTGAAAACGCACAGAACCTTGAAATAGAAGGTTTCTCACCAAAAAACACATTGGTGAAAACCCTATTTTAAGGCTCTGAGTGTTTGCACACATGTACAACAGGCATGTTTAAACTATAACGTTTTTAGTGAAATCATGTTTCTCTCGAGGAGAAAATGCGTTTAAAGCCATAAAAAGATTTCACTGTGTTTTGGCATTGGAACAAGCTACCAAAAAGCTAATCAAGCCATTTTCCTATGTCCAGAGACTCATTTTCTGTGAGAAAATACATTTGAAAGGAGAGATTTCATCAGAAATGCTAAAAATACATATTGTACTTGTCTGAAAACGCACAGAACCTTGAAATAGAAGTTTTCTCACCAAAAAACACATGGGTGAAAACCCTATTTTAAGGCTCTGAGTGTTTGCAGACATGTACAACAGATATGTTTAAACTCTAACATCTTTGATGAAATCATGTTTCTCTCGAGGAGAAAACGCGTTTAAAGCCATAAAAAGATTTCACTGTGTTTTGGCATTGGACCAAGCTACCAACAAGCTAAACAATGATCAGAACTGGAGAAATTACACATTGACATTGGGTGAAATCATGTAACTCTTAAGGGTGTGTTGCAGATTGTTGAGTAGATTAATTTTTCTTGTTTTGTTTGTTTTTGATGAACTTGTGCTTTTCTTGTTGAGAAAAGGCGTTTAACGCGATAAAAAGGTTTAGTGCGTTATGAATACGGGCTAGGTTACCAAAAGTAAAAATGTGAACTAAATAAGGCCGGGAGTCGTTTTTATTGTTTAAAACACGATTTCTCGACCAGAATATGCTTTTTCAAAAAAGCCGTTTTCCCATGGCGAGAGACTCATTTTCTGTGAGAAAATACATTAACAGGAGGGATTTCATCAGAAACACTAAAAATACATATTGTACTTGTCTGAAAACGCACAGAACCTTGAAATAGGTTTCTCACCAAAAAACACATTGGTGAAAACCCTATTTTAAGGCTCTGAGTGTTTGCACACATGTACAACAGGCATGTTTAAACTATAACGTTTTTAGTGAAATCATGTTTCTCTCGAGGAGAAAACGCGTTTAAAGCCATAAAAAGATTCCACTGTGTTTTGGCATTGGACCAAGCTACCAACAAGCTAATCAAGCCATTTTTCTATGTCCAGAGACTCGTTTTCTGTGAGAAAATACATTTGAAAGGAGAGATTTCAACAGAAATGCTAAAAAATACATATTGTACTTGTCTGAAAACGCACAGAACCTTGAAATAGAAGTTTTCTCACCAAAAAACACATGGGTGAAAACCCTATTTTAAGGCTCTGAGTGTTTGCAGACATGTACAACAGGCATTTTTAAACTATAACGTTTTTAGTGAAATCATGTTTCTCTCGAGGAGAAAACGCGTTTAAAGCCATAAAAAGATTTCACTTTGTTTTGGCATTGGACCAAGCTACCAACAAGCTAAACAATGATCAGAACTGGAGAAATTACACATTGACATTGGGTGAAATCATGTAACTCTTTAAGGGTGTGTTGCAGATTGTTGAATAGATTAATTTTTCTTGTTTTGTTTGTTTTTGATGAACTTGTGCTTTTCTTGTTGAGAAAAGGCGTTTAACGCGATAAAAAGGTTTAGTGCGTTATGAATACGGGCTAGGTTACCAAAAGTAAAAATGTGAACTAAATATGGCCGGGAGTCGTTTTTATTGTTTAAAACACGATTTCTCGACCAGAATATGCTTTTTCAAAAAAGCCGTTTTCCCATGGCGAGAGACTCATTTTCTGTGAGAAAATACATTAACAGGAGGGATTTCATCAGAAACACTAAAAATACATATTGTACTTGTCTGAAAACGCACAGAACCTTGAAATAGGTTTCTCACCAAAAAACACATTGGTGAAAACCCTATTTTAAGGCTCTGAGTGTTTGCACACATGTACAACAGGCATGTTTAAACTATAACGTTTTTAGTGAAATCATGTTTCTCTCGAGGAGAAAACGCGTTTAAAGCCATAAAAAGATTCCACTGTGTTTTGGCATTGGACCAAGCTACCAACAAGCTAATCAAGCCATTTTTCTATGTCCAGAGACTCGTTTTCTGTGAGAAAATACATTTGAAAGGAGAGATTTCATCAGAAATGCTAAAAATACATATTGTACTTGTCTGAAAACGCACAGAACCTTGAAATAGAAGGTTTCTCACCAAAAAACACATGGGTGAAAACCCTATTTTAAGGCTCTGAGTGTTTGCAGACATGTACAACAGATATGTTTAAACTCTAACATCTTTGATGAAATCATGTTTCTCTCGAGGAGAAAACGCGTTTAAAGCCATAAAAAGATTTCACTGTGTTTTGGCATTGGACCAAGCTACCAACAAGCTAAACAATGATCAGAACTGGAGAAATTACACATTGACATTGGGTGAAATCATGTAACTCTTAAGGATGTGTTGCAGACTTGTTGAATAGATTCATTTTTCTTGTTTTGTTTGTTTTTGATGAACTTGTGCTTTTCTTGTCGAGAAAAGGCGTTTAACGCGATAAAAAGGTTTAGTGCGTTATGAATACGGGCTAGGTTACCAAAAGTAAAAATGTGAACTAAATAAGGCCGGGAGTCGTTTTTATTGTTTAAAACACGATTTCTCGACCAGAATATGCTTTTTCAAAAAAGCCATGTTCCCATGGCGAGAGACTCATTTTCTGTGAGAAAATGCATTAAAAGGAGGGATTTCATCAGAAACACTAAAAATACATATTGTACTTGTCTGAAAACGCACAGGACCTTGAAATAGAAGGTTTCTCACCAAAAAACACATTGGTGAAAACCCTATTTTAAGGCTCTGAGTGTTTGCACACATGTACAACAGGCATGTTTAAACTATAACGTTTTTAATGAAATCATGTTTCTCTCGAGGAGAAAACGCGTTTAAAGCCATAAAAAGATTTCACTGTGTTTTGGCATTGGACCAAGCTACCAACAAGCTAAACAATGATCAGAACTGGAGAAATTACACATTGACATTGGGTGAAATCATGTAACTCTTAAGGATGTGTTGCAGACTTGTTGAATAGATTCATTTTTCTTGTTTTGTTTGTTTTTGATGAAATTGTGCTTTTCTTGTCGAGAAAAGGCGTTTAACGCGATAAAAAGGTTTAGTGCGTTATGAATACGGGCTAGGTTACCAAAAGTAAAAATGTGAACTAAATAAGGCCGGGAGTCGTTTTTATTGTTTAAAACACGATTTCTCGACCAGAATATGCTTTTTCAAAAAAGCCGTTTTCCCATGGCGAGAGACTCATTTTCTGTGAGAAAATACATTAACAGGAGGGATTTCATCAGAATCACTAAAAATACATATTGTACTTGTCTGAAAACGCACAGAACCTTGAAATAGCTTTCTCACCAAAAAACACATTGGTGAAAACCCTATTTTAAGGCTCTGACTGTTTGCAGACATGTACAACAGGCATGTTTAAACTCTAACATCTTTGATGAAATCACGTTTCTCTCGAGGAGAAAACGCGTTTAAAGCCATAAAAAGATTTCACTGTGTTTTGGCATATGACCAAGCTACCAACAAGCTAAACAATGATCAGAACTGGAGAAATTACACATTGACATTGGGTGAAATCATGTAACTCTTAAGGATGTGTTGCAGACTTGTTGAATAGATTCATTTTTCTTGTTTTGTTTGTTTTTGATGAAATTGTGCTTTTCTTGTCGAGAAAAGGCGTTTAACGCGATAAAAAGGTTTAGTGCGTTATGAATACGGGCTAGGTTACCAAAAGTAAAAATGTGAACTAAATAAGGCCGGGAGTCGTTTTTATTGTTTAAAACACGATTTCTCGACCAGAATATGCTTTTTCAAAAAAGCCATGTTCCCATGGCGAGAGACTCGTTTTCTGTGAGAAAATGCATTAAAAGGAGGGATTTCATCAGAAATGCTAAAAATACATATTGTACTTGTCTGAAAACGCACAGGACCTTGAAATAGAAGGTTTCTCACCAAAAAACACATTGGTGAAAACCCTATTTTAAGGCTCTGAGTGTTTGCACACATGTACAACAGGCATGTTTAAACTATAACGTTTTTAATGAAATCATGTTTCTCTCGAGGAGAAAACGCGTTTAAAGCCATAAAAAGATTTCACTGTGTTTTGGCATTGGACCAAGCTACCAACAAGCTAAACAATGATCAGAACTGGAGAAATTACACATTGACATTGGGTGAAATCATGTAACTCTTAAGGATGTGTTGCAGACTTGTTGAATAGATTCATTTTTCTTGTTTTGTTTGTTTTTGATGAACTTGTGCTTTTCTTGTCGAGAAAAGGCGTTTAACGCGATAAAAAGGTTTAGTGCGTTATGAATACGGGCTAGGTTACCAAAAGTAAAAATGTGAACTAAATATGGCCGGGAGTCGTTTTTATTGTTTAAAACACGATTTCTCGACCAGAATATGCTTTTTCAAAAAAGCCGTTTTCCCATGGCGAGAGACTCATTTTCTGTGAGAAAATACGCGATAAAAAGGTTTAGTGCGTTATGAATACGGGCTAGGTTACCAAAAGTAAAAATGTGAACTAAATATGGCCGGGAGTCGTTTTTATTGTTTAAAACACGATTTCTCGACCAGAATATGCTTTTTCAAAAAAGCCGTTTTCCCATGGCGAGAGACTCATTTTCTGTGAGAAAATACATTAACAGGAGGGATTTCATCAGAAACACTAAAAATACATATTGTACTTGTCTGAAAACGCACAGAACCTTGAAATAGAAGGTTTCTCACCAAAAAACACATTGGTGAAAACCCTATTTTAAGGCTCTGAGTGTTTGCACACATGTACAACAGGCATGTTTAAACTATAACGTTTTTAGTGAAATCATGTTTCTCTCGAGGAGAAAATGCGTTTAAAGCCATAAAAAGATTTCACTGTGTTTTGGCATTGGAACAAGCTACCAAAAAGCTAATCAAGCCATTTTCCTATGTCCAGAGACTCATTTTCTGTGAGAAAATACATTTGAAAGGAGAGATTTCATCAGAAATGCTAAAAATACATATTGTACTTGTCTGAAAACGCACAGAACCTTGAAATAGAAGTTTTCTCACCAAAAAACACATGGGTGAAAACCCTATTTTAAGGCTCTGAGTGTTTGCAGACATGTACAACAGATATGTTTAAACTCTAACATCTTTGATGAAATCATGTTTCTCTCGAGGAGAAAACGCGTTTAAAGCCATAAAAAGATTTCACTGTGTTTTGGCATTGGACCAAGCTACCAACAAGCTAAACAATGATCAGAACTGGAGAAATTACACATTGACATTGGGTGAAATCATGTAACTCTTAAGGATGTGTTGCAGACTTGTTGAATAGATTCATTTTTCTTGTTTTGTTTGTTTTTGATGAAATTGTGCATTTCTTGTCGAGAAAAGGCGTTTAACGCGATAAAACGGTGTAGTGCGTTATGAATACGGGCTAGGTTACCAAAAGTAAAAATGTGAACTAAATAAGGCCGGGAGTCGTTTTTATTGATTAAAACACGATTTCTCGACCAGAATATGCTTTTTCAAAAAGCCATTTTCCCATGGCGAGAGACTCGTTTTCTGTGAGAAAATGCATTAAAAGGAGGGATTTCATCAGAAACACTAAAAATACATATTGTACTTGTCTGAAAACGCACAGAACCTTGAAATAGGTTTCTCACCAAAAAACACATTGGTGAAAACCCTATTTTAAGGCTCTGAGTGTTTGCACACATGTACAACAGGCATGTTTAAACTATAACGTTTTTAGTGAAATCATGTTTCACTCGAGGAGAAAACGCGTTTAAAGCCATAAAAAGATTCCACTGTGTTTTGGCATTGGACCAAGCTACCAACAAGCTAATCAAGCCATTTTTCTATGTCCAGAGACTCGTTTTCTGTGAGAAAATACATTTGAAAGGAGAGATTTCATCAGAAATGCTAAAAAATACATATTGTACTTGTCTGAAAACGCACAGAACCTTGAAATAGAAGTTTTCTCACCAAAAAACACATGGGTGAAAACCCTATTTTAAGGCTCTGAGTGTTTGCAGACATGTACAACAGATATGTTTAAACTCTAACATCTTTGATGAAATCATGTTTCTCTCGAGGAGAAAACGCGTTTAAAGCCATAAAAAGATTTCACTGTGTTTTGGCATTGGACCAAGCTACCAACAAGCTAAACAATGATCAGAACTGGAGAAATTACACATTGACATTGGGTGAAATCATGTAACTCTTAAGGATGTGTTGCAGACTTGTTGAATAGATTCATTTTTCTTGTTTTGTTTGTTTTTGATGAAATTGTGCTTTTCTTGTCGAGAAAAGGCGTTTAACGCGATAAAAAGGTTTAGTGCGTTATGAATACGGGCTAGGTTACCAAAAGTAAAAATGTGAACTAAATAAGGCCGGGAGTCGTTTTTATTGTTTAAAACACGATTTCTCGACCAGAATATGCTTTTTCAAAAAAGCCGTTTTCCCATGGCGAGAGACTCATTTTCTGTGAGAAAATACATTAACAGGAGGGATTTCATCAGAATCACTAAAAATACATATTGTACTTGTCTGAAAACGCACAGAACCTTGAAATAGGTTTCTCACCAAAAAACACATTGGTGAAAACCCTATTTTAAGGCTCTGACTGTTTGCAGACATGTACAACAGGCATGTTTAAACTCTAACATCTTTGATGAAATCATGTTTCTCTCGAGGAGAAAACGCGTTTAAAGCCATAAAAAGATTTCACTGTGTTTTGGCATATGACCAAGCTACCAACAAGCTAAACAATGATCAGAACTGGAGAAATTACACATTGACATTGGGTGAAATCATGTAACTCTTAAGGATGTGTTGCAGACTTGTTGAATAGATTCATTTTTCTTGTTTTGTTTGTTTTTGATGAAATTGTGCTTTTCTTGTCGAGAAAAGGCGTTTAACGCGATAAAAAGGTTTAGTGCGTTATGAATACGGGCTAGGTTACCAAAAGTAAAAATGTGAACTAAATAAGGCCGGGAGTCGTTTTTATTGTTTAAAACACGATTTCTCGACCAGAATAGGCTTTTTCAAAAAAGCCATGTTCCCATGGCGAGAGACTCGTTTTCTGTGAGAAAATGCATTAAAAGGAGGGATTTCATCAGAAACACTAAAAATACATATTGTACTTGTCTGAAAACGCACAGGACCTTGAAATAGAAGGTTTCTCACCAAAAAACACATTGGTGAAAACCCTATTTTAAGGCTCTGAGTGTTTGCACACATGTACAACAGGCATGTTTAAACTATAACGTTTTTAATGAAATCATGTTTCTCTCGAGGAGAAAACGCGTTTAAAGCCATAAAAAGATTTCACTGTGTTTTGGCATTGGACCAAGCTACCAACAAGCTAAACAATGATCAGAACTGGAGAAATTACACATTGACATTGGGTGAAATCATGTAACTCTTAAGGATGTGTTGCAGACTTGTTGAATAGATTCATTTTTCTTGTTTTGTTTGTTTTTGATGAACTTGTGCTTTTCTTGTCGAGAAAAGGCGTTTAACGCGATAAAAAGGTTTAGTGCGTTATGAATACGGGCTAGGTTACCAAAAGTAAAAATGTGAACTAAATATGGCCGGGAGTCGTTTTTATTGTTTAAAACACGATTTCTCGACCAGAATATGCTTTTTCAAAAAAGCCGTTTTCCCATGGCGAGAGACTCATTTTCTGTGAGAAAATACATTAACAGGAGGGATTTCATCAGAAACACTAAAAATACATATTGTACTTGTCTGAAAACGCACAGAACCTTGAAATAGAAGGTTTCTCACCAAAAAACACATTGGTGAAAACCCTATTTTAAGGCTCTGAGTGTTTGCACACATGTACAACAGGCATGTTTAAACTATAACGTTTTTAGTGAAATCATGTTTCTCTCGAGGAGAAAATGCGTTTAAAGCCATAAAAAGATTTCACTGTGTTTTGGCATTGGAACAAGCTACCAAAAAGCTAATCAAGCCATTTTCCTATGTCCAGAGACTCATTTTCTGTGAGAAAATACATTTGAAAGGAGAGATTTCATCAGAAATGCTAAAAATACATATTGTACTTGTCTGAAAACGCACAGAACCTTGAAATAGAAGTTTTCTCACCAAAAAACACATGGGTGAAAACCCTATTTTAAGGCTCTGAGTGTTTGCAGACATGTACAACAGATATGTTTAAACTCTAACATCTTTGATGAAATCATGTTTCTCTCGAGGAGAAAACGCGTTTAAAGCCATAAAAAGATTTCACTGTGTTTTGGCATTGGACCAAGCTACCAACAAGCTAAACAATGATCAGAACTGGAGAAATTACACATTGACATTGGGTGAAATCATGTAACTCTTAAGGGTGTGTTGCAGATTGTTGAGTAGATTAATTTTTCTTGTTTTGTTTGTTTTTGATGAACTTGTGCTTTTCTTGTTGAGAAAAGGCGTTTAACGCGATAAAAAGGTTTAGTGCGTTATGAATACGGGCTAGGTTACCAAAAGTAAAAATGTGAACTAAATAAGGCCGGGAGTCGTTTTTATTGTTTAAAACACGATTTCTCGACCAGAATATGCTTTTTCAAAAAAGCCGTTTTCCCATGGCGAGAGACTCATTTTCTGTGAGAAAATACATTAACAGGAGGGATTTCATCAGAAACACTAAAAATACATATTGTACTTGTCTGAAAACGCACAGAACCTTGAAATAGGTTTCTCACCAAAAAACACATTGGTGAAAACCCTATTTTAAGGCTCTGAGTGTTTGCACACATGTACAACAGGCATGTTTAAACTATAACGTTTTTAGTGAAATCATGTTTCTCTCGAGGAGAAAACGCGTTTAAAGCCATAAAAAGATTCCACTGTGTTTTGGCATTGGACCAAGCTACCAACAAGCTAATCAAGCCATTTTTCTATGTCCAGAGACTCGTTTTCTGTGAGAAAATACATTTGAAAGGAGAGATTTCAACAGAAATGCTAAAAAATACATATTGTACTTGTCTGAAAACGCACAGAACCTTGAAATAGAAGTTTTCTCACCAAAAAACACATGGGTGAAAACCCTATTTTAAGGCTCTGAGTGTTTGCAGACATGTACAACAGGCATTTTTAAACTATAACGTTTTTAGTGAAATCATGTTTCTCTCGAGGAGAAAACGCGTTTAAAGCCATAAAAAGATTTCACTTTGTTTTGGCATTGGACCAAGCTACCAACAAGCTAAACAATGATCAGAACTGGAGAAATTACACATTGACATTGGGTGAAATCATGTAACTCTTTAAGGGTGTGTTGCAGATTGTTGAATAGATTAATTTTTCTTGTTTTGTTTGTTTTTGATGAACTTGTGCTTTTCTTGTTGAGAAAAGGCGTTTAACGCGATAAAAAGGTTTAGTGCGTTATGAATACGGGCTAGGTTACCAAAAGTAAAAATGTGAACTAAATATGGCCGGGAGTCGTTTTTATTGTTTAAAACACGATTTCTCGACCAGAATATGCTTTTTCAAAAAAGCCGTTTTCCCATGGCGAGAGACTCATTTTCTGTGAGAAAATACATTAACAGGAGGGATTTCATCAGAAACACTAAAAATACATATTGTACTTGTCTGAAAACGCACAGAACCTTGAAATAGGTTTCTCACCAAAAAACACATTGGTGAAAACCCTATTTTAAGGCTCTGAGTGTTTGCACACATGTACAACAGGCATGTTTAAACTATAACGTTTTTAGTGAAATCATGTTTCTCTCGAGGAGAAAACGCGTTTAAAGCCATAAAAAGATTCCACTGTGTTTTGGCATTGGACCAAGCTACCAACAAGCTAATCAAGCCATTTTTCTATGTCCAGAGACTCGTTTTCTGTGAGAAAATACATTTGAAAGGAGAGATTTCATCAGAAATGCTAAAAATACATATTGTACTTGTCTGAAAACGCACAGAACCTTGAAATAGAAGGTTTCTCACCAAAAAACACATGGGTGAAAACCCTATTTTAAGGCTCTGAGTGTTTGCAGACATGTACAACAGATATGTTTAAACTCTAACATCTTTGATGAAATCATGTTTCTCTCGAGGAGAAAACGCGTTTAAAGCCATAAAAAGATTTCACTGTGTTTTGGCATTGGACCAAGCTACCAACAAGCTAAACAATGATCAGAACTGGAGAAATTACACATTGACATTGGGTGAAATCATGTAACTCTTAAGGATGTGTTGCAGACTTGTTGAATAGATTCATTTTTCTTGTTTTGTTTGTTTTTGATGAACTTGTGCTTTTCTTGTCGAGAAAAGGCGTTTAACGCGATAAAAAGGTTTAGTGCGTTATGAATACGGGCTAGGTTACCAAAAGTAAAAATGTGAACTAAATAAGGCCGGGAGTCGTTTTTATTGTTTAAAACACGATTTCTCGACCAGAATATGCTTTTTCAAAAAAGCCATGTTCCCATGGCGAGAGACTCATTTTCTGTGAGAAAATGCATTAAAAGGAGGGATTTCATCAGAAACACTAAAAATACATATTGTACTTGTCTGAAAACGCACAGGACCTTGAAATAGAAGGTTTCTCACCAAAAAACACATTGGTGAAAACCCTATTTTAAGGCTCTGAGTGTTTGCACACATGTACAACAGGCATGTTTAAACTATAACGTTTTTAATGAAATCATGTTTCTCTCGAGGAGAAAACGCGTTTAAAGCCATAAAAAGATTTCACTGTGTTTTGGCATTGGACCAAGCTACCAACAAGCTAAACAATGATCAGAACTGGAGAAATTACACATTGACATTGGGTGAAATCATGTAACTCTTAAGGATGTGTTGCAGACTTGTTGAATAGATTCATTTTTCTTGTTTTGTTTGTTTTTGATGAAATTGTGCTTTTCTTGTCGAGAAAAGGCGTTTAACGCGATAAAAAGGTTTAGTGCGTTATGAATACGGGCTAGGTTACCAAAAGTAAAAATGTGAACTAAATAAGGCCGGGAGTCGTTTTTATTGTTTAAAACACGATTTCTCGACCAGAATATGCTTTTTCAAAAAAGCCGTTTTCCCATGGCGAGAGACTCATTTTCTGTGAGAAAATACATTAACAGGAGGGATTTCATCAGAATCACTAAAAATACATATTGTACTTGTCTGAAAACGCACAGAACCTTGAAATAGCTTTCTCACCAAAAAACACATTGGTGAAAACCCTATTTTAAGGCTCTGACTGTTTGCAGACATGTACAACAGGCATGTTTAAACTCTAACATCTTTGATGAAATCACGTTTCTCTCGAGGAGAAAACGCGTTTAAAGCCATAAAAAGATTTCACTGTGTTTTGGCATATGACCAAGCTACCAACAAGCTAAACAATGATCAGAACTGGAGAAATTACACATTGACATTGGGTGAAATCATGTAACTCTTAAGGATGTGTTGCAGACTTGTTGAATAGATTCATTTTTCTTGTTTTGTTTGTTTTTGATGAAATTGTGCTTTTCTTGTCGAGAAAAGGCGTTTAACGCGATAAAAAGGTTTAGTGCGTTATGAATACGGGCTAGGTTACCAAAAGTAAAAATGTGAACTAAATAAGGCCGGGAGTCGTTTTTATTGTTTAAAACACGATTTCTCGACCAGAATATGCTTTTTCAAAAAAGCCATGTTCCCATGGCGAGAGACTCGTTTTCTGTGAGAAAATGCATTAAAAGGAGGGATTTCATCAGAAATGCTAAAAATACATATTGTACTTGTCTGAAAACGCACAGGACCTTGAAATAGAAGGTTTCTCACCAAAAAACACATTGGTGAAAACCCTATTTTAAGGCTCTGAGTGTTTGCACACATGTACAACAGGCATGTTTAAACTATAACGTTTTTAATGAAATCATGTTTCTCTCGAGGAGAAAACGCGTTTAAAGCCATAAAAAGATTTCACTGTGTTTTGGCATTGGACCAAGCTACCAACAAGCTAAACAATGATCAGAACTGGAGAAATTACACATTGACATTGGGTGAAATCATGTAACTCTTAAGGATGTGTTGCAGACTTGTTGAATAGATTCATTTTTCTTGTTTTGTTTGTTTTTGATGAACTTGTGCTTTTCTTGTCGAGAAAAGGCGTTTAACGCGATAAAAAGGTTTAGTGCGTTATGAATACGGGCTAGGTTACCAAAAGTAAAAATGTGAACTAAATATGGCCGGGAGTCGTTTTTATTGTTTAAAACACGATTTCTCGACCAGAATATGCTTTTTCAAAAAAGCCGTTTTCCCATGGCGAGAGACTCATTTTCTGTGAGAAAATACGCGATAAAAAGGTTTAGTGCGTTATGAATACGGGCTAGGTTACCAAAAGTAAAAATGTGAACTAAATATGGCCGGGAGTCGTTTTTATTGTTTAAAACACGATTTCTCGACCAGAATATGCTTTTTCAAAAAAGCCGTTTTCCCATGGCGAGAGACTCATTTTCTGTGAGAAAATACATTAACAGGAGGGATTTCATCAGAAACACTAAAAATACATATTGTACTTGTCTGAAAACGCACAGAACCTTGAAATAGAAGGTTTCTCACCAAAAAACACATTGGTGAAAACCCTATTTTAAGGCTCTGAGTGTTTGCACACATGTACAACAGGCATGTTTAAACTATAACGTTTTTAGTGAAATCATGTTTCTCTCGAGGAGAAAATGCGTTTAAAGCCATAAAAAGATTTCACTGTGTTTTGGCATTGGAACAAGCTACCAAAAAGCTAATCAAGCCATTTTCCTATGTCCAGAGACTCATTTTCTGTGAGAAAATACATTTGAAAGGAGAGATTTCATCAGAAATGCTAAAAATACATATTGTACTTGTCTGAAAACGCACAGAACCTTGAAATAGAAGTTTTCTCACCAAAAAACACATGGGTGAAAACCCTATTTTAAGGCTCTGAGTGTTTGCAGACATGTACAACAGATATGTTTAAACTCTAACATCTTTGATGAAATCATGTTTCTCTCGAGGAGAAAACGCGTTTAAAGCCATAAAAAGATTTCACTGTGTTTTGGCATTGGACCAAGCTACCAACAAGCTAAACAATGATCAGAACTGGAGAAATTACACATTGACATTGGGTGAAATCATGTAACTCTTAAGGATGTGTTGCAGACTTGTTGAATAGATTCATTTTTCTTGTTTTGTTTGTTTTTGATGAAATTGTGCATTTCTTGTCGAGAAAAGGCGTTTAACGCGATAAAACGGTGTAGTGCGTTATGAATACGGGCTAGGTTACCAAAAGTAAAAATGTGAACTAAATAAGGCCGGGAGTCGTTTTTATTGATTAAAACACGATTTCTCGACCAGAATATGCTTTTTCAAAAAGCCATTTTCCCATGGCGAGAGACTCATTTTCTGTGAGAAAATGCATTTAAAAGGAGGGATTTCATCAGAAATGCTAAAAATACATATTGTACTTGTCTGAAAACGCACAGAACCTTGAAATAGAAGGTTTCTCACCAAAAAACACATTGGTGAAAACCCTATTTTAAGGCTCTGAGTGTTTGCACACATGTACAACAGGCATGTTTAAACTATAACGTTTTTAGTGAAATCATGTTTCTCTCGAGGAGAAAATGCGTTTAAAGCCATAAAAAGATTTCACTGTGTTTTGGCATTGGAACAAGCTACCAACAAGCTAAACAATGATCAGAACTGGAGAAATTACACATTGACATTGGGTGAAATCATGTAACTCTTAAGGGTGTGTTGCAGATTGTTGAATAGATTAATTTTTCTTGTTTTGTTTGTTTTTGATGAACTTGTGCTTTTCTTGTTGAGAAAAGGCGTTTAACGCGATAAAAAGGTTCAGTGCGTTATGAATACGGGCTAGGTTACCAAAAGTAAAAATGTGAACTAAATATGGCCGGGAGTCGTGTTTATTGTTTAAAACACGATTTCTCGACCAGAATATGCTTTTTCAAAAAAGCCGTTTTCCCATGGCGAGAGACTCATTTTCTGTGAGAAAATACATTAACAGGAGGGATTTCATCAGAAACACTAAAAATACATATTGTACTTGTCTGAAAACGCACAGAACCTTGAAATAGGTTTCTCACCAAAAAACACATTGGTGAAAACCCTATTTTAAGGCTCTGACTGTTTGCAGACATGTACAACAGGCATGTTTAAACTCTAACATCTTTGATGAAATCATGTTTCTCTCGAGGAGAAAACGCGTTTAAAGCCATAAAAAGATTTCACTGTGTTTTGGCATATGACCAAGCTACCAACAAGCTAAACAATGATCAGAACTGGAGAAATTACACATTGACATTGGGTGAAATCATGTAACTCTTAAGGATGTGTTGCAGACTTGTTGAATAGATTCATTTTTCTTGTTTTGTTTGTTTTTGATGAAATTGTGCTTTTCTTGTCGAGAAAAGGCGTTTAACGCGATAAAAAGGTTTAGTGCGTTATGAATACGGGCTAGGTTACCAAAAGTAAAAATGTGAACTAAATAAGGCCGGGAGTCGTTTTTATTGTTTAAAACACGATTTCTCGACCAGAATATGCTTTTTCAAAAAAGCCATGTTCCCATGGCGAGAGACTCATTTTCTGTGAGAAAATGCATTAAAAGGAGGGATTTCATCAGAAACACTAAAAATACATATTGTACTTTTCTGAAAACGCACAGGACCTTGAAATAGAAGGTTTCTCACCAAAAAACACATTGGTGAAAACCCTATTTTAAGGCTCTGAGTGTTTGCACACATGTACAACAGGCATGTTTAAACTATAACGTTTTTAATGAAATCATGTTTCTCTCGAGGAGAAAACGCGTTTAAAGCCATAAAAAGATTTCACTGTGTTTTGGCATTGGAACAAGCTACCAAAAAGCTAATCAAGCCATTTTCCTATGTCCAGAGACTAATTTTCTGTGAGAAAATACATTTGAAAGGAGAGATTTCATCAGAAATGCTAAAAATACATATTGTACTTGTCTGAAAACGCACAGAACCTTGAAATAGAAGTTTTCTCACCAAAAAACACATGGGTGAAAACCCTATTTTAAGGCTCTGAGTGTTTGCAGACATGTACAACAGATATGTTTAAACTCTAACATCTTTGATGAAATCATGTTTCTCTCGAGGAGAAAACGCGTTTAAAGCCATAAAAAGATTTCACTGTGTTTTGGCATTGGACCAAGCTACCAACAAGCTAAACAATGATCAGAACTGGAGAAATTACACATTGACATTGGGTGAAATCATGTAACTCTTAAGGGTGTGTTGCAGATTGTTGAATAGATTCATTTTTCTTGTTTTGTTTGTTTTTGATGAAATTGTGCTTTTCTTGTCGAGAAAAGGCGTTTAACGCGATAAAAAGGTTTAGTGCATTATGAATACGGGCTAGGTTACCAAAAGTAAAAATGTGAACTAAATAAGGCCGGGAGTCGTTTTTATTGTTTAAAACACGATTTCTCGACCAGAATATGCTTTTTCAAAAAAGCCATGTTCCCATGGCGAGAGACTCGTTTTCTGTGAGAAAATGCATTAAAAGGAGGGATTTCATCAGAAATGCTAAAAATACATATTGTACTTGTCTGAAAACGCACAGGACCTTGAAATAGAAGGTTTCTCACCAAAAAACACATTGGTGAAAACCCTATTTTAAGGCTCTGAGTGTTTGCACACATGTACAACAGGCATGTTTAAACTATAACGTTTTTAATGAAATCATGTTTCTCTCGAGGAGAAAACGCGTTTAAAGCCATAAAAAGATTTCACTGTGTTTTGGCATTGGACCAAGCTACCAACAAGCTAAACAATGATCAGAACTGGAGAAATTACACATTGACATTGGGTGAAATCATGTAACTCTTAAGGATGTGTTGCAGACTTGTTGAATAGATTCATTTTTCTTGTTTTGTTTGTTTTTGATGAACTTGTGCTTTTCTTGTCGAGAAAAGGCGTTTAACGCGATAAAAAGGTTTAGTGCGTTATGAATACGGGCTAGGTTACCAAAAGTAAAAATGTGAACTAAATATGGCCGGGAGTCGTTTTTATTGTTTAAAACACGATTTCTCGACCAGAATATGCTTTTTCAAAAAAGCCGTTTTCCCATGGCGAGAGACTCATTTTCTGTGAGAAAATACGCGATAAAAAGGTTTAGTGCGTTATGAATACGGGCTAGGTTACCAAAAGTAAAAATGTGAACTAAATATGGCCGGGAGTCGTTTTTATTGTTTAAAACACGATTTCTCGACCAGAATATGCTTTTTCAAAAAAGCCGTTTTCCCATGGCGAGAGACTCATTTTCTGTGAGAAAATACATTAACAGGAGGGATTTCATCAGAAACACTAAAAATACATATTGTACTTGTCTGAAAACGCACAGAACCTTGAAATAGAAGGTTTCTCACCAAAAAACACATTGGTGAAAACCCTATTTTAAGGCTCTGAGTGTTTGCACACGTACAACAGGCATGTTTAAACTATAACGTTTTTAGTGAAATCATGTTTCTCTCGAGGAGAAAATGCGTTTAAAGCCATAAAAAGATTTCACTGTGTTTTGGCATTGGAACAAGCTACCAAAAAGCTAATCAAGCCATTTTCCTATGTCCAGAGACTCATTTTCTGTGAGAAAATACATTTGAAAGGAGAGATTTCATCAGAAATGCTAAAAATACATATTGTACTTGTCTGAAAACGCACAGAACCTTGAAATAGAAGTTTTCTCACCAAAAAACACATGGGTGAAAACCCTATTTTAAGGCTCTGAGTGTTTGCAGACATGTACAACAGATATGTTTAAACTCTAACATCTTTGATGAAATCATGTTTCTCTCGAGGAGAAAACGCGTTTCAAGCCATAAAAAGATTTCACTGTGTTTTGGCATTGGACCAAGCTACCAACAAGCTAAACAATGATCAGAACTGGAGAAATTACACATTGACATTGGGTGAAATCATGTAACTCTTAAGGATGTGTTGCAGACTTGTTGAATAGATTCATTTTTCTTGTTTTGTTTGTTTTTGATGAAATTGTGCATTTCTTGTCGAGAAAAGGCGTTTAACGCGATAAAACGGTGTAGTGCGTTATGAATACGGGCTAGGTTACCAAAAGTAAAAATGTGAACTAAATAAGGCCGGGAGTCGTTTTTATTGATTAAAACACGATTTCTCGACCAGAATATGCTTTTTCAAAAAGCCATTTTCCCATGGCGAGAGACTCATTTTCTGTGAGAAAATGCATTTAAAAGGAGGGATTTCATCAGAAATGCTAAAAATACATATTGTACTTGTCTGAAAACGCACAGAACCTTGAAATAGAAGGTTTCTCACCAAAAAACACATTGGTGAAAACCCTATTTTAAGGCTCTGAGTGTTTGCACACATGTACAACAGGCATGTTTAAACTATAACGTTTTTAGTGAAATCATGTTTCTCTCGAGGAGAAAATGCGTTTAAAGCCATAAAAAGATTTCACTGTGTTTTGGCATTGGAACAAGCTACCAACAAGCTAAACAATGATCAGAACTGGAGAAATTACACATTGACATTGGGTGAAATCGTGTAACTCTTAAGGGTGTGTTGCAGATTGTTGAATAGATTAATTTTTCTTGTTTTGTTTGTTTTTGATGAACTTGTGCTTTTCTTGTTGAGAAAAGGCGTTTAACGCGATAAAAAGGTTCAGTGCGTTATGAATACGGGCTAGGTTACCAAAAGTAAAAATGTGAACTAAATATGGCCGGGAGTCGTGTTTATTGTTTAAAACACGATTTCTCGACCAGAATATGCTTTTTCAAAAAAGCCGTTTTCCCATGGCGAGAGACTCATTTTCTGTGAGAAAATACATTAACAGGAGGGATTTCATCAGAAACACTAAAAATACATATTGTACTTGTCTGAAAACGCACAGAACCTTGAAATAGGTTTCTCACCAAAAAACACATTGGTGAAAACCCTATTTTAAGGCTCTGACTGTTTGCAGACATGTACAACAGGCATGTTTAAACTCTAACATCTTTGATGAAATCATGTTTCAATCGAGGAGAAAACGCGTTTAAAGCCATAAAAAGATTTCACTGTGTTTTGGCATATGACCAAGCTACCAACAAGCTAAACAATGATCAGAACTGGAGAAATTACACATTGACATTGGGTGAAATCATGTAACTCTTAAGGATGTGTTGCAGACTTGTTGAATAGATTCATTTTTCTTGTTTTGTTTGTTTTTGATGAAATTGTGCTTTTCTTGTCGAGAAAAGGCGTTTAACGCGATAAAAAGGTTTAGTGCGTTATGAATACGGGCTAGGTTACCAAAAGTAAAAATGTGAACTAAATAAGGCCGGGAGTCGTTTTTATTGTTTAAAACACGATTTCTCGACCAGAATATGCTTTTTCAAAAAAGCCATGTTCCCATGGCGAGAGACTCATTTTCTGTGAGAAAATGCATTAAAAGGAGGGATTTCATCAGAAACACTAAAAATACATATTGTACTTTTCTGAAAACGCACAGGACCTTGAAATAGAAGGTTTCTCACCAAAAAACACATTGGTGAAAACCCTATTTTAAGGCTCTGAGTGTTTGCACACATGTACAACAGGCATGTTTAAACTATAACGTTTTTAATGAAATCATGTTTCTCTCGAGGAGAAAACGCGTTTAAAGCCATAAAAAGATTTCACTGTGTTTTGGCATTGGAACAAGCTACCAAAAAGCTAATCAAGCCATTTTCCTATGTCCAGAGACTAATTTTCTGTGAGAAAATACATTTGAAAGGAGAGATTTCATCAGAAATGCTAAAAATACATATTGTACTTGTCTGAAAACGCACAGAACCTTGAAATAGAAGTTTTCTCACCAAAAAACACATGGGTGAAAACCCTATTTTAAGGCTCTGAGTGTTTGCAGACATGTACAACAGATATGTTTAAACTCTAACATCTTTGATGAAATCATGTTTCTCTCGAGGAGAAAACGCGTTTAAAGCCATAAAAAGATTTCACTGTGTTTTGGCATTGGACCAAGCTACCAACAAGCTAAACAATGATCAGAACTGGAGAAATTACACATTGACATTGGGTGAAATCATGTAACTCTTAAGGGTGTGTTGCAGATTGTTGAATAGATTCATTTTTCTTGTTTTGTTTGTTTTTGATGAACTTGTGCTTTTCTTGTTGAGAAAAGGCGTTTAACGCGATAAAAAGGTTTAGTGCATTATGAATACGGGCTAGGTTACCAAAAGTAAAAATGTGAACTAAATATGGCCGGGAGTCGTGTTTATTGTTTAAAACACGATTTCTCGACCAGAATATGCTTTTTCAAAAAAGCCGTTTTCCCATGGCGAGAGACTCATTTTCTGCGAGAAAATACATTAACAGGAGGGATTTCATCAGAAACACTAAAAATACATATTGTACTTGTCTGAAAACGCACAGAACCTTGAAATAGAAGGTTTCTCACCAAAAAACACATTGGTGAAAACCCTATTTTAAGGCTCTGAGTGTTTGCACACATGTACAACAGGCATGTTTAAACTATAACGTTTTTAATGAAATCATGTTTCTCTCGAGGAGAAAACGCGTTTAAAGCCATAAAAAGATTTCACTGTGTTTTGGCATTGGACCAAGCTACCAAAAAGCTAATCAAGCCATTTTCCTATGTCCAGAGACTCATTTTCTGTGAGAAAATACATTTGAAAGGAGAGATTTCATCAGAAATGCTAAAAATACATATTGTACTTGTCTGAAAACGCACAGAACCTTGAAATAGAAGGTTTCTCACCAAAAAACACATTGGTGAAAACCCTATTTTAAGGCTCTGAGTGTTTGCAGACATGTACAACAGGCATGTTTAAACTATAACGTTTTTAGCTCTCGAGGAGAAAACGCGTTTAAAGCCATAAAAAGATTTCACTGTGTTTTGGCATTGGACCAAGCTACCAACAAGCTAATCAAGCCATTTTCCTATGTCCAGAGACTCGTTTTCTGTGAGAAAATACATTTGAAAGGAGAGATTTCATCAGAAATGCTAAAAATACATATTGTACTTGTCTGAAAACGCACAGAACCTTGAAATAGAAGTTTTCTCACCAAAAAACACATGGGTGAAAACCCTATTTTAAGGCTCTGAGTGTTTGCAGACATGTACAACAGATATGTTTAAACTCTAACATCTTTGATGAAATCATGTTTCTCTCGAGGAGAAAACGCGTTTAAAGCCATAAAAAGATTTCACTGTGTTTTGGCATTGGACCAAGCTACCAACAAGCTAAACAATGATCAGAACTGGAGAAATTACACATTGACATTGGGTGAAATCATGTAACTCTTAAGGATGTGTTGCAGACTTGTTGAATAGATTCATTTTTCTTGTTTTGTTTGTTTTTGATGAAATTGTGCATTTCTTGTTGAGAAAAGGCGTTTAACGCGATAAAACGGTGTAGTGCGTTATGAATACGGGCTAGGTTACCAAAAGTAAAAATGTGAACTAAATATGGCCGGGAGTCGTGTTTATTGTTTAAAACACGATTTCTCGACCAGAATATGCTTTTTCAAAAAAGCCGTTTTCCCATGGCGAGAGACTCATTTTCTGTGAGAAAATACATTAACAGGAGGGATTTCATCAGAAACACTAAAAATACATATTGTACTTGTCTGAAAACGCACAGAACCTTGAAATAGAAGGTTTCTCACCAAAAAACACATTGGTGAAAACCCTATTTTAAGGCTCTGAGTGTTTGCACACATGTACAACAGGCATGTTTAAACTATAACGTTTTTAATGAAATCATGTTTCTCTCGAGGAGAAAACGCGTTTAAAGCCATAAAAAGATTTCACTGTGTTTTGGCATTGGAACAAGCTACCAAAAAGCTAATCAAGCCATTTTCCTATGTCCAGAGACTAATTTTCTGTGAGAAAATACATTTGAAAGGAGAGATTTCATCAGAAATGTTAAAAATACATATTGTACTTGTCTGAAAACGCACAGAACCTTGAAATAGAAGTTTTCTCACCAAAAAACACATGGGTGAAAACCCTATTTTAAGGCTCTGAGTGTTTGCAGACATGTACAACAGATATGTTTAAACTCTAACATCTTTGATGAAATCATGTTTCTCTCGAGGAGAAAACGCGTTTAAAGCCATAAAAAGATTTCACTGTGTTTTGGCATTGGACCAAGCTACCAACAAGCTAAACAATGATCAGAACTGGAGAAATTACACATTGACATTGGGTGAAATCATGTAACTCTAAAGGATGTGTTGCAGACTTGTTGAATAGATTCATTTTTCTTGTTTTGTTTGTTTTTGATGAAATTGTGCATTTCTTGTCGAGAAAAGGCGTTTAACGCGATAAAACGGTGTAGTGCGTTATGAATACGGGCTACGTTACCAAAAGTAAAAATGAACTAAATAAGGCCGGGAGTCGTTTTTATTGATTAAAACACGATTTCTCGACCAGAATATGCTTTTTCAAAAAGCCATTTTCCCATGGCGAGAGACTCATTTTCTGTGAGAAAATGCATTAAAAGGAGGGATTTCATCAGAAATGCTAAAAATACATATTGTACTTGTCTGAAAACGCACAGAACCTTGAAATAGAAGGTTTCTCACCAAAAAACACATTGGTGAAAACCCTATTTTAAGGCTCTGAGTGTTTGCACACATGTACAACAGGCATGTTTAAACTATAACGTTTTTAGTGAAATCAGGTTTCTCTCGAGGAGAAAACGCGTTTAAAGCCATAAAAAGATTTCACTGTGTTTTGGCATTGGACCAAGCTACCAACAAGCTAAACAATGATCAGAACTGGAGAAATTACACATTGACATTGGGTGAAATCATGTAACTCTTAAGGATGTGTTGCAGACTTGTTGAATAGATTCATTTTTCTTGTTTTGTTTGTTTTTGATGAAATTGTGCTTTTCTTGTCGAGAAAAGGCGTTTAACGCGATAAAAAGGTTTAGTGCGTTATGAATACGGGCTAGGTTACCAAAAGTAAAAATGTGAACTAAATAAGGCCGGGAGTCGTTTTTATTGTTTAAAACACGATTTCTCGACCAGAATATGCTTTTTCAAAAAAGCCATGTTCCCATGGCGAGAGACTCATTTTCTGTGAGAAAATGCATTAAAAGGAGGGATTTCATCAGAAACACTAAAAATACATATTGTACTTGTCTGAAAACGCACAGGACCTTGAAATAGAAGGTTTCTCACCAAAAAACACATTGGTGAAAACCCTATTTTAAGGCTCTGAGTGTTTGCACACATGTACAACAGGCATGTTTAAACTATAACGTTTTTAATGAAATCATGTTTCTCTCGAGGAGAAAACGCGTTTAAAGCCATAAAAAGATTTCACTGTGTTTTGGCATTGGACCAAGCTACCAACAAGCTAAACAATGATCAGAACTGGAGAAATTACACATTGACATTGGGTGAAATCATGTAACTCTTAAGGATGTGTTGCAGACTTGTTGAATAGATTCATTTTTCTTGTTTTGTTTGTTTTTGATGAAATTGTGCATTTCTTGTTGAGAAAAGGCGTTTAACGCGATAAAACGGTGTAGTGCGTTATGAATACGGGCTAGGTTACCAAAAGTAAAAATGTGAACTAAATATGGCCGGGAGTCGTGTTTATTGTTTAAAACACGATTTCTCGACCAGAATATGCTTTTTCAAAAAAGCCGTTTTCCCATGGCGAGAGACTCATTTTCTGTGAGAAAATACATTAACAGGAGGGATTTCATCAGAAACACTAAAAATACATATTGTACTTGTCTGAAAACGCACAGAACCTTGAAATAGAAGGTTTCTCACCAAAAAACACATTGGTGAAAACCCTATTTTAAGGCTCTGAGTGTTTGCACACATGTACAACAGGCATGTTTAAACTATTACGTTTTTAATGAAATCATGTTTCTCTCGAGGAGAAAACGCGTTTAAAGCCATAAAAAGATTTCACTGTGTTTTGGCATTGGACCAAGCTACCAAAAAGCTAATCAAGCCATTTTCCTATGTCCAGAGACTCATTTTCTGTGAGAAAATACATTTGAAAGGAGAGATTTCATCAGAAATGCTAAATATACATATTGTACTTGTCTGAAAACGCACAGAACCTTGAAATAGAAGGTTTCTCACCAAAAAACACATTGGTGAAAACCCTATTTTAAGGCTCTGAGTGTTTGCAGACATGTACAACAGGCATGTTTAAACTATAACGTTTTTAGCTCTCGAGGAGAAAACGCGTTTAAAGCCATAAAAAGATTTCACTGTGTTTTGGCATTGGACCAAGCTACCAAAAAGCTAATCAAGCCATTTTCCTATGTCCAGAGACTCGTTTTCTGTGAGAAAATACATTTGAAAGGAGAGATTTCATCAGAAATGCTAAAAATACATATTGTACTTGTCTGAAAACGCACAGGACCTTGAAATAGAAGGTTTCTCACCAAAAAACACATGGGTGAAAACCCTATTTTAAGGCTCTGAGTGTTTGCACACATGTACAACAGATATGTTTAAACTCTAACATCTTTGATGAAATCATGTTTCTCTCGAGGAGAAAACGCGTTTAAAGCCATAAAAAGATTTCACTGTGTTTTGGCATTGGACCAAGCTACCAACAAGCTAAACAATGATCAGAACTGGAGAAATTACACATTGACATTGGGTGAAATCATGTAACTCTTAAGGATGTGTTGCAGACTTGTTGAATAGATTCATTTTTCTTGTTTTGTTTGTTTTTGATGAAATTGTGCATTTCTTGTTGAGAAAAGGCGTTTAACGCGATAAAACGGTGTAGTGCGTTATGAATACGGGCTAGGTTACCAAAAGTAAAAATGTGAACTAAATATGGCCGGGAGTCGTGTTTATTGTTTAAAACACGATTTCTCGACCAGAATATGCTTTTTCAAAAAAGCCGTTTTCCCATGGCGAGAGACTCATTTTCTGTGAGAAAATACATTAACAGGAGGGATTTCATCAGAAACACTAAAAATACATATTGTACTTGTCTGAAAACGCACAGAACCTTGAAATAGAAGGTTTCTCACCAAAAAACACATTGGTGAAAACCCTATTTTAAGGCTCTGAGTGTTTGCACACATGTACAACAGGCATGTTTAAACTATAACGTTTTTAATGAAATCATGTTTCTCTCGAGGAGAAAACGCGTTTAAAGCCATAAAAAGATTTCACTGTGTTTTGGCATTGGACCAAGCTACCAAAAAGCTAATCAAGCCATTTTCCTATGTCCAGAGACTCATTTTCTGTGAGAAAATACATTTGAAAGGAGAGATTTCATCAGAAATGCTAAAAATACATATTGTACTTGTCTGAAAACGCACAGAACCTTGAAATAGAAGTTTTCTCACCAAAAAACACATGGGTGAAAACCCTATTTTAAGGCTCTGAGTGTTTGCAGACATGTACAACAGATATGTTTAAACTCTAACATCTTTGATGAAATCATGTTTCTCTCGAGGAGAAAACGCGTTTCAAGCCATAAAAAGATTTCACTGTGTTTTGGCATTGGACCAAGCTACCAACAAGCTAAACAATGATCAGAACTGGAGAAATTACACATTGACATTGGGTGAAATCATGTAACTCTTAAGGATGTGTTGCAGACTTGTTGAATAGATTCATTTTTCTTGTTTTGTTTGTTTTTGATGAAATTGTGCATTTCTTGTCGAGAAAAGGCGTTTAACGCGATAAAACGGTGTAGTGCGTTATGAATACGGGCTAGGTTACCAAAAGTAAAAATGTGAACTAAATAAGGCCGGGAGTCGTTTTTATTGATTAAAACACGATTTCTCGACCAGAATATGCTTTTTCAAAAAGCCATTTTCCCATGGCGAGAGACTCATTTTCTGTGAGAAAATGCATTTAAAAGGAGGGATTTCATCAGAAATGCTAAAAATACATATTGTACTTGTCTGAAAACGCACAGAACCTTGAAATAGAAGGTTTCTCACCAAAAAACACATTGGTGAAAACCCTATTTTAAGGCTCTGAGTGTTTGCACACATGTACAACAGGCATGTTTAAACTATAACGTTTTTAGTGAAATCATGTTTCTCTCGAGGAGAAAATGCGTTTAAAGCCATAAAAAGATTTCACTGTGTTTTGGCATTGGAACAAGCTACCAACAAGCTAAACAATGATCAGAACTGGAGAAATTACACATTGACATTGGGTGAAATCGTGTAACTCTTAAGGGTGTGTTGCAGATTGTTGAATAGATTAATTTTTCTTGTTTTGTTTGTTTTTGATGAACTTGTGCTTTTCTTGTTGAGAAAAGGCGTTTAACGCGATAAAAAGGTTCAGTGCGTTATGAATACGGGCTAGGTTACCAAAAGTAAAAATGTGAACTAAATATGGCCGGGAGTCGTGTTTATTGTTTAAAACACGATTTCTCGACCAGAATATGCTTTTTCAAAAAAGCCGTTTTCCCATGGCGAGAGACTCATTTTCTGTGAGAAAATACATTAACAGGAGGGATTTCATCAGAAACACTAAAAATACATATTGTACTTGTCTGAAAACGCACAGAACCTTGAAATAGGTTTCTCACCAAAAAACACATTGGTGAAAACCCTATTTTAAGGCTCTGACTGTTTGCAGACATGTACAACAGGCATGTTTAAACTCTAACATCTTTGATGAAATCATGTTTCTCTCGAGGAGAAAACGCGTTTAAAGCCATAAAAAGATTTCACTGTGTTTTGGCATATGACCAAGCTACCAACAAGCTAAACAATGATCAGAACTGGAGAAATTACACATTGACATTGGGTGAAATCATGTAACTCTTAAGGATGTGTTGCAGACTTGTTGAATAGATTCATTTTTCTTGTTTTGTTTGTTTTTGATGAAATTGTGCTTTTCTTGTCGAGAAAAGGCGTTTAACGCGATAAAAAGGTTTAGTGCGTTATGAATACGGGCTAGGTTACCAAAAGTAAAAATGTGAACTAAATAAGGCCGGGAGTCGTTTTTATTGTTTAAAACACGATTTCTCGACCAGAATATGCTTTTTCAAAAAAGCCATGTTCCCATGGCGAGAGACTCATTTTCTGTGAGAAAATGCATTAAAAGGAGGGATTTCATCAGAAACACTAAAAATACATATTGTACTTTTCTGAAAACGCACAGGACCTTGAAATAGAAGGTTTCTCACCAAAAAACACATTGGTGAAAACCCTATTTTAAGGCTCTGAGTGTTTGCACACATGTACAACAGGCATGTTTAAACTATAACGTTTTTAATGAAATCATGTTTCTCTCGAGGAGAAAACGCGTTTAAAGCCATAAAAAGATTTCACTGTGTTTTGGCATTGGAACAAGCTACCAAAAAGCTAATCAAGCCATTTTCCTATGTCCAGAGACTAATTTTCTGTGAGAAAATACATTTGAAAGGAGAGATTTCATCAGAAATGCTAAAAATACATATTGTACTTGTCTGAAAACGCACAGAACCTTGAAATAGAAGTTTTCTCACCAAAAAACACATGGGTGAAAACCCTATTTTAAGGCTCTGAGTGTTTGCAGACATGTACAACAGATATGTTTAAACTCTAACATCTTTGATGAAATCATGTTTCTCTCGAGGAGAAAACGCGTTTAAAGCCATAAAAAGATTTCACTGTGTTTTGGCATTGGACCAAGCTACCAACAAGCTAAACAATGATCAGAACTGGAGAAATTACACATTGACATTGGGTGAAATCATGTAACTCTTAAGGGTGTGTTGCAGATTGTTGAATAGATTCATTTTTCTTGTTTTGTTTGTTTTTGATGAACTTGTGCTTTTCTTGTTGAGAAAAGGCGTTTAACGCGATAAAAAGGTTTAGTGCATTATGAATACGGGCTAGGTTACCAAAAGTAAAAATGTGAACTAAATATGGCCGGGAGTCGTGTTTATTGTTTAAAACACGATTTCTCGACCAGAATATGCTTTTTCAAAAAAGCCGTTTTCCCATGGCGAGAGACTCATTTTCTGCGAGAAAATACATTAACAGGAGGGATTTCATCAGAAACACTAAAAATACATATTGTACTTGTCTGAAAACGCACAGAACCTTGAAATAGAAGGTTTCTCACCAAAAAACACATTGGTGAAAACCCTATTTTAAGGCTCTGAGTGTTTGCACACATGTACAACAGGCATGTTTAAACTATAACGTTTTTAATGAAATCATGTTTCTCTCGAGGAGAAAACGCGTTTAAAGCCATAAAAAGATTTCACTGTGTTTTGGCATTGGACCAAGCTACCAAAAAGCTAATCAAGCCATTTTCCTATGTCCAGAGACTCATTTTCTGTGAGAAAATACATTTGAAAGGAGAGATTTCATCAGAAATGCTAAAAATACATATTGTACTTGTCTGAAAACGCACAGAACCTTGAAATAGAAGGTTTCTCACCAAAAAACACATTGGTGAAAACCCTATTTTAAGGCTCTGAGTGTTTGCAGACATGTACAACAGGCATGTTTAAACTATAACGTTTTTAGCTCTCGAGGAGAAAACGCGTTTAAAGCCATAAAAAGATTTCACTGTGTTTTGGCATTGGACCAAGCTACCAACAAGCTAATCAAGCCATTTTCCTATGTCCAGAGACTCGTTTTCTGTGAGAAAATACATTTGAAAGGAGAGATTTCATCAGAAATGCTAAAAATACATATTGTACTTGTCTGAAAACGCACAGAACCTTGAAATAGAAGTTTTCTCACCAAAAAACACATGGGTGAAAACCCTATTTTAAGGCTCTGAGTGTTTGCAGACATGTACAACAGATATGTTTAAACTCTAACATCTTTGATGAAATCATGTTTCTCTCGAGGAGAAAACGCGTTTAAAGCCATAAAAAGATTTCACTGTGTTTTGGCATTGGACCAAGCTACCAACAAGCTAAACAATGATCAGAACTGGAGAAATTACACATTGACATTGGGTGAAATCATGTAACTCTTAAGGATGTGTTGCAGACTTGTTGAATAGATTCATTTTTCTTGTTTTGTTTGTTTTTGATGAAATTGTGCATTTCTTGTTGAGAAAAGGCGTTTAACGCGATAAAACGGTGTAGTGCGTTATGAATACGGGCTAGGTTACCAAAAGTAAAAATGTGAACTAAATATGGCCGGGAGTCGTGTTTATTGTTTAAAACACGATTTCTCGACCAGAATATGCTTTTTCAAAAAAGCCGTTTTCCCATGGCGAGAGACTCATTTTCTGTGAGAAAATACATTAACAGGAGGGATTTCATCAGAAACACTAAAAATACATATTGTACTTGTCTGAAAACGCACAGAACCTTGAAATAGAAGGTTTCTCACCAAAAAACACATTGGTGAAAACCCTATTTTAAGGCTCTGAGTGTTTGCACACATGTACAACAGGCATGTTTAAACTATAACGTTTTTAATGAAATCATGTTTCTCTCGAGGAGAAAACGCGTTTAAAGCCATAAAAAGATTTCACTGTGTTTTGGCATTGGAACAAGCTACCAAAAAGCTAATCAAGCCATTTTCCTATGTCCAGAGACTAATTTTCTGTGAGAAAATACATTTGAAAGGAGAGATTTCATCAGAAATGTTAAAAATACATATTGTACTTGTCTGAAAACGCACAGAACCTTGAAATAGAAGTTTTCTCACCAAAAAACACATGGGTGAAAACCCTATTTTAAGGCTCTGAGTGTTTGCAGACATGTACAACAGATATGTTTAAACTCTAACATCTTTGATGAAATCATGTTTCTCTCGAGGAGAAAACGCGTTTAAAGCCATAAAAAGATTTCACTGTGTTTTGGCATTGGACCAAGCTACCAACAAGCTAAACAATGATCAGAACTGGAGAAATTACACATTGACATTGGGTGAAATCATGTAACTCTAAAGGATGTGTTGCAGACTTGTTGAATAGATTCATTTTTCTTGTTTTGTTTGTTTTTGATGAAATTGTGCATTTCTTGTCGAGAAAAGGCGTTTAACGCGATAAAACGGTGTAGTGCGTTATGAATACGGGCTACGTTACCAAAAGTAAAAATGAACTAAATAAGGCCGGGAGTCGTTTTTATTGATTAAAACACGATTTCTCGACCAGAATATGCTTTTTCAAAAAAGCCGTTTTCCCATGGCGAGAGACTCATTTTCTGTGAGAAAATACATTAACAGGAGGGATTTCATCAGAAACACTAAAAATACATATTGTACTTGTCTGAAAACGCACAGAACCTTGAAATAGAAGGTTTCTCACCAAAAAACACATTGGTGAAAACCCTATTTTAAGGCTCTGAGTGTTTGCACACATGTACAACAGGCATGTTTAAACTATTACGTTTTTAATGAAATCATGTTTCTCTCGAGGAGAAAACGCGTTTAAAGCCATAAAAAGATTTCACTGTGTTTTGGCATTGGACCAAGCTACCAAAAAGCTAATCAAGCCATTTTCCTATGTCCAGAGACTCATTTTCTGTGAGAAAATACATTTGAAAGGAGAGATTTCATCAGAAATGCTAAATATACATATTGTACTTGTCTGAAAACGCACAGAACCTTGAAATAGAAGGTTTCTCACCAAAAAACACATTGGTGAAAACCCTATTTTAAGGCTCTGAGTGTTTGCAGACATGTACAACAGGCATGTTTAAACTATAACGTTTTTAGCTCTCGAGGAGAAAACGCGTTTAAAGCCATAAAAAGATTTCACTGTGTTTTGGCATTGGACCAAGCTACCAAAAAGCTAATCAAGCCATTTTCCTATGTCCAGAGACTCATTTTCTGTGAGAAAATACATTTGAAAGGAGAGATTTCATCAGAAATGCTAAAAATACATATTGTACTTGTCTGAAAACGCACAGAACCTTGAAATAGAAGTTTTCTCACCAAAAAACACATGGGTGAAAACCCTATTTTAAGGCTCTGAGTGTTTGCAGACATGTACAACAGATATGTTTAAACTCTAACATCTTTGATGAAATCATGTTTCTCTCGAGGAGAAAACGCGTTTCAAGCCATAAAAAGATTTCACTGTGTTTTGGCATTGGACCAAGCTACCAACAAGCTAAACAATGATCAGAACTGGAGAAATTACACATTGACATTGGGTGAAATCATGTAACTCTTAAGGATGTGTTGCAGACTTGTTGAATAGATTCATTTTTCTTGTTTTGTTTGTTTTTGATGAAATTGTGCATTTCTTGTTGAGAAAAGGCGTTTAACGCGATAAAACGGTGTAGTGCGTTATGAATACGGGCTAGGTTACCAAAAGTAAAAATGTGAACTAAATATGGCCGGGAGTCGTGTTTATTGTTTAAAACACGATTTCTCGACCAGAATATGCTTTTTCAAAAAAGCCGTTTTCCCATGGCGAGAGACTCATTTTCTGTGAGAAAATACATTAACAGGAGGGATTTCATCAGAAACACTAAAAATACATATTGTACTTGTCTGAAAACGCACAGAACCTTGAAATAGAAGGTTTCTCACCAAAAAACACATTGGTGAAAACCCTATTTTAAGGCTCTGAGTGTTTGCACACATGTACAACAGGCATGTTTAAACTATAACGTTTTTAATGAAATCATGTTTCTCTCGAGGAGAAAACGCGTTTAAAGCCATAAAAAGATTTCACTGTGTTTTGGCATTGGAACAAGCTACCAAAAAGCTAATCAAGCCATTTTCCTATGTCCAGAGACTAATTTTCTGTGAGAAAATACATTTGAAAGGAGAGATTTCATCAGAAATGTTAAAAATACATATTGTACTTGTCTGAAAACGCACAGAACCTTGAAATAGAAGTTTTCTCACCAAAAAACACATGGGTGAAAACCCTATTTTAAGGCTCTGAGTGTTTGCAGACATGTACAACAGATATGTTTAAACTCTAACATCTTTGATGAAATCATGTTTCTCTCGAGGAGAAAACGCGTTTAAAGCCATAAAAAGATTTCACTGTGTTTTGGCATTGGACCAAGCTACCAACAAGCTAAACAATGATCAGAACTGGAGAAATTACACATTGACATTGGGTGAAATCATGTAACTCTAAAGGATGTGTTGCAGACTTGTTGAATAGATTCATTTTTCTTGTTTTGTTTGTTTTTGATGAAATTGTGCATTTCTTGTCGAGAAAAGGCGTTTAACGCGATAAAACGGTGTAGTGCGTTATGAATACGGGCTACGTTACCAAAAGTAAAAATGAACTAAATAAGGCCGGGAGTCGTTTTTATTGATTAAAACACGATTTCTCGACCAGAATATGCTTTTTCAAAAAGCCATTTTCCCATGGCGAGAGACTCATTTTCTGTGAGAAAATGCATTAAAAGGAGGGATTTCATCAGAAATGCTAAAAATACATATTGTACTTGTCTGAAAACGCACAGAACCTTGAAATAGAAGGTTTCTCACCAAAAAACACATTGGTGAAAACCCTATTTTAAGGCTCTGAGTGTTTGCACACATGTACAACAGGCATGTTTAAACTATAACGTTTTTAGTGAAATCAGGTTTCTCTCGAGGAGAAAACGCGTTTAAAGCCATAAAAAGATTTCACTGTGTTTTGGCATTGGACCAAGCTACCAAAAAGCTAATCAAGCCATTTTCCTATGTCCAGAGACTCATTTTCTGTGAGAAAATACATTTGAAAGGAGAGATTTCATCAGAAATGCTAAATATACATATTGTACTTGTCTGAAAACGCACAGAACCTTGAAATAGAAGGTTTCTCACCAAAAAACACATTGGTGAAAACCCTATTTTAAGGCTCTGAGTGTTTGCAGACATGTACAACAGGCATGTTTAAACTATAACGTTTTTAGCTCTCGAGGAGAAAACGCGTTTAAAGCCATAAAAAGATTTCACTGTGTTTTGGCATTGGACCAAGCTACCAAAAAGCTAATCAAGCCATTTTCCTATGTCCAGAGACTCGTTTTCTGTGAGAAAATACATTTGAAAGGAGAGATTTCATCAGAAATGCTAAAAATACATATTGTACTTGTCTGAAAACGCACAGGACCTTGAAATAGAAGGTTTCTCACCAAAAAACACATGGGTGAAAACCCTATTTTAAGGCTCTGAGTGTTTGCACACATGTACAACAGATATGTTTAAACTCTAACATCTTTGATGAAATCATGTTTCTCTCGAGGAGAAAACGCGTTTAAAGCCATAAAAAGATTTCACTGTGTTTTGGCATTGGACCAAGCTACCAACAAGCTAAACAATGATCAGAACTGGAGAAATTACACATTGACATTGGGTGAAATCATGTAACTCTTAAGGATGTGTTGCAGACTTGTTGAATAGATTCATTTTTCTTGTTTTGTTTGTTTTTGATGAAATTGTGCATTTCTTGTTGAGAAAAGGCGTTTAACGCGATAAAACGGTGTAGTGCGTTATGAATACGGGCTAGGTTACCAAAAGTAAAAATGTGAACTAAATATGGCCGGGAGTCGTGTTTATTGTTTAAAACACGATTTCTCGACCAGAATATGCTTTTTCAAAAAAGCCGTTTTCCCATGGCGAGAGACTCATTTTCTGTGAGAAAATACATTAACAGGAGGGATTTCATCAGAAACACTAAAAATACATATTGTACTTGTCTGAAAACGCACAGAACCTTGAAATAGAAGGTTTCTCACCAAAAAACACATTGGTGAAAACCCTATTTTAAGGCTCTGAGTGTTTGCACACATGTACAACAGGCATGTTTAAACTATAACGTTTTTAATGAAATCATGTTTCTCTCGAGGAGAAAACGCGTTTAAAGCCATAAAAAGATTTCACTGTGTTTTGGCATTGGACCAAGCTACCAAAAAGCTAATCAAGCCATTTTCCTATGTCCAGAGACTCATTTTCTGTGAGAAAATACATTTGAAAGGAGAGATTTCATCAGAAATGCTAAAAATACATATTGTACTTGTCTGAAAACGCACAGAACCTTGAAATAGAAGGTTTCTCACCAAAAAACACATTGGTGAAAACCCTATTTTAAGGCTCTGAGTGTTTGCAGACATGTACAACAGGCATGTTTAAACTATAACGTTTTTAGCTCTCGAGGAGAAAACGCGTTTAAAGCCATAAAAAGATTTCACTGTGTTTTGGCATTGGACCAAGCTACCAACAAGCTAATCAAGCCATTTTCCTATGTCCAGAGACTCGTTTTCTGTGAGAAAATACATTTGAAAGGAGAGATTTCATCAGAAATGCTAAAAATACATATTGTACTTGTCTGAAAACGCACAGAACCTTGAAATAGGTTTCTCACCAAAAAACACATGGGTGAAAACCCTATTTTAAGGCTCTGACTGTTTGCAGACATGTACAACAGGTATGTTTAAACTCTAACATCTTTGATGAAATCATGTTTCTCTCGAGGAGAAAACGCGTTTAAAGCCATAAAAAGATTTCACTGTGTTTTGGCATATGACCAAGCTACCAACAAGCTAAACAATGATCAGAACTGGAGAAATTACACATTGACATTGGGTGAAATCATGTAACTCTTAAGGATGTGTTGCAGACTTGTTGAATAGATTCATTTTTCTTGTTTTGTTTGTTTTTGATGAAATTGTGCTTTTCTTGTCGAGAAAAGGCGTTTAACGCGATAAAAAGGTTTAGTGCGTTATGAATACGGGCTAGGTTACCAAAAGTAAAAATGTGAACTAAATAAGGCCGGGAGTCGTTTTTATTGTTTAAAACACGATTTCTCGACCAGAATATGCTTTTTCAAAAAAGCCATGTTCCCATGGCGAGAGACTCATTTTCTGTGAGAAAATGCATTAAAAGGAGGGATTTCATCAGAAACACTAAAAATACATATTGTACTTGTCTGAAAACGCACAGGACCTTGAAATAGAAGGTTTCTCACCAAAAAACACATTGGTGAAAACCCTATTTTAAGGCTCTGAGTGTTTGCACACATGTACAACAGGCATGTTTAAACTATAACGTTTTTAATGAAATCATGTTTCTCTCGAGGAGAAAACGCGTTTAAAGCCATAAAAAGATTTCACTGTGTTTTGGCATTGGACCAAGCTACCAACAAGCTAAACAATGATCAGAACTGGAGAAATTACACATTGACATTGGGTGAAATCATGTAACTCTTAAGGATGTGTTGCAGACTTGTTGAATAGATTCATTTTTCTTGTTTTGTTTGTTTTTGATGAACTTGTGCTTTTCTTGTCGAGAAAAGGCGTTTAACGCGATAAAAAGGTTTAGTGCGTTATGAATACGGGCTAGGTTACGAAAAGTAAAAATGTGAACTAAATATGGCCGGGAGTCGTTTTTATTGTTTAAAACACGATTTCTCGACCAGAATATGCTTTTTCAAAAAAGCCGTTTTCCCATGGCGAGAGACTCATTTTCTGTGAGAAAATACATTAACAGGAGGGATTTCATCAGAAACACTAAAAATACATATTGTACTTGTCTGAAAACGCACAGAACCTTGAAATAGAAGGTTTCTCACCAAAAAACACATTGGTGAAAACCCTATTTTAAGGCTCTGAGTGTTTGCACACATGTACAACAGGCATGTTTAAACTATAACGTTTTTAGTGAAATCATGTTTCTCTCGAGGAGAAAATGCGTTTAAAGCCATAAAAAGATTTCACTGTGTTTTGGCATTGGAACAAGCTACCAAAAAGCTAATCAAGCCATTTTCCTATGTCCAGAGACTAATTTTCTGTGAGAAAATACATTTGAAAGGAGAGATTTCATCAGAAATGCTAAAAATACATATTGTACTTGTCTGAAAACGCACAGAACCTTGAAATAGAAGTTTTCTCACCAAAAAACACATGGGTGAAAACCCTATTTTAAGGCTCTGAGTGTTTGCAGACATGTACAACAGGCATGTTTAAACTATAACGTTTTTAGCTCTCGAGGAGAAAACGCGTTTAAAGCCATAAAAAGATTTCACTGTGTTTTGGCATTGGACCAAGCTACCAACAAGCTAATCAAGCCATTTTTCTATGTCCAGAGACTCGTTTTCTGTGAGAAAATACATTTGAAAGGAGAGATTTCATCAGAAATGCTAAAAATACATATTGTACTTGTCTGAAAACGCACAGAACCTTGAAATAGGTTTCTCACCAAAAAACACATTGGTGAAAACCCTATTTTAAGGCTCTGACTGTTTGCAGACATGTACAACAGGTATGTTTAAACTCTAACATCTTTGATGAAATCATGTTTCTCTCGAGGAGAAAACGCGTTTAAAGCCATAAAAAGATTTCACTGTGTTTTGGCATATGACCAAGCTACCAACAAGCTAAACAATGATCAGAACTGGAGAAATTACACATTGACATTGGGTGAAATCATGTAACTCTTAAGGATGTGTTGCAGACTTGTTGAATAGATTCATTTTTCTTGTTTTGTTTGTTTTTGATGAAATTGTGCTTTTCTTGTCGAGAAAAGGCGTTTAACGCGATAAAAAGGTTTAGTGCGTTATGAATACGGGCTAGGTTACCAAAAGTAAAAATGTGAACTAAATAAGGCCGGGAGTCGTTTTTATTGTTTAAAACACGATTTCTCGACCAGAATATGCTTTTTCAAAAAAGCCATGTTCCCATGGCGAGAGACTCGTTTTCTGTGAGAAAATGCATTAAAAGGAGGGATTTCATCAGAAACACTAAAAATACATATTGTACTTGTCTGAAAACGCACAGGACCTTGAAATAGAAGGTTTCTCACCAAAAAACACATTGGTGAAAACCCTATTTTAAGGCTCTGAGTGTTTGCACACATGTACAACAGGCATGTTTAAACTATAACGTTTTTAATGAAATCATGTTTCTCTCGAGGAGAAAATGCGTTTAAAGCCATAAAAAGATTTCACTGTGTTTTGGCATTGGACCAAGCTACCAACAAGCTAAACAATGATCAGAACTGGAGAAATTACACATTGACATTGGGTGAAATCATGTAACTCTTAAGGATGTGTTGCAGACTTGTTGAATAGATTCATTTTTCTTGTTTTGTTTGTTTTTGATGAACTTGTGCTTTTCTTGTCGAGAAAAGGCGTTTAACGCGATAAAAAGGTTTAGTGCGTTATGAATACGGGCTAGGTTACGAAAAGTAAAAATGTGAACTAAATATGGCCGGGAGTCGTTTTTATTGTTTAAAACACGATTTCTCGACCAGAATATGCTTTTTCAAAAAAGCCGTTTTCCCATGGCGAGAGACTCATTTTCTGTGAGAAAATACATTAACAGGAGGGATTTCATCAGAAACACTAAAAATACATATTGTACTTGTCTAAAAACGCACAGAACCTTGAAATAGAAGGTTTCTCACCAAAAAACACATTGGTGAAAACCCTATTTTAAGGCTCTGAGTGTTTGCACACATGTACAACAGGCATGTTTAAACTATAACGTTTTTAGTGAAATCATGTTTCTCTCGAGGAGAAAACGCGTTTAAAGCCATAAAAAGATTTCACTGTGTTTTGGCATTGGACCAAGCTACCAACAAGCTAATCAAGCCATTTTCCTATGTCCAGAGACTCGTTTTCTGTGAGAAAATACATTTGAAAGGAGAGATTTCATCAGAAATGCTAAAAATACATATTGTACTTGTCTGAAAACGCACAGAACCTTGAAATAGAAGTTTTCTCACCAAAAAACACATGGGTGAAAACCCTATTTTAAGGCTCTGAGTGTTTGCAGACATGTACAACAGATATGTTTAAACTCTAACATCTTTGATGAAATCATGTTTCTCTCGAGGAGAAAACGCGTTTAAAGCCATAAAAAGATTTCACTGTGTTTTGGCATTGGACCAAGCTACCAACAAGCTAAACAATGATCAGAACTGGAGAAATTACACATTGACATTGGGTGAAATCATGTAACTCTTAAGGATGTGTTGCAGACTTGTTGAATAGATTCATTTTTCTTGTTTTGTTTGTTTTTGATGAACTTGTGCTTTTCTTGTCGAGAAAAGGCGTTTAACGCGATAAAAAGGTTTAGTGCGTTATGAATACGGGCTAGGTTACCAAAAGTAAAAATGTGAACTAAATATGGCCGGGAGTCGTTTTTATTGTTTAAAACACGATTTCTCGACCAGAATATGCTTTTTCAAAAAAGCCGTTTTCCCATGGCGAGAGACTCATTTTCTGTGAGAAAATACATTAACAGGAGGGATTTCATCAGAAACACTAAAAATACATATTGTACTTGTCTGAAAACGCACAGAACCTTGAAATAGAAGGTTTCTCACCAAAAAACACATTGGTGAAAACCCTATTTTAAGGCTCTGAGTGTTTGCACACATGTACAACAGGCATGTTTAAACTATAACGTTTTTAGTGAAATCATGTTTCTCTCGAGGAGAAAATGCGTTTAAAGCCATAAAAAGATTTCACTGTGTTTTGGCATTGGAACAAGCTACCAAAAAGCTAATCAAGCCATTTTCCTATGTCCAGAGACTAATTTTCTGTGAGAAAATACATTTGAAAGGAGAGATTTCATCAGAAATGCTAAAAATACATATTGTACTTGTCTGAAAACGCACAGAACCTTGAAATAGAAGTTTTCTCACCAAAAAACACATGGGTGAAAACCCTATTTTAAGGCTCTGAGTGTTTGCAGACATGTACAACAGATATGTTTAAACTCTAACATCTTTGATGAAATCATGTTTCTCTCGAGGAGAAAACGCGTTTAAAGCCATAAAAAGATTTCACTGTGTTTTGGCATTGGACCAAGCTACCAACAAGCTAAACAATGATCAGAACTGGAGAAATTACACATTGACATTGGGTGAAATCATGTAACTCTTAAGGATGTGTTGCAGACTTGTTGAATAGATTCATTTTTCTTGTTTTGTTTGTTTTTGATGAAATTGTGCATTTCTTGTCGAGAAAAGGCGTTTAACGCGATAAAACGGTGTAGTGCGTTATGAATACGGGCTAGGTTACCAAAAGTAAAAATGTGAACTAAATAAGGCCGGGAGTCGTTTTTATTGATTAAAACACGATTTCTCGACCAGAATATGCTTTTTCAAAAAGCCATTTTCCCATGGCGAGAGACTCATTTTCTGTGAGAAAATGCATTTAAAAGGAGGGATTTCATCAGAAATGCTAAAAATACATATTGTACTTGTCTGAAAACGCACAGAACCTTGAAATAGAAGGTTTCTCACCAAAAAACACATTGGTGAAAACCCTATTTTAAGGCTCTGAGTGTTTGCACACATGTACAACAGGCATGTTTAAACTATAACGTTTTTAGTGAAATCATGTTTCTCTCGAGGAGAAAATGCGTTTAAAGCCATAAAAAGATTTCACTGTGTTTTGGCATTGGAACAAGCTACCAACAAGCTAAACAATGATCAGAACTGGAGAAATTACACATTGACATTGGGTGAAATCATGTAACTCTTAAGGGTGTGTTGCAGATTGTTGAATAGATTAATTTTTCTTGTTTTGTTTGTTTTTGATGAACTTGTGCTTTTCTTGTTGAGAAAAGGCGTTTAACGCGATAAAAAGGTTCAGTGCGTTATGAATACGGGCTAGGTTACCAAAAGTAAAAATGTGAACTAAATATGGCCGGGAGTCGTGTTTATTGTTTAAAACACGATTTCTCGACCAGAATATGCTTTTTCAAAAAAGCCGTTTTCCCATGGCGAGAGACTCATTTTCTGTGAGAAAATACATTAACAGGAGGGATTTCATCAGAAACACTAAAAATACATATTGTACTTGTCTGAAAACGCACAGAACCTTGAAATAGGTTTCTCACCAAAAAACACATTGGTGAAAACCCTATTTTAAGGCTCTGACTGTTTGCAGACATGTACAACAGGCATGTTTAAACTCTAACATCTTTGATGAAATCATGTTTCTCTCGAGGAGAAAACGCGTTTAAAGCCATAAAAAGATTTCACTGTGTTTTGGCATATGACCAAGCTACCAACAAGCTAAACAATGATCAGAACTGGAGAAATTACACATTGACATTGGGTGAAATCATGTAACTCTTAAGGATGTGTTGCAGACTTGTTGAATAGATTCATTTTTCTTGTTTTGTTTGTTTTTGATGAAATTGTGCTTTTCTTGTCGAGAAAAGGCGTTTAACGCGATAAAAAGGTTTAGTGCGTTATGAATACGGGCTAGGTTACCAAAAGTAAAAATGTGAACTAAATAAGGCCGGGAGTCGTTTTTATTGTTTAAAACACGATTTCTCGACCAGAATATGCTTTTTCAAAAAAGCCATGTTCCCATGGCGAGAGACTCATTTTCTGTGAGAAAATGCATTAAAAGGAGGGATTTCATCAGAAACACTAAAAATACATATTGTACTTTTCTGAAAACGCACAGGACCTTGAAATAGAAGGTTTCTCACCAAAAAACACATTGGTGAAAACCCTATTTTAAGGCTCTGAGTGTTTGCACACATGTACAACAGGCATGTTTAAACTATAACGTTTTTAATGAAATCATGTTTCTCTCGAGGAGAAAACGCGTTTAAAGCCATAAAAAGATTTCACTGTGTTTTGGCATTGGAACAAGCTACCAAAAAGCTAATCAAGCCATTTTCCTATGTCCAGAGACTAATTTTCTGTGAGAAAATACATTTGAAAGGAGAGATTTCATCAGAAATGCTAAAAATACATATTGTACTTGTCTGAAAACGCACAGAACCTTGAAATAGAAGTTTTCTCACCAAAAAACACATGGGTGAAAACCCTATTTTAAGGCTCTGAGTGTTTGCAGACATGTACAACAGATATGTTTAAACTCTAACATCTTTGATGAAATCATGTTTCTCTCGAGGAGAAAACGCGTTTAAAGCCATAAAAAGATTTCACTGTGTTTTGGCATTGGAACAAGCTACCAACAAGCTAAACAATGATCAGAACTGGAGAAATTACACATTGACATTGGGTGAAATCATGTAACTCTTAAGGGTGTGTTGCAGATTGTTGAATAGATTAATTTTTCTTGTTTTGTTTGTTTTTGATGAACTTGTGCTTTTCTTGTTGAGAAAAGGCGTTTAACGCGATAAAAAGGTTCAGTGCGTTATGAATACGGGCTAGGTTACCAAAAGTAAAAATGTGAACTAAATATGGCCGGGAGTCGTGTTTATTGTTTAAAACACGATTTCTCGACCAGAATATGCTTTTTCAAAAAAGCCGTTTTCCCATGGCGAGAGACTCATTTTCTGTGAGAAAATACATTAACAGGAGGGATTTCATCAGAAACACTAAAAATACATATTGTACTTGTCTGAAAACGCACAGAACCTTGAAATAGGTTTCTCACCAAAAAACACATTGGTGAAAACCCTATTTTAAGGCTCTGACTGTTTGCAGACATGTACAACAGGCATGTTTAAACTCTAACATCTTTGATGAAATCATGTTTCTCTCGAGGAGAAAACGCGTTTAAAGCCATAAAAAGATTTCACTGTGTTTTGGCATATGACCAAGCTACCAACAAGCTAAACAATGATCAGAACTGGAGAAATTACACATTGACATTGGGTGAAATCATGTAACTCTTAAGGATGTGTTGCAGACTTGTTGAATAGATTCATTTTTCTTGTTTTGTTTGTTTTTGATGAAATTGTGCTTTTCTTGTCGAGAAAAGGCGTTTAACGCGATAAAAAGGTTTAGTGCGTTATGAATACGGGCTAGGTTACCAAAAGTAAAAATGTGAACTAAATAAGGCCGGGAGTCGTTTTTATTGTTTAAAACACGATTTCTCGACCAGAATATGCTTTTTCAAAAAAGCCATGTTCCCATGGCGAGAGACTCATTTTCTGTGAGAAAATGCATTAAAAGGAGGGATTTCATCAGAAACACTAAAAATACATATTGTACTTTTCTGAAAACGCACAGGACCTTGAAATAGAAGGTTTCTCACCAAAAAACACATTGGTGAAAACCCTATTTTAAGGCTCTGAGTGTTTGCACACATGTACAACAGGCATGTTTAAACTATAACGTTTTTAATGAAATCATGTTTCTCTCGAGGAGAAAACGCGTTTAAAGCCATAAAAAGATTTCACTGTGTTTTGGCATTGGAACAAGCTACCAAAAAGCTAATCAAGCCATTTTCCTATGTCCAGAGACTAATTTTCTGTGAGAAAATACATTTGAAAGGAGAGATTTCATCAGAAATGCTAAAAATACATATTGTACTTGTCTGAAAACGCACAGAACCTTGAAATAGAAGTTTTCTCACCAAAAAACACATGGGTGAAAACCCTATTTTAAGGCTCTGAGTGTTTGCAGACATGTACAACAGATATGTTTAAACTCTAACATCTTTGATGAAATCATGTTTCTCTCGAGGAGAAAACGCGTTTAAAGCCATAAAAAGATTTCACTGTGTTTTGGCATTGGACCAAGCTACCAACAAGCTAAACAATGATCAGAACTGGAGAAATTACACATTGACATTGGGTGAAATCATGTAACTCTTAAGGATGTGTTGCAGACTTGTTGAATAGATTCATTTTTCTTGTTTTGTTTGTTTTTGATGAAATTGTGCATTTCTTGTCGAGAAAAGGCGTTTAACGCGATAAAACGGTGTAGTGCGTTATGAATACGGGCTAGGTTACCAAAAGTAAAAATGTGAACTAAATAAGGCCGGGAGTCGTTTTTATTGATTAAAACACGATTTCTCGACCAGAATATGCTTTTTCAAAAAGCCATTTTCCCATGGCGAGAGACTCATTTTCTGTGAGAAAATGCATTTAAAAGGAGGGATTTCATCAGAAATGCTAAAAATACATATTGTACTTGTCTGAAAACGCACAGAACCTTGAAATAGAAGGTTTCTCACCAAAAAACACATTGGTGAAAACCCTATTTTAAGGCTCTGAGTGTTTGCACACATGTACAACAGGCATGTTTAAACTATAACGTTTTTAGTGAAATCATGTTTCTCTCGAGGAGAAAATGCGTTTAAAGCCATAAAAAGATTTCACTGTGTTTTGGCATTGGAACAAGCTACCAACAAGCTAAACAATGATCAGAACTGGAGAAATTACACATTGACATTGGGTGAAATCATGTAACTCTTAAGGGTGTGTTGCAGATTGTTGAATAGATTAATTTTTCTTGTTTTGTTTGTTTTTGATGAACTTGTGCTTTTCTTGTTGAGAAAAGGCGTTTAACGCGATAAAAAGGTTCAGTGCGTTATGAATACGGGCTAGGTTACCAAAAGTAAAAATGTGAACTAAATATGGCCGGGAGTCGTGTTTATTGTTTAAAACACGATTTCTCGACCAGAATATGCTTTTTCAAAAAAGCCGTTTTCCCATGGCGAGAGACTCATTTTCTGTGAGAAAATACATTAACAGGAGGGATTTCATCAGAAACACTAAAAATACATATTGTACTTGTCTGAAAACGCACAGAACCTTGAAATAGGTTTCTCACCAAAAAACACATTGGTGAAAACCCTATTTTAAGGCTCTGACTGTTTGCAGACATGTACAACAGGCATGTTTAAACTCTAACATCTTTGATGAAATCATGTTTCTCTCGAGGAGAAAACGCGTTTAAAGCCATAAAAAGATTTCACTGTGTTTTGGCATATGACCAAGCTACCAACAAGCTAAACAATGATCAGAACTGGAGAAATTACACATTGACATTGGGTGAAATCATGTAACTCTTAAGGATGTGTTGCAGACTTGTTGAATAGATTCATTTTTCTTGTTTTGTTTGTTTTTGATGAAATTGTGCTTTTCTTGTCGAGAAAAGGCGTTTAACGCGATAAAAAGGTTTAGTGCGTTATGAATACGGGCTAGGTTACCAAAAGTAAAAATGTGAACTAAATAAGGCCGGGAGTCGTTTTTATTGTTTAAAACACGATTTCTCGACCAGAATATGCTTTTTCAAAAAAGCCATGTTCCCATGGCGAGAGACTCATTTTCTGTGAGAAAATGCATTAAAAGGAGGGATTTCATCAGAAACACTAAAAATACATATTGTACTTTTCTGAAAACGCACAGGACCTTGAAATAGAAGGTTTCTCACCAAAAAACACATTGGTGAAAACCCTATTTTAAGGCTCTGAGTGTTTGCACACATGTACAACAGGCATGTTTAAACTATAACGTTTTTAATGAAATCATGTTTCTCTCGAGGAGAAAACGCGTTTAAAGCCATAAAAAGATTTCACTGTGTTTTGGCATTGGAACAAGCTACCAAAAAGCTAATCAAGCCATTTTCCTATGTCCAGAGACTAATTTTCTGTGAGAAAATACATTTGAAAGGAGAGATTTCATCAGAAATGCTAAAAATACATATTGTACTTGTCTGAAAACGCACAGAACCTTGAAATAGAAGTTTTCTCACCAAAAAACACATGGGTGAAAACCCTATTTTAAGGCTCTGAGTGTTTGCAGACATGTACAACAGATATGTTTAAACTCTAACATCTTTGATGAAATCATGTTTCTCTCGAGGAGAAAACGCGTTTAAAGCCATAAAAAGATTTCACTGTGTTTTGGCATTGGAACAAGCTACCAAAAAGCTAATCAAGCCATTTTCCTATGTCCAGAGACTAATTTTCTGTGAGAAAATACATTTGAAAGGAGAGATTTCATCAGAAATGCTAAAAATACATATTGTACTTGTCTGAAAACGCACAGAACCTTGAAATAGAAGTTTTCTCACCAAAAAACACATGGGTGAAAACCCTATTTTAAGGCTCTGAGTGTTTGCAGACATGTACAACAGATATGTTTAAACTCTAACATCTTTGATGAAATCATGTTTCTCTCGAGGAGAAAACGCGTTTAAAGCCATAAAAAGATTTCACTGTGTTTTGGCATTGGACCAAGCTACCAACAAGCTAAACAATGATCAGAACTGGAGAAATTACACATTGACATTGGGTGAAATCATGTAACTCTTAAGGATGTGTTGCAGACTTGTTGAATAGATTCATTTTTCTTGTTTTGTTTGTTTTTGATGAAATTGTGCATTTCTTGTCGAGAAAAGGCGTTTAACGCGATAAAACGGTGTAGTGCGTTATGAATACGGGCTAGGTTACCAAAAGTAAAAATGTGAACTAAATAAGGCCGGGAGTCGTTTTTATTGATTAAAACACGATTTCTCGACCAGAATATGCTTTTTCAAAAAGCCATTTTCCCATGGCGAGAGACTCATTTTCTGTGAGAAAATGCATTTAAAAGGAGGGATTTCATCAGAAATGCTAAAAATACATATTGTACTTGTCTGAAAACGCACAGAACCTTGAAATAGAAGGTTTCTCACCAAAAAACACATTGGTGAAAACCCTATTTTAAGGCTCTGAGTGTTTGCACACATGTACAACAGGCATGTTTAAACTATAACGTTTTTAGTGAAATCATGTTTCTCTCGAGGAGAAAATGCGTTTAAAGCCATAAAAAGATTTCACTGTGTTTTGGCATTGGAACAAGCTACCAACAAGCTAAACAATGATCAGAACTGGAGAAATTACACATTGACATTGGGTGAAATCATGTAACTCTTAAGGGTGTGTTGCAGATTGTTGAATAGATTAATTTTTCTTGTTTTGTTTGTTTTTGATGAACTTGTGCTTTTCTTGTTGAGAAAAGGCGTTTAACGCGATAAAAAGGTTCAGTGCGTTATGAATACGGGCTAGGTTACCAAAAGTAAAAATGTGAACTAAATATGGCCGGGAGTCGTGTTTATTGTTTAAAACACGATTTCTCGACCAGAATATGCTTTTTCAAAAAAGCCGTTTTCCCATGGCGAGAGACTCATTTTCTGTGAGAAAATACATTAACAGGAGGGATTTCATCAGAAACACTAAAAATACATATTGTACTTGTCTGAAAACGCACAGAACCTTGAAATAGGTTTCTCACCAAAAAACACATTGGTGAAAACCCTATTTTAAGGCTCTGACTGTTTGCAGACATGTACAACAGGCATGTTTAAACTCTAACATCTTTGATGAAATCATGTTTCTCTCGAGGAGAAAACGCGTTTAAAGCCATAAAAAGATTTCACTGTGTTTTGGCATATGACCAAGCTACCAACAAGCTAAACAATGATCAGAACTGGAGAAATTACACATTGACATTGGGTGAAATCATGTAACTCTTAAGGATGTGTTGCAGACTTGTTGAATAGATTCATTTTTCTTGTTTTGTTTGTTTTTGATGAAATTGTGCTTTTCTTGTCGAGAAAAGGCGTTTAACGCGATAAAAAGGTTTAGTGCGTTATGAATACGGGCTAGGTTACCAAAAGTAAAAATGTGAACTAAATAAGGCCGGGAGTCGTTTTTATTGTTTAAAACACGATTTCTCGACCAGAATATGCTTTTTCAAAAAAGCCATGTTCCCATGGCGAGAGACTCATTTTCTGTGAGAAAATGCATTAAAAGGAGGGATTTCATCAGAAACACTAAAAATACATATTGTACTTTTCTGAAAACGCACAGGACCTTGAAATAGAAGGTTTCTCACCAAAAAACACATTGGTGAAAACCCTATTTTAAGGCTCTGAGTGTTTGCACACATGTACAACAGGCATGTTTAAACTATAACGTTTTTAATGAAATCATGTTTCTCTCGAGGAGAAAACGCGTTTAAAGCCATAAAAAGATTTCACTGTGTTTTGGCATTGGAACAAGCTACCAAAAAGCTAATCAAGCCATTTTCCTATGTCCAGAGACTAATTTTCTGTGAGAAAATACATTTGAAAGGAGAGATTTCATCAGAAATGCTAAAAATACATATTGTACTTGTCTGAAAACGCACAGAACCTTGAAATAGAAGTTTTCTCACCAAAAAACACATGGGTGAAAACCCTATTTTAAGGCTCTGAGTGTTTGCAGACATGTACAACAGATATGTTTAAACTCTAACATCTTTGATGAAATCATGTTTCTCTCGAGGAGAAAACGCGTTTAAAGCCATAAAAAGATTTCACTGTGTTTTGGCATTGGACCAAGCTACCAACAAGCTAAACAATGATCAGAACT